>NC_053428.1:43457818-43797151 GCF_007990345.1 Gossypium hirsutum
CAAAAAAATTAAGCAAAAAAATTAAGGGTTCATTGAAAGAAATTACAAACCAAATCAACAAATGAAGCTATTACTACCAATTTCACGGAACCAGCTTAACTAATCTCAAAGGTTCTATCAAACCCAATTTACAGAAGCTGCAAATAACAAGTATAGCTTAAATTAAATTGTCCTATAATTTTCCAATTTGATAACTGCAAAAACATGTTTTCTGCTAAGAGTAAGCAACAGGCAGTATAGAAAATAAATAAAAGAGCCGGTTGTAAAGTAATCCTTTATGTTGAAAGATCAAAAACAGATAATCCAGAAATTGACAAGAATGAAGGGACGTGCCTGGGCTTGGAACCGCCGATTTTTTTACCGATTTTTTTACCAATTTTAGTGAGAACGTCGAGATACTCTACTTGTTCAACGTAAGGCTCTGCCATTGTTTCTTTCGGTGAATCGGACTTTGTCTTCGTTGACAAATTTGGTAAATTGCGTGCTTCTTTATTTATAGCTGAAGACAGAATATGCTGAGAAGAGAAGATGAAGAACGGAAGAAGAAAAAGGAATGAAGAACGGATGAAGGAGAAGAAGCCTTACCTGGATGAAGGAGGAACCGGAAGAGGTCTTTGACCAAACTGATTTGCAACCCAAGGGGAAGGGGAAATGGAAGGGGAAAGGGGAGAAGAAGGGTAACCAAACATCAGAAAAGCTTGAAGAATGCAACTGAAGAATGGGTAAAAGAGGAAAAGAAAAAGCAATTGAAGTTGAGAAATTTTTACTGGAACAAAAGGCTCCAGTCTGAAATTAAGGCTCCAGTGAGGTGAAATACATTTTCAACGCACTGAAGAGTGCTTTCCAAACAGCCTGGCGTTTGCTAGCATTTCAGTTGCAATTTTTTTTAGCCTAAAAAAAATAACGTACTGAGATCCAGTTGCATCCAAAGGGGCCCTAAGACTCTTCCTCTGAATCGTCTTCAGCAAATAACCTTTCAATCCTGAGCCTCTAGTTATTTCACGAGTTCATCGAATCACGTTCTCCTTTCCTGATCCGGACTCATCATGAACGCCTCATCTGCCATTGTTGCTATTTCTGTCCCTATTTACCAGATCCTCTATCTCGCTAGGAACCTCTTCCATCTAGTACTGTGGGTCATCGAATTTCCAGCCCTCCTTTGCCAGTCCGTGCACTACTCTGTTAGCTTCTCTCTGTATGTGCAAAAACTTTATGCTTCTAAAACTGCCTGCTTTTCTTTTTATTTCTTGGATATAACCCCGGATATAAGATCTGTCCTCTAATTCTAGGTTTATTTTCTGAATAACTGTCAATGCGTCACTCTCAACATCTACATCTTGAAATCCCAGTTCCTCTGCCATGTTGACTGCCTGTAAACACGCTCTAGCCTCGGCCGTAGTCGGATCCGTCATATTCACCCCTGGGTAAGTGCACGAAGCCATAACCTCTCCATTATTGTTTCTCGCGATGATTCCAGAAACTGATTTGTGTTGACTCTTGTTGAAAGCTGCATCAAAATTGATTTTTATTCTGTCTCCTCTGGGTGGCTGCTATGTTTTATTGCAAATCTCATTTCTGCTTTTCAACACTTCACTCATGTGTACAATTTCGGCATAATATGCATTAATAAATCCCACGG
This sequence comes from Gossypium hirsutum, assembly GCF_007990345.1. Lineage (NCBI taxonomy): Eukaryota > Viridiplantae > Streptophyta > Magnoliopsida > Malvales > Malvaceae > Gossypium > Gossypium hirsutum. The sequence continues at coordinate 43,459,458 of NC_053428.1, forward strand.
TTTCATGCACTTGAGCCCTACATCCCTCTTGACACACTTTGCTTCTGTTATGCCAAATAGCCCATAAAAGAATAGTTCTTTTTGTGCACTCCTCTTAGGTAAGATGTTTAAATACCGACGCTAACCAAAAGTTCCAATATGTTTCCCTGTTGCATGTTGAGGAACTACATCCCAGCTTCCCTGAGACTTGTCGAGTAAAAAAACAATCCCGGAAGATATGGCTCACTGTCTCCTCCTCTCTTTTGCACACTGGGCACAACGTGTTATTCACCAGTTTGCGGATTCTCAGATTATACAGAACCGACACATACTCCTTGGCCACTCTCCACAAGTGGACTCTGGTCTTACTTGGCACCTTAATGACCTAAAGTCTTTTGTAAAACTTAGCTAGAGGATTTTGCTGTATATTGGAAACTTCTATTGTATTGCTCCATTTGTATCCATTTTTTGCTGTATATACCCTTGTATTATCCCCCCTCCAAACTAAGGCATCTTGTGACTCGTTGTTCGCCAGTGGAATTGCGATAATTCTCTGCGTTTGTTCTTCCCCAAATAAAGATTGGATTTCCTCTTGTTTCCAGGTAGCAGAATCTCTATCAATTAAATCTGACACCTTATAATACCTTATATCGATTTGCTAACATCGAACTCTGCCATTTCTAGCTCCCGGGATCCATGCATCATTCCATATATTGACACCCTGACCATTCCCCATTCTCCAGCCAATTCTCTCTTCCAGTAGTCATTGGGCTCCCTAGATGCTACGCTAGGTAAACGAAGGGTAAGAACCTATTCTTGCACTCAGAAACTCCCCTTGCGGGAAGTACTTTGCTTTCATTACTCATGCAAATAAACAATCTGGTTGCGTAATGATCTTCCATCCCTGCTTCGCTAAAAGGGCCGTATTAAACATAGACAGGTTTTTAAAACCCAACCCACCTTTCGATTTAGGAATGCATATATCACTCCACTTACACCAATGAATACCTCTATTATTCTTAGAGTTGCGCCACCAAAATTTACTTATAATATTTTCAAGATCTTGCAAAATGAAACCGGTAATTTAAAGCATTGCATCGCATATATTGGAATAGCTTGTAAAATGGATTTGATAAATACCTCCTTTCCTTCAGACGACAAAACCTGAACACTCCAATAGTTGATCAATTTGGCAAAATGATCTTTCATCTCAGAGAACGCCTGTTTTTTCCTTCTGCCCACTATTGTAGGGAGCCCCAAATACCTCTCCAGATTATTGGAAATTCGCGCTCCCAAAATGCCCCCAACCTATTCTTGGACTTTTCATTAGACATTTCCACTAAAGTAAATCAATGATTTGTCAAAATTAACCTGTTGTCCAGATACTACTTCGTACTCGTTAATTATAGTTTTCATTTGATTAGCACCCTCAGTCGATGCCTCCCCGAACAACACACTATCATCAACAAAGAATAGATGCGTTATTGAAATATTGCTTCAACCAATCCTAACCCCAAAAATCCTCCCTTCGAGCTTCGTTTTATCAAGTATTCGTGAAAATCCTTCCGCACAAATAAGGAATAAGTACGGACTCAACGGGTCTCCTTACCTTAATCCTTTTACAGGTCAAAATTCTTCCCCATTTTTCCTATCAGTCACCACTGTATACTTGACACTAGTTATACACCTCATTATAAGTGTATCCATTCTTCACAAAATCCCACTGTATACTTGACACTAGTTATACACCTCATTATAAGTGTATCCATTCTTCACAAAATCCCAATCGTTACATAATTCTTTCAACAAATCACCATTCAATCCGGTCGTATGCTTTACTCATGTCGAGTTTTAAAGCAAAACCTTTATTCGAACCCCTTTCTTTTCTTAAATGAGTGTAGAATCTCATACGCCGCCAATATATTATCTGTGATCTGCCTTCCTGGCACAAACACCCATTGATTCTCATCGATACAACAGTGCAGAATAAAACGAAATCTATTGCCTATCACTTTTGAAATTATCTTATAAGTCACCTTGCAAAGACTAAATAGACGAAACTGACCCATAGTTTTCGGTGAAGTCACCTTTGGAATTAGGACTATACTCGTCTGATTCACCTCCTCCATACTCCTTTGACCATTGAGGACCTGCAAATAGTACCTAGTAACATCCTCCCCTACGATATTCTAGAATTTTTGAAAGAAGACCGCCGAAAACCAATCAATCCCTGAAGCTTTTAGCGGGGCAATAGATTTTATTGCTTCCAAAATCTCTGATGCTTGAAATTCCTTTCTCAAATTTTCATTGATTTCCTCCGTAATACAAGGAAGTATTTCCGCACTTAAATTATCACTTCTACTAACTGCACTTGATGAAAACATATTTTTAAAATAATCTATTGCTGTTTTGGAGATCTCATTAGCCTCAGTCACCCATCTGCCAGAATTATCCTCAAGCCTTTTAATTCTATTTTTTTAGCCTATCTGTGAAAGAAAGCCGTATTTTTATCTCCCATGTGCAACCAATTCACTCTCGCCCTTTGTTCCCAGAAAAGCTCTTCCCTATCAGTCCCTATCAGTTTCCAGATTCATCTCCAATCTAACCTCCGTTATCTCTGCTAATACTTCATCGCTGATGTCTTTGGCACTCAAATTTAACAATCTACTGTTCAACACCTTTGAATGACGTTCCCTAGCCTCTCTTTTTTTCTTCTCCCAATTACTTAAACGTACCCCAAATTCTTTGAGCTTCATCAAAATGTCCTCCTCGTTTGACAACCACCCCTATTTGACTTGCTCCTCTATTTCTCCACTCAACAACCAATCGACGTTAAATCTAAATTGCCTTTGCCCATCAATTGCTTGTAGGCTCGCATCTCTTCTCGTATCAATTAACACTGGACAATGATTTGATAAGCCATGTTGTAAGTGTTGTACCGAATAAGTATTGAAAAGACTCCACCATTCTTGGTTAGCAACCCTTCTGTCCAACCGTTCCCTAATATTATTCCCAGCCACTCTACCTCTTTCCTAAGTGTACCACTGCCCAGAAAACCCCAAATCATTCAAATCACATTCTTCAAGAGCCGTTCTAAAAGCATTCATCTATCTTTCCTCTCTTATACGTCCCTCTTATTTTTCGTGTGCAAATAGAATTTCATTGAAGTCCCCCAATACTAGCCACGCCTTATCATTCCCATGCTTCAGCTGTCGCAACAAATTTTATGACTCTTTTCGATTGTTCTCTACGGGCGCTCTGTAAAACCCCGTAAATCTCCACATTATTGATTCATCATCTTCCTCCACTTCTACATCTATGTGCGATTTTGAATAACTTTTCAACATTAAATTCATTCCACTCTCCATCCTAATGACAAACCTCCTTTAGTCCCCTCCGCATCAACATCAATACCATGCTCAAATTCGCACTTCTTCCTTGTTATCTCCATACGCTTCCTATTAACCTTTGTTTCCATTAAAAACAAAATTTAGGGCTGAATGCGTCTCAATTTATTTTTGAGATGATTTATAGCTCGTGGCTATCCCAAACCACGAACATTCCAATTGAGGATTTTCATTGTGCCCGATCGGCCTGCTTAAAAGCGTCCGTCGATAATGCATTATTTAATCCTTCCTCCACCGGTCCTCAACTAATGTCAGTACTACTTTCTTTTGTGTTGTGTCTTTTCCTTTTCTTTCCGTCCACATAATCCATAGCCATGTCTTCCAATTCGGCATCCACCCCCTCTCCTCAAGCATTCCCATCTCGTCGTCCCTCCTCCACTCTATTGATTTATTTGTATATCTCCTAGCTCGCCTCTCCACCCCCAAACCCTCCAAATTATCTTTCTGGTTTATCACATCATCTCTGAATCTTCTTGTCCTCGGTTCCCCCTCTAACTCCATACGTGTCCATCTTCCTTCATCAGTATCATCCCTTAGCCATCTATTTACCACTTGCCCTCCCCTCCTTGGCGTTGCCCTTAGTGAAATATCCTATCCAAACTCCACTTGTTGATCACTTAGGGTTAGTCAAATAGGATAAAAATTCTCCCCATGCCTAAGCCCCCACATAAGAAACAAAACAATGGTAATTTTTCATATTGGAATAACACATATATGCATTGATTTCTCCCTGTATTTATCTTTTTCTTCCTTTTGAGTGGGCTCCGCACATCCAATAGAACACGTATCCGCATGTGTTTAGTCACCCCCTTTGTAATCAATGCTGCATCATACTCATAAAACATCCCAATAAAATTCCCCAGTTATCGCGCCATGCCTTCTGTAAAGAATCTTGGCGGTAAATTATGAACTTGCACCCAGAATATCGTAGTCCACAATGGGACTGCTAATGGAATCTCCCCCCTTTGTACTCTATGGAATACTATTAAATGTCGGTTAAAAAACCATTGCATGCCATCCACCAACCATTTCAAATTAACTTCACTATAAAATCTAAAAAGAATTCGCCTGTCCTCCATTTCTGTAATCGAAACCCCTTGTAAAGGATGCCACAGATCTGCCATCGTATTTTTTAACGATGGAAAATTAACAATACTTTCGGTAAGTACCCTCCCTACTAGACATAACTCAAAATTTAAGTCGGTAGAAACCGCATCTCCGTTCAATACCAAAGGCTCATCTTCCTCTTCCATAATCTGGAGATTTGCTAGATCTGCCCCTACCACATTCACTTCAGCAATATTCTCCCCCTGATCCGAAACCTAATTTTTAATGTGCTGAACCCTTGAAAATCCCTGAAAACTATACTCGTGCCACAAGACAGACAAACCCTTATTATTATAATATTTGAATTATTATATAAGTTAATATATTTTAATTATATTCGAATATTACTTTGTTTATAGGAATTAAAAACATGTTATTTAAATATTAAACACATAAAATCACAAATTAATTTATACCTAAATATTCATGACCTATAAAATTTTAATATTTAATTCAATTAGTTCATATTCTTTTATTTTTGAAAAAAATTAATAAATTAAATTTTCATTCTTAATAATTTATAAGTTTTTCTTTTATTCATAGGTTACAGTATAAATCGTACAAGAAAAAAACATTATTTTTATTAAATTAATGTTGACATTCATTATAAAATAAATCTTTTCTAATATTTAATGTCAAAACCTTCACATTTATATAATTTATATAATCTAATATTAAATTAATGTTGACATTAATTATGAAAAAAAAAAAGGAACTGCCAATTCATTGGTAAAAAGACATTTGATAGTTATTTGTCTTGCTTTACACGAACACTTTAAGGATTCAAAAAGATTAAATGTTATTGAGATCTTAGGCGTGATTTATCCATTTTCCTACCTTAAAAGAACATTGAATTAAAAATAAATAAAATTTTGATAATCACTTTGAAGAAAAAAAACACAGAAATTATTGGAGTTGAGAGTGAAGTTTATCAAAAAAGGAGTGTTAAAACCCCCAAAATTTATATCAATTCAAGAACCCAGAAAAACAAATTAATTCCATTTTCCACCATGAGAGATTTGGTAATTTAGTTTTGCTCAAATTTCCATTTTAAAAACAAAAATATATGCATACTTTTTGCTATTTTGTTGAATTTAAATTTCCAAGGGTGACCTAGATCAAACCCAAAATGGTGACTTCTAATTAATAAGAGGGAAATAACATGTGAAAGTTTTAGTTAAAACCTAGAAGAAAATATTGTGCAATAAAAAGGAAATTAAGAAATGATGAGATTAGAGAAGAAAATAACTCAAGCTAGAGTTTGCGTCTATCATGTTTAGACAATACAAAGCCATTTATCATTTCAAAGAAAGCAAGAAAAACAAGCCATTTACTTGTAATGCCAAGCAATATGCTTGGGGTTTAGAAGGAGAAGAGATAGACGTGGAAGTGAACGGCCAAAGGGAATGAAAAACTAGAAACAATTTTATGGTTGTTTAGATATTAAGGGTAAAGAGGTAATTTAATGTTAAAAATATAAATAAAAGACTTGGTTATGTTCGCTAGCTACTTCAACTAAGTATTACCATACACTAATCTAACTCGTTCGATTTGGATTAAAAAATTAGTTGGAGCTTTTTCCAAGTTGAGCTTTAAAATCAAAGAAACTATAGGGAAAAGGGTAAACTACAAAAATAGTCACTTTTATTTGTCTTACATTATATTTTAGTTATTTATGGTTAAAATTTTACGTTTTAGTCACTTAAGTTATCATTTTGTTACGAAATAGTCACTCTGTCGTTAAGCTCCATTACTTCCCTAACGACAATCCTATGTAACAGTCCAAATGTGTTTTAAATGCCAACTTGGATGTCCAACTAGGATGAGAATAGTTTTTTCAATCAAAATGGAAAAGAAAATTAAAAGAAAAAGGAGACAAACAATTTTGCTTTTCCAATTCAAGGTGTAATTAATTTAATTTTTTTAATTAATTAAATTTATTTAATTAAAAATATTTTCTCATCCCAGTTGGACATCTAAGTTGGCATTTAAAACCCATTTGGACTGCCACGTAGGATTGTCGTTAGGGAGGCAATGGAGCTTAACAGTAGAGTAATCACTTCGTAACAAAAGGATAATATAACTAAAACGTAACATTTCAAACATAAGTGACTAAAATATAATTTGAGACAAATAAAAGTAACTATTTTTATAGTTTACCTTAGGGAGAATACTAATTTTTGTTACAAGAGTATCTCTCTCAAAAAGATAATAGAGTTATCTCTTAATTGACGGATAACTACTTTACCTGATTAACAAGATACAGAGTTAACCTGTAATTATTTGCAACCAATCTTGCCACATAACTGCTACTGTGGTCTAAAGTTGTTTGGAAACCTTCCTCTCGACCGAGACATTTCTTGGTCTAAATTGAAACTGGCTACAATTTGTCATTTTTCATCTAAGGACCTTGTTGAGAATATTGAGAAACTGCAGCTTGTTGATGATGTTGAGAAGGCTGAGTCATTTTCGGTCAAAACTTTACTGAATTTACTCCCATAAAATGTGTGTTTTATTATAACAGTTAAAAATTTTAAATTTTGTTTAAAAAACCATTAAAAATATAAAAATATCCCACATTTGATTTCTCCTTTTAAGTTCAAAGTCGGAAACAGATCATTTATATTTTATTCAAATTGACCACTAATAAGTAATAAAACATATACATAGAGTTATGCAAATGTTAAATGTAGCAACAATTATTGATTTTAATTAGATCACGCACATATACTTTTAGAAAATTATAGTCAATTTACCAAAACAACTTTACATTAGCATAAGACAATAGTATACACTTTCCAATGAAATTTTTATTTCCGACTTAATTGTTTCATTATACTTAATTGCATCCTCCTTGTCAATTTGTATTTTGCAAACATTTTAGATTTTACAATGAAAGGATCAATCCTTCAAACAGAATCAATTGCATTCAACTCTGAGTTCATTCAGATTTAATTTTTCTAAAGTAAATTAATTACGATAATGCAGATATCGACAGCCTTTGATCATTGTAGAATTTCACTTTAAAGGTCGTTAATAGTCTTTCAAGTATAATAAAGGCAGACTTCAAATTGTTATTTGAATAACATATACATAAATCAGTTGAGTTACATCATTCAGTTGTGTTGCAAGTTATTAAAAAAAAGATTCAATGTTGTCGAAACCATTTTTTAAAGGGATGTTTGAAAAATGGGGATCGACTTTTGAAAAACGAAAACGGGAGTCGCTATCAACCTTTTTAGGTGTGATTGGATCACCTTATAAAACATTTTGGTCTACGAAAATTAAGAAAACAGGTTCGGGAGTCGGTTATGTACGAGGAAGGATTAGCACCCTCGCAACGCCCAAAATTGGTACCAAATTGAATAGTTTTCTGTCTTAATGTCAAAATTTTGAAAGGATTTAAAAATAGGATCCCTTTTTTAAAACCGAAATTATTTAAGTTGAAAAATCGAGATTCCTTAGCTCCGAAAGAATACAAACATCACATCCAGCATGATAGGACACGATATTCTTAAACTCTCGTAACTGAAATCATCTCGTGATTTATAAAATCTATTTAGAAGGATACTTTAGGCATTTAGACAAGCGGGAAATCGCAATCCAGCATGTTAGGGCACTATTTCCCGAATTCCTAAATACGAAAAACATTGCCTCATTTTAGAAAAACTTTTGGATAAAATATGACAATTAAATGAAATATATTTTTTTAAAATAATGATTTGAGTAAAATTTAAAAAATAATTTACTAAGAGTAATACTAAAAAAAATATTAAAAAATGAAAGAGTTTGATATGATACTAAAATTATTAAAAAATAAAAAATATAAAAAAATCTGGGAAACATGGATTAAATCAAAATTAAAAAGGTTGAAAAATGAAGATGAACAAAGAATAAAATAAGAACAAACCGTAGAAAATAAGAACGTAAGAGGGAGAGAAATTTGAGTGAAAGCTCTCAAAAATTTTTATTGTTTTCCAAAACTCCAGTGTGTTGACAATGAAGGGAGAGGCCTCTATTTATAGTTGAACCTTCTCAAATCCAACGGTACCGATCAATTACATCAACTGTTAAGATTAAAATGTATCTACAAATTAAATCTCTAAGATTACAAAATCATATCTTCTAAGATTGCATATCATATCTAAGATTGCAATCATATCTAAGATTGTATCATATCTAAGATTGCATATCATATCTAAGATTGCATATCATTGAAGATTATATTTCCATATGAGTCAAGCTTGTAGATGGACCTTAAATCTTTTCAAGTAATGGGCCATTCCGATCGGGCCAAATTATATTTGTAATTCTGGATTGAACTTGGACTTCGGTTTTTTTTTGGGTTTATTATTTTTGTTTTTGGACTTATTTCTGGGCCTGGGCAAAATTGAGTATCTACAGCTGCCCCTCTTTGCTCATTGCTATGTAACAAGAATAGAGCGAAGGCTATAAGAGGACTAATTTTGCCCGGGCTCACCGAGTCTTGAGTTCTTGATTCTTGATCTTCTTTAAATGGCCTCTTGACGGCTTCAATCTGCTTCATTGCAACTCAGAAAGGCGATATCTGCTATATTTGATCTGCTCCCCGTCTAATACAGAGACGCCAAATCTGGTATCTTCGATCTGCTCCCCGTCTAATACAGAGACACCAAATCTGCTTCTTCAATCTGCTCCCCGTCTAATACAGAGATGCCAAATCTGTCATCTTTGATCTGCTTCGATGTAAACACATGAAGGTCAGATCTGCTATGTCTTCGATCTGCTCCCCGTCTAATACAGAGATGCCAAATCATCTTGGATCTACTTCAATGAAGGTCCAATCTGTTATGTCTTTGATCTGCTCCCCGTCTAATACAAAGATGCCAAATCATCTTGGATCTGCTTCAATGAAGGTCAGATCTGCTGTGTCTTCGATCTGCTCCCCGTCTAATACAGAGATGCCAAATCATCTTGGATCTGCTTCGATGTAAACACATGAAGGTCAGATCTACTATGTCTTCGATCTGCTCCCCGTCTAATACAGAGATGCCAAATTATCTTGGATCTGCTTCAATGAAGGTTAGATCTGTTGTGTCTTCGATCTGCTCCCCGTCTAATACAGAGATGCCAAATCATCTTGGATCTACTTCAATGAAGGTCAGATCTGCTGTGTCTTCGATCTGCTCCCCGTCTAATACAGAGATGCCAAATCATCTTGGATCTGCTTCAATGAAAGTCAGATCTGCTATGTCTTTGATCTGCTCTCCGTCGAATATGTAGATGCCAAATCTGTTTCTTTGATTTGTTCTCTGACAGTAAAGAGATGCCAAATCATCTTAGATCTGCTTTAGCGTAAACACGTGAAAGCTAAATCTGCTATGTCTTTGATCTGCTCATTGTCAACACAAGGATGCCAAATCATCTTGGATCTACTTCGATGTGAAAACATCCGAAGGTTAGATCTGCTATGTCTTCGATCTGCTCTCCGTCGAATATGGAGATGTCAAATCTGTTTCTTCGATTTGTTCTCTGACAATATAGAGATGTTAAATCATCTTGGATCTGCTTCAGCGTAAACACCTGAAGGTCAAATCTGCTATGCTTTAGCCTGTTACCCTACTGCTTAGGGGGTTAAGGCGCATCAATCTTCATTGTCCCTTGAAGGACATAACCTGTATAATGTGTATGAGTTCATGCCTAATGATTAGGATGCTATGATCGAAGTGAGTCAAATGCTCCTAATTAAACCTGTTATAATGCAAAATGTTTATGAATATGACCCCTATTCCAGACGTCACCACTCATTCTTTCGTCGAATTTTATCCTTATTTCTCTCGAAGTATCATTCCTACTCAGCCTGTGGGTTTGTACCATTCTTCAAATGCTATGACCTACCAAAAATGTCTGTAAGATGATCCTCTCTTAGGATCGAATCGTTTGATTTGTCCAATCATTATTTTAGACTAAAGAAAGAATTTTCTCGAGTTCTTTCAAACCTCACTTACGTGAATTCTTCAAACAATTGTTCTGTTTTAGTTTCTTGTATTATCTAGAAATTTCCAGAGTAATGAACAAAACTTCATTTGTGAAAATTATTTAGTTTATCTATCATTATTTTAATGCAACATACTTTAAGAATAATAGAAGATGAATTTAATCTTGAGAATAATTAGATTTGAATAAATTTGTCAAAAATACAAAGGAAATTAATCTGAAAGCCTATCTTTGAGAAGAAAAAGAATCTAAAGATAGCAAACAGGACAAAAGTTAGATGCCCTAGATATCGCCGCTTGAGCGTTTATATGCCAGCTCCATGAAGACTTTCTTGAATTCAACATATGTTTAAAAGATCCAAAGTACTTTGTTGATGCCCCAATATGCAACGCGCTTCACTCTTTATTGAATCAGATATAGCAATATTACCGTGTGCTCTTCAAAATTTAAGCTGGCCTTTCAGGTTTTCAACTCAAAACCCTTTCGGTCATAAGGTGCCCTTTGCGGGTTTTCACCTTGGCCTCTCCAGTTTTTTTTTCAAAAACTCAAGGCGCCCTTTGCGGGTTTTCACCCTGAATTCTTCTCTCCTTTAGAAAAAGTACTTTTTGACTGAGTCTGAATTCACTGGATTGGGCAAACTCTTCCCATCCATTTCCGTTAAGATCAATGCACCTCCAGAGAAGGCTTTCTTCACGACATACGACCCTTCCCAATTTGGCATCGATTTTCCTCTAAAGTCCTTCTGAATTGGGAGGATCTTTTTCAGCACAAGATCCCCCTCATGGAATTCTCTTGGTCGCACTTTCTTGTCGTAAGCTCGCATCATTTGCTTCTGATACATCTGACCATGACGAATGGCCTTTAGCCTCTTTTCCTCAATCAAGTTCAACTGATCATATCACGATTGTATCCATTCAGCTTCATTCAACTTTATCTCTGACAAGACTCGAAGAGACGGTATTTCCACTTCAATGGGTAACACTACTTCCATCCCATAAACCAACGAGAAAGGAGTTGCCCCGGTAGAAGTTCTGACAGATATTCGGTAAGCTAAGAGTGCAAATGGTAACTTTTCATGCCAGTCTCTGTAGGTTTTAGTCATTTTCCCCACTATCTTCTTGATGTTTTTGTTAGCAGCTTCCACTACCCCATTCATCTTTGGGCGATATGGCGAAGAGTTATAATGCTTAATCCTGAACTAACTGCAAACTTCTGCTACCGTTTTGTTGTTCAAGTTCAGTGCATTGTCTGATATGATCCTTTCAGGCATCCCATACCGACAAATAATCTCTTTCTTCAAGAATTGACTTACAGCTGACTTAGTAACATTCGCATAAGAAGCAGCCTCTACCCACTTCGTGAAGTAATCAATGACCACAAAAATAAAGCGATGCCCATTTGAAGCTTTTGGTGATGTTAGCCCAATGACATCCATGCCCTACATAGAAAAAGGCCATGGAGAAGTCATAACGTATAAAGGTGAAGGTGGTACATGAATCTTGTCTCTATAAATCTGACATTCATGGCATTTTTTTAGCGTAGTTGATACAATCCCCTTCCAAAGTAGACCAATAATATCCAAACCTCATGATTTGTCTAGCCATCGTGAAACTATTAGCGTGCATCCCACAAACACCCTTGTGAACTTCTTTCAAGATTAACTTAGCTTCCACGGCGTCAACACATCTCAACAGTACTTGGTCCTTTCTTATTTTGTACAAGATGTCCCCATCCACAACGTAGTTGCAGGCTAATCTTCTTAAAGTTCGCTTATCATTTTCAGTTGTCTGTTCTGGGTATTTACGATCTCTCACATATTGCAATATATCCTGATACCAAGGGTTATCATCCTTTTCTTCTTCCTCAATATTACAACAGTGAGCTGGAGCCTCGAAGATACTCATCTGCATGGGTCTCATCCCTCCTCTTTATTCACTTTAGTCATTGAAGCCAAGGTTGCTAGAGCATCTGCCATCTGGTTTTCGTCTTGTGGGATATAATTGAAAGTGATGTCATCGAACTCCTCAAGTAACCCCAAAACTACCTTTTGATAATTGATCAATTTAGGATCCCTTGTCTCCCATTCACCTTTAAGCTGGCAAATTACCAACTTGGAGTCTCCATAAACTTCCAAGGTTCTTATTCTTCGCTCTATAGCCGCTCAGAGTCCCATGATGCACGCTTCATACTCGGCCATATTGTTTGTGCAATCAAAATCCAACTTGCACGTGAATGGATAATAATCACCATTTGAGGATACCAAGACTGCCCTAATTCTATTTCCCACTACATTGGATGCCCCATCAAAGCTCAAATTCCAAGGATAATCCTCTGTAGCTACTACACACATCAACTCCTCATTTGGGAAATGAAAATTCAACGGCTCATAGTCTTCTAGAGTTCTACTAGCCAGAAATTCTGCTATCGCACTTCCTTTTATAGCCTTCTGGCTTACATAAACTATGTCAAACTTTGAAAGCAGAATTTGCCACCTCGCCATTCTTCCATTCAAAGCTGTTGACTCTATGTGACATCCCTAATTTGACCCTAGTCGAGATGTGATTTCGGGACCACAAAATCGAGTAATAAAATTTATTAAATATTAAAATTTGCATATCTTTATGTGTAGAAGTGCATGTGTGAAAATTTGAGATTGTTAATTTAGCCTCATGAATGTGAATTTCATTTGATTGACTTAGTTGAGAACTTAAGAAAATATGATAGGTGAATATGTAAGGACCAAATAGTATTAAAATAGGGAGGTTTGGGTTCGCATGTCAAAATGCCAAGTTTATAAAAAGTGGCCGGCCAAGTAAGGATTTTCTCCACTAAGTTTATATTATTTATAATTAAATATTGGTAAGTAAGTTAAAATAGATGAAAAATAAAGATTAATAAAAGAGAAAAATAGAAGAGGGGTGTTCATCTTCTTCTCCACCTTGCCAAAACCGAAACAAAAAGGAAGGAAATAGGGAAGTTTTCATTAAGGAAATTCGGCAACCCTTTTTCTAGTTGGAGGTAAGTTTTGAAATGTTGGTTTTAACTTCCTTTGTATGTTGAGCTAATTGTTAAAATGCATTTCGGCAATGTCATGAAAAAAAAATCAAACTTTCATGGTGGTTTGGGCATTAAGCCGTATATCAAGAGGTTAGGAGTAGAGGTTGTTTCATGTTATATTGAATAAGTAGAGATTATTATGAGGTTGAAATTTGTGGAATTTTAGTTAAGTAATGCTTGGTACATTCGGCCATAGGGGTTAATGGAATGTTTATTTTATTTGTTAATTTCTTTTATGAGAAATGGGTAATTGTTAAAGCCGAATGAGTTAGGATGGATAGGAGAGTACAAAATTTATGTTATGTGATAATTTAAGTAGTTGACAGAGACATGGAAGAAGGAATAAATTGATATTCTTATGTTTTGAAAGTGAAAGGTCTAATGAAGATATAATAAATTTCAATGCATATTTTAGTTTAAATGTTAAGTAGAATTTGGTTAAAATAGCTTGATACATGTGTGTTTGCCGATTATTTTGTTTATCAAGATAATTGAGTGACCAAATTTTTGAATTTGAAATTTTGTTTGATTAATTAAAATGGGCATTAAGATGTCGAATTCATGAAATTAGAAGTTTATGAGATTGATAGATTTTAAATGATTGCTAACCGAAAATGAAGTTTGCTTGTGCCGAATGTGATTTTAGTACATGAATTAGGAGTTTAATTTCATTCGGTAACTCATACCAAATTGGGAGATAGTATTAAACATTAGTATTATTTGTTAAATAATTGAAGCTTGTTAGTTAGTTGATGATGTCCTTTGATAGCCCTTTTGATATTCGGCCATTGTTAAGGAATTTTGAATTGGTTATAAATTTCTATGTTTTAATTAGCAAATTGAATTATCGAAGGTTGAGCTAATTATATATGTATACGTTTTATATGTACATTAATTTCTTAGTCCATGTTATTCGGCTATAATTGTCATGGTAGATTTTTTTTTAATTTGTAAATTTGTTAATCATTAGCTCAAGAGCATCAAGGACAAAAGTCGGAAAAAGGGAAGGCAAAACTAAGTGAATAGCCGCAGAATTATAGTCGTCGACAACTCTTAAGGTAAGTTTCTAGCATATAAGTTTAGTTATAATGAAGAATGATATGGAATACGGGTAAAGATGGGACTATGAATTGGTGTAATTACCTATAGTAAAATAATAAGGAATAAGTTACTTCTATGAGCCTTAGCCTATTGGTTATTAGAAAAGTGATATTTAAATTATGATTTGTATGTGATAATAAGAAGTACTTATATATGATGATATGTTTTAAACTCAAATGGTAAGTTCTTAAGTGTTTGGACTTGGAAATTTAAGAGCAAATTGTAATAATCTGCTTAGGACAGCAGCAATAGCTTGATTTTTGAAAATCACCATAAATTGTTGGAGTGGAATTAGAGACTGAAGAAAATATGTAATCAAAGATCAATGAGGCTAGTTTCTTATAAAATAAACAGTGCAAGCAAAGGAATTTCCTATAGAGAGATATTTAAAGTTGTGTGTGACAGTGTCAGAATGAATCTGAAATCCCCTGTTCTGTTTTTAGAAAATCATTATAAATAGTAAAAAATTGTTATAAGATCAAATTTATATTCTTAGACTCCTTAATGAGTCTAGTTTCAAATGAACTAAACAAGAACATATTTTGAAATCTGTACAATGAGAAATTTGATTTCATAGTGAAGAGTGGTCAGTATAGTCAAACAGTGAAATAGGGGAAACTTTAAGAAAATTCTGGTTTTGATTGGCCAAACCAAAAATCCTGAAAATTTTATGGATAGAAGATATATGAGTCTATTTTTGGGGAAAATTTATGGCACTTCATTTGGAGGTTCGTAGCTCCAGTTACAAATAATTTAATGATTGTTGCTCAAGAAAACAGCTTGTAGTGAATCTGTGATTTTGTTGTAAACATTGATGAAACTAATTGAGTTGCTTATAAGCTATTGCTGAATTGATGTACAAGATAAATATATAGGTGTGAGGCCAAAATGGCTAAAATTTAAATGTGTGCAAGTTATCTGAATGGCTATTTTATAAACGTAAGCAATATATATGTAATATGTGTTGATAGTTTTATAAATTGAAGGTGTAGTGACTTATATGTTGTTTAGCCGAATGGTTGTCATGAGAAGAATGTAAGTCATGTGTGTATTTTCTTATTTAGTTGGAAGTTTATTGAAAGGGATATATATATAAATATGTATTAAAGTCGAATGATATTATGACATGAAGTTAAGGTACATGCTATATGCTTATATTCGAATGAGGTTAATGAGTTACAATGGTGATAGTTTGTGTGAAATGTGGTAACATGTGATTAAATATACATGGAATTTGGAAAGCATCCGGGTTAAGACTCGCTGACTACGTGGTGTGGCCTAATGGCTCTTGTGAAATAAGACTAGCTATATTGAGATACGAATAAGTTCGAATGAAGTGATACCTTATTAATGTGTTTCCGTGTTGGAAAAATTGAAGGTATGTGAATTGACGTGTATACAACTTTGTGAATTAACTATGATGATGTATCTGGGCTTAAAGTCCCGCAGGCTTGATACTGGTAACTGGATTCGGATTTTTTTTAAAACCTAGCAGGCTATGGCTAAGTGCTTTGAATTATTTCAAACCGAAGACCATTTGTATATCTTTAAGATAAGGATTTAATTAGTTTCATAAAAATTTACTAATTTGAGTTGTATTCGGCAGGATGTGCAAATACAAGGTATGGATTGCGTTTGGTCATTTATGTATATGCGATAAGGAATATGTTTGGTCCTTTATATACGTATACGAAACTTTAATACTTGTCATGATTTGATTATTTGAAATATTAATGTGAATATGAACTAAAGAACTAAGCTCATAAATACATATATACATTTATGTATGTGCACGAAATGAGTGCATATGATTAAGTGGTTAGAGGTATTGAAAGATTGAATTGGTAATTGGTAACTATGGAAACGGTAAGTGTACAAAGGTTAAGTATATGGTAAGTGATACTTACTTGCTATGTGAACTCGATTTCGTTTGTATTACAAATGTACTTGGGGAATCACTTATGAGATGGTTATAAGCTATATTCAACGAGTATTGACTCTATCAAATTGTTTATGTAAGATGAATTACATGTGCATACATAGGGTTTAATCTATGTGACCGAATGGCGATATATCTTGACATTTCAAAACGTGATTTGTGTAAGGCCTAATCTTAAGCGACTTATTAATAAATCAACAATTACGGATGTTCAGCACATTAAGTTGGCCAGGTATGTATTATGTACTTGTGTAGGCTTATTAAGCCCATCGAGACTTCACTTGGATTTTGTGTAAGTTATAAATGTATTTAATCCAGCAAAGTTAATTGTTTTACTTAAGACTTACTAAGCCTTGAAAGCTTACTCTGTTGTTACGTTTCTCTGTTTTATAGATTATCAAATTTGGCCTTTGCTCGGGGATCGTCAACAACTCGTCACACTATCACTATCCACTGTTTGGTACTGCTATGTTTTGGATTATCTTATGGCATTTATAGAATAGACTAGTGGCGGAAGAATATTTTGGTTAATGTATATAAGCCATGCGAAAATGGCATCTTTTCAATGTTTACTTAGAGAAGTTTAAATTTTATCCCTGACTGTGCTTAGTACTTATTTAAATAAATGATCTTTATTTCAAGAAAAAGTTCAAAATTTTACTGATCTGACATGAGTTACAAGTCTGGTAATGCCCCTTACCTATTCCGGCGACAGTTACGGGATAGGGGTGTTACACTCCATCATATATTTTAGAGGATCAAGTTTTGAAATAAGCCAAGTAGTATGATACAACATATATTGCCTCAAACTTCGAGTCGTCCAGATTAAAGCATAGCACAATTTCTCAATTGGCGAATATCTCATCTCACATTCTGTGAATTTCTTGCTGAGGTAGTATATCGCATTCTTCTTTCTTCCCAACTCGTCATGTTGGCCAAGCACACATTCCATAGAATTGCTAAACACTAATAAGTAAAGAATTAATGGTCTACCTGGATTAGGTGGAGATAACACAGGAGCATTTAACAAGTATTGCTTAACCTTATCGAAAGCACTCTGGCATTCCTCATCCCAAGTACCTTGGTTGTGTTTTCTAAGGAGGCGAAATATAGGGTCACATTTCTCAATTAATTGTGAAATAAACCGAGCAATATAATTCAACCTTCCAAGAAAACCCCGAACTTCTTTCTGAGTACGCGGTGAAAGCAAATCTTGTATGGCTCTAACTTTTTCTGAATCAACTTCTATTCCTTTTTCACTGACCACAAAACCTAGTAACTTCCCCGACCTAGCTCCGAAAGTGCATTTTGCCGGGTTAAGTTTTAACTAAAACTTCCTTAATCTCAAGAATAGTTTCTTTAAAACCTCAATATGTTCCTCCTCTGTTCCAGATTTGACAATCATATCATCAACATACACCTCAATTTCCTTGTGCATCATATCGTGAAATAAGGTCACCATAGCCCTTTGGTATGTTGCCCCTGCATTCTTTAGTCCAAAGGGCATTACTTTGTAACAGAAAGTCCCCCACAAGGTTATGAAGGTGGTTTTGTCCATGTCTTCAGGATGCATCTTTATCTGATTGTACCTTGAAAAGCCATCCATGAAGGAGAACAACGAATATCCCGCTGTGTTGTCTACCAAAGTGTCTATGTGAGGCAGAGGGAAATTATCTTTTGGGCTAGCTTTGTTCAGATCCTTGTAATCAACACACATTCGTACCTTCTCATCTTTCTTAGGAACTGGTACAATGTTAGCTACCCATTCAGAATACTTCACCTCTTGTAAGAATCCTGCATCGAACTGTTTCCTGACTTCATCCTTTATTTTTAATACGATATCTGGTCTCATTCTTCGCAACTTCTGTTGAACTGGTTTACAATCCTGTCTTATTGGAAGACGATGCACCACAATATCTGTATTTAACCCTGGCATATCTTGATAGGACCATGCGAAGATATCCTTGAACTCACGTAACAACTCAATCAGTCCTTGCCTTATATCATCAGCAATATGCGTGCCAATTTTCACCTCTTTCCCTTCCTCTAGGGCTACATTCTCTACTGCCTCTTTCTCATGTGGCATGATTTGTTTCTCCTCCTGTTTCACCATCCTCAAAAGATCTATAGACACATCACAATCCTAGACATCTTCAAAATCCTGTGATTCCTCTAAACACATGTCTTGCTCACGAGAGAAATCAGGATTTGTAATATCAATACTCATGTCATTGATATCTAGGGATCTGTGAAGTATAAAGAATATACAAAGAATGAATGAATTTAAGAATGATTATTTATGTGCTATGAATGAAAGAATAAGAATTGCCAAAATTTAACGGAATATTGGTTGATAAAAATGAAACAATACTCGTTCAAATTGGTAAAAGTTATGCTTTATTAAAAAATAATAAATGATTGTAAGCCCATTTCACAAATGAAATCCTATTACTTCTAGGCTCTAGAGTAACAAGAATGTTTCGAGAATTACTCTAAAAAATTCCTAAAGATTACAGAAAGTTCCTCCACAGTCCAATTGTTCAGAGAGCTTCCCGGTTCGTAAGGGCGAATGCCTTCAAGGTTTCCTTAATTAGTCCCTTCTTCATGTATGGCATTGATGGAATGATTTTCATTTCCAAACACCCCCATCTCCAGGTAAGCTATCCCTCCTGATACAAAAGTCTAGGATATGTAAGGGAGCGTCTTCTTTTCGCTCAGCCATGACCCTCTTCTTTCTTTCTCTTTTAACTATAATTAGGGTCTTTTTATGAATTTAAATGCATGTGATGTGATGCAATGCAAATGCATGAATGCAAAAGAAAAGGAGATGTTGATCTTGAATTCAATTTCATTAGAATAACTTTTCTAGAAAACAAATTTCTTTACATGAAAATAGATTACATATGCGGTCTTGCCTTTCATAGTCCAAGTAAACGCTGATCGTTTCTTCATGGTCGAATCCTGTAAATTCTTCAAAAGATGCCTTTGCTAGCTCCTTGCTGCTTAATCTGAGCCTCGATCTCTTGCTCGCTTATCAAAAAGTGCCAACTCTTGGATAATCTTCGTTGGCAATTAAATCAAGTCATGTATTCCTTCGTGGACTTCCGGCTTTCTCTCGTCATGCCTTTGTTGGCTTGAATCCCTGGCAATTACATCATGTATTCCTCCATGGACTACCAGCTTTCTCTCGTTGTGTTTATTTGGACTATATTCAGAGGATCGCACTATAATCTACTTTATCAAGAAATTCGTTTCCTTATGACAAACTATTCTATTTAGGAATCGAATTTCGAATCAACACCTTCTTTTCTTTGATGTAATGTAATGCAAATGCATGAATGCAAAAAGGTATCGATCTCGATTCAGTTTCATTTTAGAAAACGTTATTTAAGGAACAAAATTCTTTTCATAAAATGGATTACAAATACGCTTTCGCTCGTAGGCCCAGAGTCTTAACCCTATCTAATAACAAAGCTAACTCTCGACCTCTATCTGAACTGCCCTGCTTTATATTGCTTTAGGACGAGTAACGGTGCATAGCCAACGACCCCCCAAATCCAAAGAAGAGGTACCCAACCAAAACTACCGCAGCTATAAAGGACTTCATTAGGAGTCATCCAAGGTGCTTTCCACAAAACCTCCTCCTCTCGAAGATTCTAAAGAATATCCATCCACCTTTCTTCTATAATATCGTCTCTTCTTGGTGTAGTTGTTGCTTCCTTTAAGGGGGAATAACCCTCAAAGAACACTCAGCAAGGAACCTTCTCAAGCTTCCAAAAGTGACTATAGAATCATACTAACAACAACTGTGCGGATCCAATGAATCTACTTCACTGGCCCTCCGACATGTACTTCAAGGATCTAAACGTCTCAGCTAGGATTGCTAGCACCGGTGTATTCTGTTTACCAATACGATCAAACAAATCTACGACTGCCTCATCTATGTGCCCTATCGCCTTCAGGAAAATCACCAAGCCGTAAATATTTAAGGCCAAAACGTTGACCTTCTTCGTCACATCTGGGTGTGTGAATATCAGATCCCTCAAAATAGCCCACAGAATGCACTTACTATCGCCCTTTTGCTGCACTCGAGCTACAGCCCACTGCTTACTCATCCCTGTGATCATCACTAATTTCCTCACGAAAATTGGGAGACTAGCAGGCCTAACATAAGCTTTGTTACCTTGAATTCTTGGACAGCGAAGCAAGGTTGTATACTCCTTCAAAGTAGGCACTACATCTACCTCTCCAAATGTAAAGCAACTATAAGCAGGGTTCCAGAACTATACCATAGCTCGAAACAGATGCTTATCTACCTTAATGTCTAGTAAATAAGAAAGATCTCCATAAGTCTGAAAGAAAAGCTGTCTAGCCTCGTCATCCCATTGGGCCCAAATGTCCTTCATCTCCCAAAAATATTCTGTGTCGAACTGATACGAGTAAAGTCCCATAACTCTGATGTATATCCCTCGGTGACACTATCTCCTTTATCTAATTGGGTTTTTTCTGACCACGTACAAATGGAAGAGTTGTCCTCCACTTTAAGATATTCATTCCTTATTACAAAACTTCCTAACTCAGAAATCGAACCTTAAATCGACACCTTTTAATGATGAATGATATGCGATGTTGACAAAATAAAAAAACAAGTCAGTATCATATAAAAAGATGTAATAAACAAGCACCTATAAAGGTAGGTGCTAAAGGTCATCACCATACTACCTAGAGCAAGCACTTAAAGTTCACTATATGTAGTTCAGTTCTAAAGCTAGGGTACCTGAACCAGCAGATTCCTTGGTCTTCACCCATTACAGGCTCATATAGACCAAGTTCAGTTCGGGGGGACACATTTCCCTATGGCCATACGGAGATGAAAATCTCACGAAGACATAGGTACAGTATCCCGGAAGCAATCCACTAGCTCATACGAAGGTGAAAACCTTACGAAAGCGTAGCTTCTCACTCCCACTTAAGGGTGTGACCACAACGGTCATGCAAATGCAATGTACAGCAATAAGGTAACAAACATATGCAACAAACATATGTAAAAATAGGGATTTCTTGGCTTGACTCTCTTCAGTCCACAGCGGAGTCGTCAAGCTGTCGCAACCATTTTTTAAAGGGATGTTTGAAAAATGGGGATCGACTTTTGAAAAATGAAAACGGGAGTCGCCACCAACCTTTTTAGGTGTGATTGGATCACCTTATAAAACGTTTTGGTCTACGAAAATTAAGAAAACAGGTTCGGAAGTTGGTTACGTACGAGGAAGGATTAGCACCCTCGCAACGCCCAAAATTGGTACCAAATTGAATAGTTTTCTGTCTTAATGTCAAAAATTTGAAAAGATTTAAAAATAGGATCCCTTTTTTAAAACCGAAATTATTTAAGTTGAAAAATCGAGATTCCTTAGCTCCGAAAGAATACAAACATCACATCCAGTATGATAGGACACGATATTCTTAAACTCTCATAACTGAAATCATCTCGTGATTTACAAAATCTATTTAGAAGGATACTTTAGGCATTTAGATAAACGGGAAATCGCAACCCAGCATGTTAGGGCACTATTTCCCAAATTCCTAAATACGAAAAACATTGTCTCATTTTAGAAAAACTTTTGGATAAAATATGACAATTAAATGAAATATATTTTTTAAAAATAATGATTTTAGTAAAATTTAAAAAACAATTTACTAAGAGTAATACTAAAAAAATTATTAAAAAATGAAAGAGTTTGATATGATACTAAAATTATTAAAAAATAAAATATATAAAAAAATTCAAGAAACATGGATTAAATCAAAATAAAAATGGTTGAAAAACGAAGATGAATAAAAAATAAAAAAAGAACAAACTGTAGAAAATAAGAACGTAAGAGGGAGAGAAATTTGAGTGAAAGCTCTCAAAAATTTTTATTGTTTCCCAAAACTCCAGTGTGTTTACAATGAAGGGAGAGGCCTCTATTTATAGTTGAACCTCCTCAAATCCAACGGTACAGATCAATTACATCAACGGTTAAGATTAAAAGGTATCTACAAATTAAATCTCTAAGATTACAAAATCGTATCTTCTAAGATTGCATATCATATCTAAGATTGCAATCATATCTAAGATTGTATCATATCTAAGATTGCATATCATATCTAAGATTGCATATCATTGAAGATTATATTTCCATATGAGTCAAGCTTGTAGATGGACCTTAAATCTTTTCAAGTAATGGGCCATTCCGATCGAGCCAAATTATATTTGTAATTCTGGACTGAACTTGGACTTCGTTTTTTTGGGTTTATTTTTTTGTTTTTGGACTTATTTCTGGGCCCGGGCAAAATTGAGTGTCTACAAATGTCCTTGTAGGATTAGAGTAACATATGTATTCAAAGAGGGTAATCAAGTTGTTGATGGTTAGGCTATAATAACATTCGCATCGTCTTTGGGCATGTATAGATATATGCAATCCCCGGATGAAATCTTTCAAAAATTACATAACGATTGTTACGGAATGACTTAATCTTGCCTAGTCTAGTTAGGGTTTACATTGTTTATTTAAATCATAATAAGCCTACAAAATTTTCTAAAAATATTTTTTTAAAACAAATTTTAATTTCTTTAAAGTTTAATAAAATATTAAATTAACTCCTAATATAGGAAAAGGTTTGCAATGTAATTTTTTTAGAAGTAATAATAAATTTCCCTTTAAATTTATTTTATAAATATTTTGAAAATAAAATTTTTAAAAATAATTAAAATATCAATATTTAAATTGATTAAAAACCTTTGAATTTGATCTATATATTTGAAATTTTTTACTTTAGTTTCAATTCTTTCGTTCTTAATATACCGAACAGAACGCACACACCGCATAATTTTATCCATCCAACTACACGTAAAATCTAATTTTCCATAGCTTTCTTGAAAAAGTTCCATTCGACCTTATCATAGGTTTTACTCATATCCAGCTATACAACAAAACCTTTACTCTGGTCGTTCTTCGAGCTTTGGAGGTAATGCATCAGCTCGTGCGCTATAATAATGTTATCATGTATCATTCGGCCCGGGACAAAATCACTCTGGTTCTGACTGATACAAATCGGTAGAACTTCTTGCAGACGGTTTGCCAAAACTTTGGAAATGATTTTGTAAACAACCCTGCAGAGACTTATGGGACAAAAATTAGACATTTCAATAGGATCCTTAATTTTTGGAATCAAAACAAGCAGAGTATAATTAAAACAAGCAACATCTTTGTTGCTATTGAGTACATCATGACAAAGTTTTAAACATTTAGAAAGCCTTCAAAGTGAACATTCTTTTCATTTTTTAAAAAGAAATTGAAGTATTTTCTAAATAGGCTTGACTGGATTTTTTGAGTACACTCCCAATATTCTATAGTGATGCTAGGGTAATTTTCTTTGGAATTTCAAGGCGTTCTCGGTAGTTTTTAGGTTTTGGGTTTTAATTAGGATGATTTTGACTTGATTTTTTTCTAGTAAATACATTGATTTCCTCTAAAGAGATGAATTTAGTATCTCTCGGTTTTGATTTTGATTGAGAACAAATATAGTTTCAGCAAAAAAAAAAATTATTTGGGTTTTGTTGTTGAAGATGTTAAACGAGATAGGTTTCTTTTGAGAAAAAAACGAGATGAGTTTTGTTTTTAATTGGGAATGGGAATGATGTTGAAAACCTATCCGACTCTTTTTTTAAATAATACTATAATACATTATAATTAATATTAATTTTGATATATTGAAATAGCTTATAAGTATAAGTGTCTTATTTACACCCATAGCTAGAAGTGTTATTTAAATCAAGTATGTTATGTGTTACAAATGTAGGAAGGATACCTCTAAATTTATAGGTCAACCCCTTTTCATCCAGCCGCTACAAATTATACAAGTGGATGCATCATGATCATGTCTCTGGAATATTCTATTGAATCCTATACAGCTCTTTACAATCCTAGAGTATTCTAAAGATTTAAAAAAAAATTCTACTTAGGTTGGGTCTACAAGGTTTTGGTTACTTTTGTAGACATCACCCATTTGAGGTTTCTAGTCTATTTTAAAACAAATTTTAACCATTTTCTACATTCAAGGAACCTCATGACCTTCTTTCTCAAAAACACATCATTTTAGGTCAATTACACTTAAAGAAGCCTCCCTCGATTCTTGGTGGCCTTCATTCACACTCGGAAAGGCCTCTGTTTGAACTTGGTTGTCATCATATGCACTTAGAGAGACCTATCTAACATCTTTTTGTTCCATTGCTCACAAATGAACCATGACATTCTCCCCTACTCATTCTAGTCATGTAACACCCCAAATTTGGCGGATCTAATAAGAAAGCGAGTGGATATGAATGATACATGTTTTTGGCGAACTGTAGTAGTATAGTCCGCCAATTCTCATAATTTTGATAAGTTAAATCCTGGCACATAATGAGTTTGCCCGTTTAGAATTTGAGGTTTTCACCTTGGAATGATTCACAACTGAAGAAGAGTATGTCAACTGAAGAGTATGCCTCATAATGTTAACTGAGCACAATGTGCATATCAAGGGCATGGGAAAGTTTTGAGAGATTAGATCGTCTTTGAGTGCATGCCTTATGAGAGTTATCGCCAAATTTTTGATACACCTAGCATGTTTGAATGCATTGCAAAGTGGGCTTTGAAATGTGTTTGATTGAGAGTCAACTGGTCAAATATTATCTGCATTCGAATTTCTCTTTTTATATTTTCCCGATTTTTGTAGGACATTTAAGGGACAATTTCTATAAGTATTTGACACTTGTCAAGATCCATTAATAGAGACTGGACATATATATATGGTAAAAGAGAACATTCAAATGGTTTTCTTTCTTTATGTAATACTCTATAGTTTTTCCTCTTAAACTTAAATATTATATTCTTCTTTGTTAAACTAGTACCAAAGGTTTTAGGGTTAATCGATGGATGTTTCAACCTCTAGTAAGTCTAGCAACTCTACATGTTATGATTTTGAAAGATTAAAGATGTTAAGAGGTATAAAAACAATAAGGTGTGAATAAAAAGGCTCTGCATGAGACTCGTCTGTAATTGAGATGATATTAAACTTTCTATAAATGATACTCTAACGGAAGTTTCATGTTCTTTTTAGTAGTTTTTGCTGCTAAGGGCGATCGGATTTGGAAGTCTGAGCTACATAAAAGGTGAGTTTCAGGCGAGTCTTTATTTTGACTCACATATTAATTTACAATTGAGATCATATGTTGATGTTGTCTTGAGTAACTTGTGAGTGTAAGTGTATGAGAAGTATCATAAAGTTGTTACATGTTTTCAAATGAGAAATATGTGTTATTGCATGAATAAGATGATATGTGGTATGTATACATATAAAATCAGGTATGAGAAAGTATGAACAAATCTGGGTAAATGTATTCTATGTTATATAGTAAAATATCCATTTGTGATACCTCCAATAGGGTAGGTACATTGCTAACTGAATAAGCATATCACGATGGCAATGAGGATACTCATGGTGTAGCCTTCGATGAGATGTACACTAGACTAACAGAACATGGCATGAGGATGTGTAAGACCATGTGGCAGAGACCTATGACATTGAATGAAAAAGAAAATATTCATGGTGATTCCTCTAGTGAGATGTAAATTGGATTGGCAGATCACAACATAAAGATATGTATAAGCCCATAAGAGAGAAACCCATGTCACCCTCTAAGTTAGTCCGTCGGGACAGTAAACACGTAACTCCATGTGATGCCTTTGTGGCGTACTCTGTAATGCTTGTGTGGCGTATTATGTAATGCCCTAGAGGTGAAATATTGAGAACTGTTCTTGTGTCGAGATCAGAGTAAGTTTCGAAACTTTTCCACTAGTTGACTTTGTAGCAAGGATCTAAGTAAGTTTGAGGATATCTTGGTTGGATAGCCTTATGAAGAAATTTGATTAAGACCTAAGGGTATTTCCCGAAAGAGTTCTCAGTTGTGTTTCTGAAGAGTGATCGGCCATAGTAGCCTATCAGTATAGAGAATGTGGTGTATACGTAAAAATAGATGGTTTAAGTGTTCGCCAAACTTGAATTTGTCTACGTTATGCATGCAAGTTACATAAATTCTATGGTAATCGCCAATTTGAGTACATTCATGTTATGTATAGAGGTTATGAGAAATCTAAGCTGATAGCCAAGTTGGACGATCTCGTGATATGTAACATGTTGTCTAGAATTCTTTTAGATGACTTACAACGTTTCATTCATCAAAATAATTTGTGATTTGGGGTTGTTTCAAGATATGATCTGATTGTTATTTTGATAGTTACCAATTATAGTATAAGAGTTCGCCAAAGGTAAGATCCGTATGAAGTTCAACTTAAAAGATCAATTAGTATAAGTATTTGCCAAGAATAATATCTATGAGAACATTATCCTAGGTAATATCCGTCTAAGTGAGAATCCACCAAAGGAAGGTTCTGTATGGACATTTTTCTGAGAAGTATGTTCATTTTCCAAAAAGGAAATATTATCTGTATCGAGTGGTGAGATATAAAATTTTCCCAATGAGTGAATTGTATATAGGTCGATCAAGTATGGAATTATCTGCCAAGGACAGAGAAGAAATTATTTGCCAAAGATAGAGAGGAAGTCCAAAATCTTCAAGATGAAGAATTCAACAGGAAATGCTTCAAGGTAATATGAGTTAAAACTCACTAAGTTCGTATGAACTTACATATGTTCGTTTAAGAGTGAGTACACTAGAAGGGACCAAGCCAGGATTGCGCCAAGGCAGCGGTTCGAGTTGCATATGATATTATGCATACAAAGGGCACTATATGAGTATGACACTTAGTATACCATGCCATGAAGAGTCTTTCTCTATCAAAGTGTTAAGTTGTAAAGTCATTTGCTAATTTTGAACTTTGATGTAATTTTTAAGCACACTCTTTTATTTTAAAAATAACACAAAAAGAAATAAGAAGTACGTGTTTGATTGTTTATAGGCTGATTGTAAAATTTATTTAATTGTTTATGTGTTGTAACATTCCATATTTGGATCTGATAATTCAGGTTGGTTAAAAGATGTTACATAATTGGTATCAGAGCTTTCGATTTTACAATCAGCCCTATATGCATAATACACCAAACCTAACTTAGTACCTCAAGTAAGATAAAGACCTTCATCTATGGCAGACACTTTGGTATAATTTTTGACATTGTAGTAAGAAAAATAATTGGAAAAAAATATAATTTCATTGATAATAGATGGGAAAAATTTCAAGGGGAAATGAAATAGTTAGCATAAGGAAAAAAAAACAAAACTCTCAATTTCCTCCTTCAGCTGGTTGATCAGTGGGCTCTATGAGGCTTCATTTGTTGTAAGGGCTATCTCCAAATCTATTGAGCCTTCTAAATCTTCTTCCTTATCCTCTAATTCAGGTGTAGTGGGAATAAAGAAGCTAGCTAATTGCTTCCACTACCTCTAGTAATTTTCCCAGTCCTCGCCCTCAGGGTTATAGACATTAAAGTTCTCGGACTCGGTAGAAACCTTCTGAAGGTAGTTAAAATCCATTTGACTCAAATTTAGAAGGCCTGTAGAAACCTAGACATGGAGAACTTATTAGACCTTAGCTTGGGCAGAAGATTGGTGTAGATCTTCCAGTGCTACTTTGTGGCAATGTTCTTGGACATCAAATTTCTCCTTCCAAGAGGATTCTCTAGCTTTCAGCAGACTGTTCTTCTCCTTCAATTGCATATATTTAGCTTGTGTATCTTTATACTTGTCATTCCAAGTTGAGATACAAGAGTTGAAGTCTTCAATCTATCTTATAGCGTAGCTGAGCCAAAGATTGTTCTCCAATTTTTAGAGCTTCCTCTAAGCTCGCTACGTTAGCATTGTTTTGTTTTTGGGCTTCTTGAAGTGCCCAACAAATAAGTCCATATTCTATGGAAAAGGCTTGATTGAAACAAGAGATAACTGAGTGTTTGAAGAGAGATAGGAGCAGAGGGCTTCTTTCACTTGCTAAGGCATAAGGTTGTTTTGTTGCTGGAAGATGGCACCCAATGAGAAAATAGATGGCCCTGACCTCAATAGATCACGCCAAGGGAAAAATTCATCTGCTTTGTTAGAGGAAACATCTTGAGGTAGAGAACTGAAAGGAGCCACTGGCTGTTCTGGGTATATTGTCTCTATTGAAACCTCGGCCAATGGAGGATAAGTGGTATTAACTTAAGAGTTTGCAGAGTGGGCGGACTCCGCTAACAAAGTAGGAGCAATAAGAATGATAAGAACTAGAGAAGTGTTAACTCTCACAAGAATAGGCCCTTTTTTGAGTTACACTGTATCAGTGGCATTCATTATCCTTAGTATCTTGGGTGCTCCCCTCCACCCTAGGTATTTTATGAGTTTTATTAAGTGTTGTTTTCCTTGATAAAACAACAGTAACACCGTCGTTCATATGAGCCTAGTCCAAAGTGGCCAAGACATCCATGTTGTGTACTGGAGTAGGCGTAGTGGTATAAGAATTTGAAGAAGACCCTGCACCATGAACATGATAGTTAGCCCGACTGGAAAAAGTAGAAGATGTACCATGATTTAATATGTTCCAGTTGTGTGGATGTAGTCCACAAGTGTTGTAGAAAAAGAAAGGAAGTTTCTTTATACTCTCTACTTGCATTATGAGGCCAGGCCACTAAAGTAGAAGGAACATTGTGAGAATCTGCCCATAATAAGTGTAACACCCCATATCCGGCCAAGACATTAAGACCAATTCTGGATGTTACATGAAACCATCAATTGAAAACCACACATAATTATTTAAAGTTAAAAAGTCAAAATCATTTATATAATTAAATCAACATAGAAATCTATATTATAAATTGAAATTTGAAATACACTTAATAGTATAAATCCAAATAAGACATTAAATAAGAAATAAAGAAATGATTAAGCTCCTGCCATGCCGACCCATCTAAGTTTGTAGGTTACCTAAAATCCAGGCAAAACCAAATGAGCTTACAACTCAGAGTGTGTAACTTACAATCAATAATACTCAGTAATAAATAGATATAATTTTACTTTCTATAGCTCAATCACTTCTTAGAATCAGATACAGAAACAAAAACAAAGAATATCAATTAAAGATGCAGAACATATAAGATACAGATGCATATTCCTACCCCCATCTGCTACGCACCATCTCCGTCTATCCCGACACACGATATAGGGTATCAAGTACTCATCCATCCCTACACACTGCATAGTGCATAGTGACTGTATGTCATGTTTCAGAATAATTGCAGCCTAGCTGCTAGATCATATTGCGATAGATCACCAAATTCATAAATATATTTGGCTTAGCTACTAAGTTTGACAGATTATTAAACTATCCACACTTCCTCCTTTTCACAATCTTAACCCAATGTAGATACTGATTCAACAGATGTCAGATATACATATACAAAAATACCAAATCATATCATGCTCACGTAAAGTTATCACAGTCAATTATCAAATCTCATACATGTAAAATCAGGTATGAGAAAGTATGAATCAGTTAGCCGTGTGAACGAACCTAGACAAATGTATTTTTGTGTTAAATAGTAAAACATCCATTCGTGATAACTCCAGTAGGGAAGGTACATTGCTAAACGGACAGGCCGATCAGGGTGACAATAAGGATACTCATGATGTAACCTCTAGTGAAATGTAGACCAGACTGGTAGAACACCATATGAGGATGTGTAAAATCATGTGACAAAGACCTATGGCAGTGTATGACAATGAAAATATTCATGGTGATGCCTTCGGTGAGATGTTAATCGAATTGGTAGATCACAACATGAATATATGTATAAGTTAATGAGGGAGAAACCTATGTCACCCACTGAGTTAGTCCATCGGGACAGTAAACAGTACCTCCCTGTGATGCTTTTGTGGCATATTTTGTAATGCCTTTGTGTACATTTGTAATACTTGTGTGGTATATTGTGTTTTGCCCTTGAGGAAAAATATGGAAAACCACTTTTGTGTCAAGATCAGAGTAAGTTTCGAGACTTCTTCGATTGTTGACTCTGTGGTAAGGATCTGAGTAATTTTGAGGATATTTCGATTGAATAGCCTTATGATAAAATTTTATTAGGACCTAAGGTATTTCTTAAAAGGGTTCTTAATTGTGTTTCTAAAGAGTGAATCTGCTGTAGTATCCTGTCAGTATAGAGAATTTGGTGTATACATAAACATAAATGGTCTAAGTGTTCGCCAGACCTGAATTTGTCTACGCTATGTATGCAAGTTACCTAAATTCTTTGGTAATCGCCAATCTGAGTAGATTCATGTTACATATAGAGGTTATGTGGAATCTAAGCTAAAAGCCAAGTTAAGCATTCTTGTGATATGCAACATGGTTGTTTGGAATTCTTTTAGATGACTTAAAACATTTCATTCATCAAAATAAGATGTGATTTGGGGTTGTTTTAAGATAAGATTTGATTGGTATTCAGATAGTTCCCAACTATAGTATGAGAGTTTGCCAAATGTAGGATTCGTATGAAATTCAACTTAAAAGATTAGTTAGTATAAGTATTCGTCAAGAATAATATCTGTGAGAACACCATTCTGGGTGAAGTATTCAATATTCGTCTAAGTGAGAATCCACCAAAAGAAGGTTATGTATGGATATTCTTCTAAAAAGTTCGTTCGTTTTCCAAAAAGGAAATAAGATCTAAAGTGGTGAAATCTAGAATTTGTCCAATAAGTGAACTGTTTGTAGGTTGGTCACGTATATAAGTATCTGCCAAAGACAGAGGAAATTATTCTCCAAAGACAAAGAGGAAATCCAAAATCTTCAAGATGAAGAATTCAACAAGAAATGCTTCAAGGTAATCTGGGTTAAAATTCACTAAGTTCATATGAACTTAGAAGTGTTCATTTATGTTGCAAGTTCACTTTAAGAGTGAATACACCAGGAGGGACCAATCCAGGATTTCATAAGGTGGCTATTTGAGTAACGATATTATGCATATAGAGGGCTCTATAGTAGTATTGCGCTTAGTATACTACGCCATGAAGAGTATGTGTTAAGTTTAAAGTCATATGCTATTTTTAAACTTTGATGTAATTATTAAGCATACTCTTTTATTTTAAAAACAATACAAAAAGAAATAAGAAGTATGTGTTTGATTTTTTGTACGTCGATTGTAAATTTTAGTTCAATGTCTATGCGTTATAACATCCAATATTCAGATCTAGTAATTTGAGTAAGGTAGAGGGTGTTAGAAGTCATACCTTCATTTTTATGTGGACCTCACACTCAATTTCTCGAATAATTTCATCGCTTATATCGTGAATAGCTCCTTATTGATTTAAGCCTGAACTCTATATGCACTAGCCTAACTTTTCATGATCATACTTGTTGCCTAATTTGATGGAACCTTTAATCTCGGTCTTATCCATCTAATATTTTTTATGACTCCTTTTCTCTTTGTGTTGTAGTCTTGCATGGGAATGAGTCAAACTTTTCAGAACTACTCAAGGCAGCATTCCCTTTTTTTTGTCCTTATCCTCACTTTTCAACACCCTCCAATAGCACTCAACCTTAACATTGTGCTCTTCATAGTGCCTAGTACTCGCAGCTTTGATCACGCTTAGGCTCTTAACCCAAGGCTCCTCATGCTTGATACCCTTGACTTCAAACTGCTCAAAAGACTTGATGGTCATTAATAAATTAGCTTTGGTAGGTCAATCCTACACCCGATGCAATCCATTACACAAGAAGCAACTTAAGGGCTTCTTTTGGCCCTTTTCACATTGCTTTGAACTTACCCTTCTGATAACAAGGATTTGCTCTCTCAATCTCATCTTTAAATTAAGAGAATCTACTACCAGGTACTCTACTATTTCTCTTTCCACGACTCTTGGGGGACCCTTGTCACAGTCATCGTATGCTTTAGGTACTAGACACCCATATACCAATATCCAATAGTTTGAGCATAAATTTTTTTTAAAAAAAAACTATCATACATACTCGTGCACCAACTTATGTTATGTGAACCTTTTTAGCTTCAACCAAGCCTACTTTTTGGAATACTTAGGGTAGAATTATTGCTTAAACTCTTATTGGCTCCCAAGTGCCAATATTTCAACCACTATGCCTCATATTGTTGCATATGTGACGCCACCATAATAATGCAATATCCGTTAACTACATAAAGGTAGTGTTTACCTTAGTGGTCTTATTGTTGGTACTTACAAATTAGAAGTACTATTCTATGCCATATAGTAGTTGTCTACCTTCTTCATGTCCTTTAACCCTTTTGTAACACCCCTTATCCAACCCGATTGCGGGGTCTAAACTAAAGGATGCTACATTCATTGCCAGAGCAACTACAATCAAATCCATAGTAAATAATCATTCACGCATGTAATTACATTTCAATTAAGTTTAAATTATGATAAACAATCAATTCTAAGTCTTAATCGAGCTTACAAAAGCTTTTTTTAACTTCCAGAGCATGAAATAGGACCAAATTATGAAGTTTTAGAAATTCAAGGCTAATGTTGTGACATTGCCAAAACAACATGTCACGTCGTGACCTCAGGCCACTCAATGTCATAACATGACTCACTGTAGGTTGACATTGCAATGAGGTAGGTTGCTCATTGGGACATGGACCCTGTTTTTGGTAAAAATGAACCATTCGAGACCTATTTCATGCTTTCTAACCACGACCATTCAATATAATAACTAAACATAAACTTCACCTGATTTAAAACATGCCCCAAATCATGAAAACAAGCTGAATACTCATGTTCAAATTATCTACAAGGCATTCAATACTTGAACATCAATTACACCCAAACATTTCCATATTTTTAAGTCATACCGACTTCAAATCATTCAAACATCTATCTTTACCTATGCAATACAATTTGAAACAAACCATTTCATTTCAGTTACCTAAAATTGAGAACCTTTTATATAAATACAGTATAAAAGTCCCAAACATATCTATCAACCATCCAAACTAGGCCACATTTTACACACATATTTCAAGTTACTAATGTTCAAATACATTACCACTTCATTCACTAAACAATCAAGCTACCATTTCTAATTCATTTCATACCATTCCATATGTTATTCATATAAATATAAATGATTGCATCTTTAGCATATAAGCACATATATATCCAACACTATGGGCAATACTAAAACACCAATTCAACATGATTAAAACAACTTGTCACAAGAAAACACATTCACATGTTAATATATATACACCATAACAACTATATCTTGACTCAAAATCACCAAATAACTATCGAATTGAGGATAGTGTGAGCTCTAAGACCATCCGACTTAATGTGTTCTGCAATGTGACAATCTATAAGGAAAAAGAAGGACAAACGGGGTAATAATATAAAATGCTTAGTAAGTTCATATAGAAACTAAAGTTTACCTTGATCATTAAAGCATAAAAAATTATTCTATTTCCCACCAAATTAATTGTTCTTGCCACTTGAATACATATCTATATATGCAACATCATCACAAATCAAATATGTTAATTACGTTCTTGAATTGTAATACAGTCAACATTTAAAACATAATCACATAACAATTTATATGTTAAGTATCATCAATACAATTTCATTCTCAATTCATGATCTAAATTCCATTTTCAATAAATTGAACATTGCTTAGTGAATTTATAGTAAAATAGACTTAAATAAATGGGAATACAATGCTCACACAAGCTTATAGTATTTCAGGGTTGCTCACACAAGTTGACATTATATCGAAGATGCCTATTTGAGCTAATCCTACTATACATAATTCGAGAATTTGCAATAAATGCTAGATATCGTAATAACATGTAAATCCCTAATCAAATATGTGTATAACCCTAATGACATGTTATGCATATGCTAACCTTTTTTTAAGTTCACTCGGGCATCATTTCTGTATAAAAGGCATTATGAATTTCTATACAAAATTTCATTTATCATATGAGACATATATTCAATCAATAATCTTATTTGCATCCTGTTCTATTTCCATATAACCAATAATTTCTTAAATTCACAGTTCATTCCAATACAAAAATTTGTGCCAATTACCTTGATTCTACTCAATTTTAACAAATATAATTCATACATAACTAAAAATCAGCAACCAATTGAATCTTCAAGGACTAATCGATAAATTTAGCTTTCTCTCGATTATCATAAGTTTGATTCAATTCTTGATCTATTCAATTATTCCATTCAATCCATAAATATCAAAAATTTATACACTATGCAATGTCATGAATTAATCTAAATAATTTTAATTTTTTGATACCCCTAAATTTTTACATTTTATTCAATTTAGTCCCTGAAACCGAAATAGCCATAACTTTCAATATTGAGATTAATTTTGAAAATCAACCTTAATTACATCCCTTAGGACTCCCTACTATCTACCATTGTTGAATTTAACATCAATTTCACAATTTATTCACTTTAGTCCTCATGAACAAAACTAACAATTAAACATTAAAATCTAGTCTTTTTTTCACGCCTAAGCCTAACATCTAGCAATTTAACATCAATTCCTTCAAGAAATCATCAATGGAAACTTTAAAAAACTTTAACAGTTTTACAAATTAATACATGGTTTAGTTAAATCAAACCCCATGGCTAATTGCAAGAAAATGACTTAGAATTCTTACCTAATCAAGGATCGAATGGTGAGAAATTTCTTAGGTTTTCTTTCCTTCAAGTTTCGACAAAATGAAGAAGATGAAGAAAAAATGGTAACTTTTACTTCATTTTTTTTCTTATATAGCTTGATTAAGAATTAATTAATTTAGTTTAATTAACTTAAGCTTAATTACTTAGCATTTAAACAAAGATAGTGGAAATGTCAACATATGCCACTAGTTCATGTTACAAAATGGTTTAATTATCATTTTGGACCTTTGGCTAATTGCAATTTAAATCCCTAACTCAATGACCAATTAAAAACATAATGCGATAAACTTTTACAATTTAGACCCTATACTCTAATTAAGCAATTATTTCAAAAAATTACCTGACCAAACTTTAATAAACTTTTATACCAACTCCATAAATAATTATATTTAATATTAATGAACCTGATTTACGGGAATGGGGTTTTGAAACCGCCTTTTTTGGCCCCACTGAAAATTGGGCTGTTACAACTCTCCTTTATTTATAAATTTTGTATTTGCTTGATAATAAATAAGGGTATGGTGATTTTATAGTTTCTTTTGGCTCCTACATAGCCTCTTCTGTACCATGACGATACCACGTTACTTTTACTAGTGCCACACTCTTATTCCTTAACTCTTTTACTTTCGAGCTAAGATCTTAATTAGGTTCTTCACCGTATTTCAAATCAGGCTGCAATTCAATTTCATCAGAAAGATAACATATAGGAAGGATCAGATCTATATTTTAGTAACATCGACACATGGAAGACATTGTTAATTTTATCTAATTCTGGAGGAAAAGCTAGTCGGTAAGCTACAAACCCAATTCTCTCAAGAATCTCATACGGACCAATAAACCTCGGACTAAGTTATCCTTTCCTACCGACACATAGAACATTTTTTTAGGGCGAAACTTTCAGGAAGACTTTATCACCAATCTCGTGTTCGTTGTTTTTTCTTTTTAAGTCAACATAGGACTTTTTTTGATCAGAAGTAGCTTTCAAACAATCTCGAATGGCTCGTACTTTTTCTTCTATTTCACATATCCAATTTGTTTTTACCAGCTTTTTTTCACTCAACTTTGACCGGCATAGAGGAGTTCAACATTTACAACCATATAAAGCCTTGTAAAGTGTCATTCTGATACTCAATTGATAATCGTCGTTGTATGCAAACTCAACTAACGGTAAGAATCTTTCCCAACTGCCTTTAAATTCAATTACATAGCAACACAACATATCTTAAAATATCAGAGTTACTCTATCTAACTGTCTATCGATTTGAGGGTGAAACGCTGTACTAAAATTCAACTTTGTGCCCAAAAATTTGTATAGCTTACTCCAAATCTAGAGGTAAATCTCAGATTTTGGACTGAAATGATGGACAAAGGCACACCGTGCAATATCATAATCTCAGAGATATAAATTTCAGTCAATTTCTTGAGCAAATAGTCGGTTTTCATAGGAATGAAATGAGTTGATTTAGTTGTCAACTATTACTTAACTACATATTTCATTTCCAGTGTTAACGGAAACCTGATACGAAGTCCATAGCGATCTGCTCTCATTTCCACCTAAGAATCATTGCTTTAACTTGCTGACATATCAAACATTTTGTCACATATTTAGTGATTTGTCTTTTCATTCTCGGCCAGCAATACAATAGTTTCAAGTCATTATACATCTTATTAATGCCTGGATGTATCATATAAGCACTACTGTGAGCTTTATGAAGGATGTCTTGTTTCAACTTTGAATTCTTCAGTACTCACAAACGATTCTGAAAGTATAAAATTTTGTTATCACATATATAGAACTCAATAGTCTGATTGTTTTTAGCAAGTTTCTATTTCGCTAGCAACTCAGAGTCATCTTTTTGCAACTTTTGAATTCTCTAAAGAAATATGGGTTTAGTTCTCAACTTGATTAAAATAGAACTATTTCACTCCAAAGTCAAACAAACATTTATTGATTTTAAAGAAAACGAAGATTTTTTAATCAGAGCATCTACCACAACATTTTCTTTTCTCGTATGATAATCGATAATCAAATCATAGTATTTAAGCAATTCAAATCACTTGTGTTGTGCCAAATTCAATTCTTTCTATGATAGCAGATATTTTAGGCTTTTTGTGATCTGTGAAAATATGACATTTTTCCCTATACAAGCTGTGTCTTCAAATCTTTAGAGCGAAAACCACTACAACAAGATTCAGATCGTGAGTAGGATAATTCTTTTCATATGGCTTAAGTTGTTAAGAAGCATATTCTAGCACTTTACCTTTTGCATTAGTAGACAACTCAAACTATTGAGTGACGCATCGCTGAACACAATGAATTCTTTACCAGATTCAAGGTGAGATAAAACTAAAGCTTTAGTTAATATTTCTTTCAACTATTTGAAACTCCTTTGGCACTTTTCTGACCAAACAAAGCTGACATTCTTCTGTAACAATTTCGTTAACGAAAGGGTTATCATCAAGAATCCTTTTATAAATCACCGATAGCATCCAGCCAATCCTAGAAAACTTCTTACTTCAATGACACTCTTTGGAGGCTTCTTGTTCACAATCACTTAGAATTTACTCGAATCAACACGAATGGCTTCAAATGATATCATGTGGCCCCGAAATCCCACTTACCATAACCAGAATTCACATTTGTTGAACTTGGCATACAACTAATTTTCTCATAAAGTTTGTAACACAATTCTTAGAAGCTGGTCATAATCATTTGCATTCTTCGAGTAAATCAATTGCTATCAATAAATACAACAACAAACCAATCCAGATACGACTGAAATATTACGTTCATCAAGTTTATCAAGTCCATAAAAGTGCCTAGAGCATTAGTAATCCAAAATGGCATTACCAAAAACTCATAATGTCCATAACGAGTTCGGAAAGTAGTTTTCGACACATCTGACTCTTTAACTCTAAGTTGATAATAACCCAACCGAAGATCAATTTCAGAAAATACGGTTGCTCTTTTCAGTTGATCATATAAATCGTCAATTCAAGGAAGTGGATAGTTATTCTTTACGGTGACCTTATTCAACTATTGGTAATCAATACACAATCTTAGAGTTTCATCTTTCTTTTTTACAAACAACATTGTAACTCCCTAAGGTGACACGCTCAGTTGAATAAATCACTGATCTAAAAGTTCATGCAATTGGGCTTTTAATTCTTTTAATTGAGTCACAGCCATTTTTTATGGTGCAATAGATATCGGCGTTGTACTAGGTGCTACCTCGATAGCAAATTCAACCTCTCTCCCAAGTAGTAAAACTAGTAACTCTTAGGGAAACACATAAGTGAATTCTCGAATTGTTGAAATTTGCTCTATTTCAGATCCTAACACTCTAGTATTCAAAATATAAACTAAAAACACTTCACACCCTTTTCTAATCAATTCTCGAGCTGACGTCGTTGATATTATATCAGTCAAACAATTAGATCTGTCAGCCTCAACATTTATCATTTCACCAACACCACAATGCAAAATTATTCTTTTTATTTAAAATTAATCACGTCATCGTAGAGAGTCAACCATTTCATATCGAGGATTATATCAAATTCATCAAACAACAACATCGGATTAGCCAAAAATTTTCTGCCTCGGATTTCCAATGGATAGTCTTTACAAATTTTATTGACAATTACACTTTGGCCTAAAGGATTAGTTACCCGAACATCAAATTTTGTCATTTCTATAGGTATGTTTCTTTCCACTACTAATGGAGTGCTAATACATGAATGAGTCTTCCTAGGGTCAATAAATGCATGTACAGATATATCAACTAAGGAGAAAGTACCAGTAATAACTTTGGGAGTAGTAGCCTCCTCTCTAGCCCGAATAACATATGCCCTAATCGGTGCACAAGCCTCAGGTCTCACTAATGTGTCATTGGTTACACCTCGGTTTATTCCAATACTACCACTAGTTCTTGATTTTCTACCCCTCTATGGAGCTGACACCTGTTTTGTACTTTGTTATCTGTTTTTGCCTGGCCTTCTCGGGTAGTCTCATCTAAAATGTTCTTTAAAGTTGTATAAAAAACAAGCTTTGCTTTTCAGCTTACACTCACCCCTATGATTTTTCCACAATGTTCGCAAACTGGTCTATTCACATTATGGACACTTCCAACACTAGCTAAAGGTGTAGTCTGTGGTCGCAAAACACTCAATAATGGGACTTGGCCAAAAAGTGTTCTTGCCTCTATCAATAGCTCAGGTAGTCCCTATTTCTGGTGTTTTGGTCACCTTTCAATGGCTCCCTTAATTATGTGCGAGGAATTTTGTAACGCCCCCACGCCCGAGACCATCGCCGGAGTCGAGTATGAGGTGTTACTAAGCTCAGTTTAACATTTTTAGAACTTTGGATTATTGTTTCTACATTCACAACTTTTAAGCTACTTGCGTCATAGTCACAAGAAAAATCATATCTCGAGTTAAGAAACTTGAAATCAAGATCCGTAAATTTTCCCTGAATCTAGACTCATATACCTATCTACTAAATTTTTCTAGAATTTTTGGTTGGGCCAATTAGTACAGTTTATTAGTTAAAGTTACCCCTGTTTCAGGACTCGGCTGGTCTGACCTCTGTTTACTACGAACCACATTTATCTCTGTACAAAATTCATATGACTATGAGATTTATTTCTACTAAAACTAGACTCAATAAGGATTCTGAGGATATAAAATATACCACCTAATTATATCTTTATAATTTATAATGAATTTCTAAAGTTGGAACAGGGGATTCAAAAACTGCTATGACCCTGTTTCACTAAAATTCAAATATCTTCTAACATATAAGTCCTTTACCTGTTTCATTTGTTTCATGTGAAACTAGACATAATAATCTTCAATTTGATATGTATTCCATCACCAAATTAAATTGCTATGATTTTTAATAAATTTTCAAACTCGCATCAGTGTTGCTGCAGTATTCTGTTTATGGCAAATTTCATCCTTTTTATGAGTTTTTATGCACTAAGTATCTTAATAGTTTTCCTTAACATCAAACATAATCTACACTAACCATTTTCATAATTTATCATTATCAAGCATTTCCTCAACCATTCCACAACCATACCATAAGATCATTTACACAAAATAGGTATATTGCTATACATGCCATACTTAAATTTACAAGCCATTTACCAAAAGTCTTCCGGATAGTGTGACTGAGCCTTCGACCTATCCCGACTCCTGAGCTGGCTTGTCCAAAACTACAATGAGTAAGAAGGAGGGAGTAAGCATAAATGCTTAGTAAGTTCATATGCAAATAATAAGTAACATAACAAACAGTTATACCAATCAACATTAGCATACATCACTAAAACACATATCACATTTCTGATCATTTTTCATCATCTTATTACCTTATAGTGGTTGTATCAATACTCAACCCGAGGGTTAAATACATACCTGTCCAAAATATCCATTTCACATCACTCACCAATACTTCTCTTTACATCTCGAATATTCCTCCATTGAGTAGAACTTTACCCGTTGAACACATCGGAATATAATTCGGATACATGGATAATTTGCATATAAGTGCCACATATTCAATCAAGCAATCATGTAACCCGCCCATAAGCGAACTCGGACTCAACTCAACGAGCTCGGGCGTTCGCATCCATAAGTGAACTCGGACTCAACTCAACGAGTTCGGATGCCTAGTTACATCTCACGAACTCGACTCAACTCAACGAGTTCGGACATTCGCATCCATAAGTGAACTCAGACTCAACTCAACGAGTTCGGATGCTCGACCATCCTAGTGACATGTCACTTGTATCCTAATCTATTCCTAAGGTTCAAACGGGCTTTTTCCTCGAACACTTATCCTTGCCGTCTTCCGTAGAATGCCGAAATCAATACTCGGTAACAATTATATTTAACAAGTAGTTCACATAATTTACATATTATTTGAAATTAACCACAAAGCATACATTTCATAATAAAATTTAGCATAACATATAATTAACATCAATAACTTAAAAATAACCATTATGCTACATTATTTACACATGAACTTACCTTGGTACCAAAATACAAAGATTTTGCAATTTAGTCCACAATCTTTTCTTTTCCTCGATTGAGGTCGATTCCACGTCTTTCTTGATCTAAAATAACACATTTAGCTTATTTAATACTCACATTATCAAATTAATCCTTAACTCAAATTTTGGCAAAATTACAATTTTACCCCTAAGCTTTTGCATATTTACATTTTTGCCCCTAGGCTCGGGATTAAACTTTATTCCTTATTCTTATGTTTTACAACATGCTGATCACTTTTCTCTTCTATGGCAACATCAAATTCTCACTCTAACATGTACTTATGACTATTAGGTATTTTTACCGATTAAGCCCTTTTACTCGTTTTCACTCAAAACCGAGTAGCACAAGTTGTCTAACATAATTTAAAACCCCATATTCTATCATAAAACATCAAAATACACAAATTTCACCTATGGGTATTTTTCCAAATATGAACCCTAAGTTGAATTATTGTTAGCATAAGCTTAATCGAGCTACCGGGATCTCAAAAACGTAAAAATCATTAAAAACGGGGCTTGGGATCACTTACTATGGAGCTTGGAAGCTTGAAACAAACCTTAGCTATGGAGAACCCTTGAAATTTCGGCCTAATGAAGAAGATGGACAAAAATTGGCTTTTAATTTTGTTTTTAATTCATTTTAATAACTAAATGTCCAAAATACCCTTACTACTAAACTTTCCAAAAATTCCTTCCATGTCCTAATTTTGTCCATGAACTTAAAATTGGTCAAATTGCTATTTAAGACCTCCTCATTAATATTCCAAAACAATTTCATACTAAAAACTTCTAGAATGCAAGTTTTGCAACTTATTCGATTTAGTCCCTACTTTCAATTTAAGCACTTTAGGCATAGAATTTCATCACGAAATTTTCACACAATCATGCATTCATATCATAAACCTCAAAATAATTATAAAATAATTATTTCTATCTCAGATTTGTGGTCACGAAACCACTATTTCGATTAGGCCCTAATTCGGGATATTACAAATTTCCCTCTTGAGTAATGGGAATCAGGCTAGTCCCCAAAAATGCCCATTCGCTTGTCGTTGGGGCTAAAAATATTCCTTGCTCGTTTCTAGCGGCTTACCTCTCCTAGAAATCCCTAACGGAGTGGATGAACGACTTTGAAAGTCTTTTGACTTTTTAAATGGAGGAGTTAGAAAAGATCTGGCCATACTCCACTTGCCAAAATCTCAAATCTTAGATTTTGCTTTCTTTTTCTCATTATGCATATCCTTCATTTTTGAGCCCTTTCAGACAGAACAACAATCTTTTTCAATTCCAGAGCTCCTACTAGCATATGTATATCCGTGTTCAATCCCTACTCGAATCGAGTACACATTTTAGCTTGGATGGATATGATCTCTTTGGCATATTTTCTAAGGTGAACAAACTCGTGCTCATATTCAGCCACTGACATAACCCCTTATCTCAATTCCATAAATTATCTTTTCTTCTTCTGTAGGTATAACCATTTGATGTACTTCTTTTTAAACTTGGCTTGAAAGAACTCCCAAGTTATTTGGTCTCTCGAGGTCACAGATGTTAGAGCTACCCACCACTGGTATGCTTCCTCTTTGAGCAAAGAGATGACGCATCTCAAACAGTCATCATGGGTACACATTAACTTTTTCTAGAACCCTCTAGGTGTTTTCTGGACAATACTTAGATTTTGTTGGGTTGCTATCTTTTTTGCCTTTTAACTCCTCTACCTCGCATTTGAGGAGTTTGTCAATCAGAAGACG
This sequence comes from Gossypium hirsutum, assembly GCF_007990345.1. Taxonomy (NCBI): domain Eukaryota; kingdom Viridiplantae; phylum Streptophyta; class Magnoliopsida; order Malvales; family Malvaceae; genus Gossypium; species Gossypium hirsutum. Next base: position 43,502,561 of record NC_053428.1, read on the forward strand.
AGGGTTGCCACAGGAGGCACTATCGTCGAAGAGGGGTGCATTTGAGGTTGTGGAGCTGAGGGGAAAGCTTCAATAAATTGAGTGAACTACTAGTTCATTATATGTATAAAGGCATCTCTTGCTTCACTTCCTAACCCTTGTAAAACTACTACGCGTAGCTTCCTGATCAAAAGCAGGAACATTACTTTCTACTATGGTTGATTTGAAACTCAAGAGCTCACTATTTAGCTCTTTTTTTTATCTATCTTCATAACATTTCCACTAACAATTTGAGGGCTTTATTCCTTTGGGAAATGTTTTATATAGCCTCTTTAACGTCCCTTGCAACTCCTCCCTAAGTTGCACCTTTCACACTTCATGGGAGTCCTCCATGTAAAACTTAAACTTCTCAAGAAAGCCTCAATGTCTTCCACTTGAAGCAAGATATCATAAACAATAGTCCCAACCATGGCTATCTGGATCTCCATAGTTTCCAATAATTCCCTTGAGCTTGCTCTAAGGTCACCCATTTTGCCTTTCATCACTCATTGGATGTTGACACCTTAAACTTGTTGGCTCATCTCATCAAACTCATTTTCAATGTTAATGCATCAAATGTGTGCAATGCAAGTTATGGCATCACTTTTAATGTGTCGTTACTTTAGCTCTACTAACATGCATCTTTAGGCTTGATATTTACAGTAATGTATGCTTGAGCTAGCCTTTGATCTACTAGAATAGGAGAAGCACACCAAGAGAGCATAAAATAAGACATTAGAGCACACTCAAGTATGCTATATGTTACAAATGAAAAAGGGGTGCCTCCTTATTTATAAGCCAAGCCATTTTGATCCAATGGCTACAAAATTATAAGTGTATGCTTAAGATCATAAATCTAGAAATATTCAATACAATTTTATAAACCTCTATACGATTCTAGAGTATTTTGAAGATTTGGAACATTCTACTCGAGTCTATGAGGCTTTGCCCTCCTTATAGGCTTTCGGACTACTTATAAGCTCTTTCAACATGTTTTAGAACCATCCAAATATATTAGGAACCTACGAATCCTTCTTTCTCGAAAGCGCACAATTCAAGGTCTGTTACACTTGAAGTGGTCTCCTTGAGCTATTGTGACCTCCAGCCACACCTAGAAAGGCCTTTTATTGCACCTAGTGGCTATCATCCACACTTGGAGGGGTCTGTCTCGTATGTTTGTGTGCATTGCTCACAAGCGGATCATCACACACATATTCAACCCAAGTACAAATTAGATGCGAGGAAAGGACAATAAAAACTCTATTTTTTAAAAACAAAATGAAAGGGCATTGAAAACATCATGCAAATGAGCCGGAGCGAGATGATGAACTTGAACATCTTTAAGATCCTCTAAAATTTATACTTTAGTAATAAGATTAATGAAAAAGAAAGTTAAGATTCGAAAATAAAAACCAAAAAGAAGATCTTAAAAAGGTTTGTGAGATTCTTCGTTGCTTTCCTTTTCATTTCCCTTTGTCGCAATCAAGATTTCTTTTCTATGCCTTTTTCAGTATTTTCATTATTAAATAATGCACTACAAATGGTCCCATGTGTGAGGAGTCTTAGTCTGCCCTAGTATTAGTCTAGGCATAGACATATAAAAAAATATATGCGAAAATGACACTACCATAAAGGCTAAACTAAACTGAAAGATTTTAGAATTTCAACAAAATTACTTTTCAATAGTAAAGTTTTTTTATTTAAATTTAATTACCATAATCTTCTAGAATTATTATTATTATTTCATTGTCAACGATATGGGGAAAAAATCCTTAGATGAACTAAATTTGTTAACCCTTTTTCTTCGCTCTAATTTCATCTTATGAATTAGAAAAAAATAAGCAATCAACCATTTATAGGCAACAAATTAATAAAAATCAATATTTTACTTTCATGTATTTACTAATAACTAGATTTAATTTCTTACTTTTTTTATAAAATATGATGGCCAAATTCTGACATATTAAACTAGAGGGATTAACTTCTCATTTTTTATAACATAGAGGGATAAAATTTAGAATTTACCCTTTCCATTTCCACATTCTCATTCTTCTTCAAAATAATAATAATAAACAATACCACCATTTGTTGGATTTAGTAGTAAGAAAGAAAGGTGTAAATGAGATATTGGTTCTTACAAGCTATTTAAGTGTCACAAGAAAAAAAATCAAATTTGATTCGGTAATTATCGAGATGAGCTTGAGCTCGAGCAGTTGAGCTATCAAATAAATTGAGTTTGAGCACCTAATATTTGATTTGAATGACTTGTGAGTCTATTCGAGTTTTTTTATTTTAATATATTTTATATTATGAAATTATATTTTTTTCTTTTATTATACTGGACGAGCTTATGTACAGATGAACTCGAGCTTGAATACAAACAAGCTAAATCGAGCTCGAGCTCGAGCTCGAACTCAAGCAGTTCAATTATGTTTCAAGCCAAACTCGAGCTTAGAAATTGACATTCGATTAAACTAGAGCTAAATATTGAGGTCTGAATTTTAAGTTGAGCTTGAGATCTAGCTTGCCATTCAGGTTGAGCTCGACTAAATTACTCCCTTAGTAATGAGCATAATTCCTTTAAGCGACATATTAGGTTCAATTTTCAGAAAGGAAGAAACCCAACATACATTGAATTTAATCTATATCAATATGATTATCGGACACTGAAAATTTTAGAAAAAAAAAGTCTTAATTTTGCCCTATCCCTACCCATTAGTATTTCTTAAATCTCCCTCACTGATTTATGCAATTTAATTTTATATTTCCTACGGTTGCATGATTTTGAAATGATTTAGAGAGATACAGATATTTGAGTTTTAGAGTCAATAATAATTTTAGAAATTTAGGAAATCTTTCCATTTCTTAGAAGTAATAATTATGAAAATTTCTTTATTAGGAGTAAAACAAACCCAATAGATTTCTTAATTATTTGTACATCCTTAAATTCATTAAATCAATCATTTTGTGTTACAAATCTAAGTCATCCATGGGGAGGAAAGAAAAAGACGACTTAACGAAAATCCCATCCATCTATACTCAAATCCTACATATAGGTAAAGAAATTAACTACGAAAGGATGTCCAATCAGGCTAAAGCATTGAAGCCTGCGTTTAGCTTTATGTAATCCCAACATAATTATATCCTTTCCTTTTAATAAAGTTTATACTTTGGTAAAGTGATTTAGTCATTTTGATTAGCAACAACAACTAGCATGATGGTTGAAATGAAGGGTAGACAATTATAAGATAATTTCTCTTTCAGGTATTGCACTTTAATTATCTTACGTACACCTTATATTTCTATTCCAGATAAGTTATTAATACATTTTTACTTTACCACAATAAGGTCAAATTCGGCTCTTACTGCAGCTATTTTTCAAATTTGATTATTTTTAGTTTTTATATTTTTTATATTTATTTTTTATAGTTTTAAATTTATTATTGATAACTTTTTTAAATATATAGTTTAAAAACTTTGAGTGTATTAGTTTTAACCATTTTTTTATAACATTTAGGCTTAAATGATAAAAAAAATCCTTGTAAAATAAATGAATAATTGATTGAGATCTAATAAAAATATATATAATTGAGTCCTTAATCGAAAACTAATAATTAATAAACCCTTAATTAGTTTCCATTGAAGCTCCTGATGCGGTTAAGGTTTTGCTGATTTGGCTGATGACATGGATGATGACGTGGTAGATGGCATAGCAATTGATAAAAAAAATCCCTAAAACTTTTAAAAGTATTTTTAAAAAATTTAAATTGATAAATTTTTAAATTTTATTAAAATGGATAAATATTACAAAAAAATTATATAAAAATAATAAAATTTTAAATTTTAAAAAACTATAAAAGTTATAAAACATTCAAATTAATTTAAAATTTATAACTGCGCAACTCACATATTAACAAATCATGTTTAAGCGGGTGCAATTTTTATTGACATGCTTTATCCTAATCATTTATTCAAATTCGCTCAACAATTATTTTTTTTATATTTTTATTAACTTTTTATATTGCTCTGAAAACATGTTTCTAATTTTTTTATATCTTATTACATTCAATATAAAGAATCTAAAAATATTAGAAAATCCAAAAAAATTCTAAAAATACGTAGAAAATTAATATGTCAAGTTTTATATTATTACTTTTTTAAAATTATAAAAATATATAAAATATTAAAATGCGCATTCATAATAAATATGAAAAAAATATAAAAATAAAATAAATAAAAAATACAAAGAAACCTTAAATTTTCTATAATATGAAATGTCAAGTGTGTATATCAATTATCATGTCATCACTTTTCAACATCAACTGCCATGACAGCAATTTACCACATCATCAATCACGTTAGTTGTAGAAACTTCAATGAAAAAAATATTTTAGAGAATTTAATTGATTGGTAACTTTCAATTGTTTTCAATTAATTCATTTATTTTATAAGATTTTTTTATCATTTAAACCTAACATTTAATTAACTAAAATATTTGAAATTATAAAAGTCAAAGTTTAAAAAACTTTTGACAAAAAGTTTGGGAGAATGATCAAAGTTTATTTTGGATTTTCTTCTCCCAATTAAAATTTATTTTTAGTTTCTCACTTAAACTTTGATTGACCTAAAGTTATTCCAATCATATATACTACGAATTTCATCCTATAAATAGACCTTAATTACTCTAGGTTTTACACAACAAAAATTATTTAAATTAAGAGAATTTTGTTCTTTGTTTCAAAGGGTTTTTCTTGTAGGGCTTCAGGTTTTTCTTTTAATTCTCTCCATCTTTTGTACTCTCCTTTATTATAGTGAAATCTCTTTTTGCTTGTGGTTTTTTATCCTCTCTTGAGGAGCTTTTTCACATAAAATTTGTGTGTTCGATCTTTTTGGTTATTCTTTTATTCACTTTGTTCATTGTTTAATCGAGTTTATCCCCTACAAACTGGTATTAGAGCTAATTCAATTTTTGTAACCAACCTATTCAGACATTGCAGCGTCAAGGTTCGATATTGAGAAGTTGAACAAAATTACAAATTTCAGTTTGTGGCAAGTTCGAATGACAACAATATTTGTTTAGAACAATCTGAAAAAGGTCATTATAGAGAAGAATCCCACAGATATGGATCAGTTAGAATGGGAAGAACTCAATGAAAAAGCTCTATCTGCTATTCAATTATGCCTCACGAATAATATGTTACAGAAGGTTCTGACAGAGAAAACCTATGTTATGGAGGAAATTAGAAGCCTTATATATGACGAAATCTCTGGCCAATAGATTATTATTAAGACAACGTCTCTACACATTCAGAATGGCTGAAGGCGAGTCCATTAGAATTCATATTGGTGAGTTTGTTACATTTCTTAATGACTTAAAGAATCTCGAAGCAGAGATTAGTGACGAAGATCAAGCTATGTTGTTGTTATACTATTTTCTCTCTTCTTATAAAACTTTTAGGGAAACTCTGATTTATAGGAGAGATCATCTTTCTTTCTAGGATATGAAGAGAAATCTTTTAAGCAAGGATAAACTTGACAACGAGTTAGGCCTAAACAAAAAATCAGATTGGCAAGCCTCAGTTCTACTTACAAGATGCAGACAACAAACCAGAAAGATAGATTAAAACAAGTCTAAAGCAATGTCCAAATCCTGAAATCGTGGAAAATATTGTGCCTATTATAAAAAGATGGGTCACGTTAAGGAAAAAAGTTAGAAACTTCAAAATAAAATCAAAAGTGATGCCGAAAACGACGAGAAAGATAACCAGAAAGCCAAAGTTGCTAATGCTAGTGTAGCCGAAGACAAAGGTAATGATTTCTTGTTGGTGCTAATGAGCGAAAGCTCTCATCTTACTTCTGAACAAATCTTAGATACAGGGTGCTTCAATCATATGTGTCACAATAGGTACTGATTCTCCCTGTATAGTTCAGTTGAATGTGGAGTTGTGCTAATGGGGAATAACTATCCATGTAAAATATCCAGAATCAGAACAATACAAATTAGGATGCACCACAGAATTATTCAGACACATTCAAATGTCAGGTATGTTCCGAATTTTAAAATAAAAATTCTTATCTCATTAGAAATTTTGGATTCTAACTGTTGCAGGATAATCATTGAGTCAAACGACTTAAAAGTTTCTCATGAGACCCTTGTTGTGATGAGAGGAAGGAAACAAGGTAGCCTATACATTTTGTAAGGGTCAACGGTTACTGAAGTGGCTACGATTACCGAAGAAAAGTTGAAAACACCATCACGTCACGATTAGAATCAACCCGACGTTGTGACAACACGACATGACTCTCTTTTCACCATTTCTGATTCAACCAAACTTTGGAAAATGCAACTTGGTCTATGAGTGAAAAAGGTATGACAATCTTGTGCAATAGAGGTCTTCTCAAAGACACTAGAGTTGGCAAGTTAGGTTTCTGCGAGAATTGTGTTTTCGGGAAATAAACTCGAGTCAGTTTTCATTCAACAGTGCATAGAACAAAAAATACTCTAGATTATTTTAATTCTGATTTATGGGGTCCATCTTCTGACATCTCAAAAGGAGGTAATAAATATTTCTTAATGATCACTCCAAAAAAGTTTAGGTTTATTTCTTAAAAACGAAAAGTGAAGTCTTCAAAATCTTCAAACAGTGGAAGACACTGTTAGAAAAATAAATCAGAAAATCTGTGAAGTGATTGAGAATGGATAATGGTCTTGAGTTATGTTCGTCAGAGTGTAATGGTTTCTGTAATCATGAAGGTATTGAAAGACAACAAATCGTTGTTGGAACTCTACGGTAGAATGGGATTACAGAAAGAATGAACAGAACATTGCTAGAAAAGGCTCGATGCATGCTTTCTAATGCTTAGGAAGAAATTTTGGGATGAAGTTATAAACTTGGAAAGTTATTTGATAAAACGATCTCCTCATCGAGCATTGAAAGGTAAAGTTCTAGAGGAGATATGGTCAGGTAATCGTCCTAATTATCTAATTTTAGAATTTTCGATTGTTTTGCTCATGCTAAAGTTAGCCAAGGAAAGCTCGAACAAAGGGTCATTACATGCATCTTTCTGGGATACTCTGTCAGTATAAAAGGTTTTAAGTTATGGTGCACAGAATTCGACAAAATAAATTTTGTTCATTGTTTCGAAGGGTTTCTTGTAGGGCTTCGGATTTTTCTTTTAATTCTCTTCAACTTTTGTACTCCCCCTTTATTATAGTGAAATCTTCTTTTCATCTCTTGAGGAGTTTTTCCATATAAAATATGTGTGTTCGATCTTTTGTATTCTTATTTTATTCACTTTGTTCGTTATTTAATCGAGTTTATCCCCTACAAAAAGTTCACCAATGATAACTTAACTAAGAGAAAAGAGTGATAAGGGATCGATAAGGAGTAGGATAAAATAACAAGATTTAGATCTTAAATGCTTTCAAATTTAACTACTATTATGAAATTTTATTAGAGGTGTGTAGATTCTTTTTTATGTATTATTTGTATTTATATTTATAAATTCCTTAAAAATAGAGATCGTTGTAATTTTCAAAAATAAATAAATAAGAGAGATATAACAATTAGTTTGATATTAGCCATATTTTAGATTTTTATTTTTTGAAATCAAACTAATTTGAATATAATAAAGATAATAAAATAAATTTTCTTTATTGATCTAAATTTTTTTAAGTTTGTTATAAAATAAAGAGAGATAGAGAGAATAAAGAATAAAAAAATATAAAAGCAATAGAGAATGTATTTTATTGATCAAAAGGGGTGATTACAATGCTTCATTAGAGTCTCATTTATAAGCATAAGAAGTATAAAACAAGTAGAGATCTAATTCTAATAACAATTAGAATTTAAAGTACATTAAAACTTTAGCTTGATCACGATGGACATCCACTTAATAAGATGTTCATAACACTTCCCTTTGGATGTCCATTGGTAGATAATGTGCCTCGTTAAAACCTTGTTAGGAAAAACTCTGTGGGATAAAAACTTAATGAAGGAAAAATAGTATACAATTTATAATACGCATAATATGATGCCTCATTAAAAACCTTACCAGGAAAACCTAATGGAACAAAATCTCGATTAAGGGAAAAAGAGTGCAACGTGTATTTACTCCCTTCATGAAAACATCACATATTTTCTCGTATTCTACGTATTCAATCTTGAATACTAGTTTTTTTGAATGTATTTGATAAGCATTTATATTACCATTCTTTTAAAAGTCATGAGTGAGGGAAATTTGGGGGAAATATATTTTCATCTCTTCAGGAGATTCAACAATACTTATAACAAACTTTAATCGTGATTCTCTATAAAAACACAAATATGTATTTTGGATAATTTTATAATTCTCCTTCAACTACTATTCACTAAGTTAAATTTACCACATATGTTCAAATTATTTCAATTCATATATATGAACAATTTCTCAAGAATTTCAATATGTTTTTAGCATCCTAAATCTTTCAAGGATTTTAATATAAACTTTACTATGTAGTGATTCATTAAAGGTTGTAACAATAATAATTAGATGCAAGTTAAATCTTTTATGAATTATCAATTTAATAATATATCTAAAGGTTATTGCATACACCACAAAAAAATATTATATCTTTTCATAATCAATGCCAAGACTCAGCGAAAAACTTCATATTTTTATTCTGCTTTTGTAAAACTACTTCAATTTCACCCTCACTAGCTTTATAGCTTTAGATATTTGGACTAATGGTCCAAAAACTCCACGAATTTAATTTTACTTGAGTTGTGTCTTTCTATTTTGATCAATTTATTCCATATCTATATTTTTCAATAGATTTATTCAAGATCTTCCTTTTATTTCATTATTTCAATAATAATATTGCATGCAAAATCATTGCCGACCACTTTTATTATTCGGTTCCACATTTTCTCGAATTGACATAACTTATCGAGATCTCTTATTTTCATTACTTTAAAATTCATTTTCAGGTATCTGAATCTCTTTTGGAGTTTTACTTATTAGTTATGTCTTGGATCTCTTCTGGAGCACCCGCCTCCACTATATGACCATCTAGAAGAATTTTCATCTTTGGAACCGATCAATCTATTATTTATTCTAATTGATTAGCCTACTGAGACTTTGATTCAAATTAAAATATTAGATGGTATATAACACTTGGTTATTCTCATTAAGTTTGTAAATACATCTAACAGTTAACTTGTAATGAGTTATCCTTATTAAACTTTTGGTTCAAATTACTCTCCCTCTAACTCATTACAAGTTATTATTTCTCTCCCCCTAATGTCGGGAAAACTATCGAATCAAAATTGTAATCACAAATCATGTCATAATTGAATCTCGAATACATTCAAAACATCTAATAATATAAAGAAACTTGTAATGAATAAATATTCCCAAATTTCTTTTGGATTCACTCATCTTTGTGCGTTGTGGTAGAGCAATTGGAACATATACTCACATAAAAAAATTCAAGGACGAGAAATATTTAGCTCTTGATCAAAAACCAATTGTAATGGGGAGTATTTATAATGTATTGGCTTGATTCATACAACACGTTAATCAATATAATCTCATGTTGAAATAGGAAGTTTAGTTCTCATAAGTAATGATTTAGACATTAATCAGAGGTGTCCAATCAATAATTTCTCTATACCATTATGTGCAAACTTTAAAAAAAATTTCAAACTCAATCAATAAAAGATTAAGAAATAAATTCATCAATATTAGCAAGATAAATTGTCTTAATTGCATGATCTGAAATTATTTATTTAAACAAGCAATCTTACAAACGACAGGTTGCAAATTGATAATACATATGTGATTATTTTGTAGATTCATCTACCAAAATTATATAATATCAAAACCATCCACATGGTGGATGAATGGGCTCATATTCGTTTCAGAAATGCAAGACATTAAATCTCAACTTTAGCTAGTGAGTTTCTAATAATCAAATTTCATTGAAAACAAGCAACATATGAGAATTCTTTTAAATTAATGAATCTTATAGTTCTTTAATGAATGTCCATATGAATTCTTGATTAAATTTCGTATCATATATGATCCAGGATGGTCTAACTAGTCACGCCAAGTGGTAAATACATTTGTATCAGTAAACTTCTGGTTTACTTTAACATGTGTTTCAATTGTACTAAATTGTAACAAATTAATAATTTTACTATCATTGCTTTTACTTTGTATCTTTATATAGTTGCTATTGTGACATTTACTACTAGAAATGTCTAAATCAATGTGAATATTATAATGTCACTAAGTCAACAAAATAAATATAATTTCCAAACAATTATATGCAATATTTGCTTCAGGGAATATGCCAAAATCTTCAAATATCTTCTTCTTCTTCTTTTTTGCAATTTCATGTGCATCAAACCATAACGAGTTTTAGATAGAATTATCATATTTTATTCCTCATAAGTTGTAACGCCCCAAAGTTTGTGTACTTAATTTTGTAAATTTTTAACACAAGTGTGTATCTTTTTCAGTGGTTAAGTGTTCTAGGTATGTGTGAGAGGTCCCAAGTTCAAGCCCTAGCTTTGGAAAATTTTAGCATTTTAATGAATAAAACTTTACTCTTGTTTAGTAGGCTTAACTTTGATTGTTAGTAAGTTTACATTAGAATGGGCCTTCTGGTCTGGTGGTTAAGTGGAGTGTAAAGGTTATTAGTGGTCTGGAGTTCGAATCCCTGCGCGATAAAGGGATTTATTTATTTATTTATCTATTTTTGCTGCTAATGTCGCGTAGGAGTTTGAGTTTTAGTAAAAAGCTGAGTGGTGGAGTAGTTGAGAGAATCAGGGGTTATCTTTAGTTTTTTAATTTTCCAATAAACTATCAGTCTCTTCCACTAACGTATTCTCTGTTTCCTTTTTCAAAATTTTAGTTTTCATACTTTTGCTTCTTCTTGCTATCAGAAACCTAATTGAATATCCCTCTCTTTACATTTTTCTTTTTTCTTTCATAGTCGTTGTGGTTCTTTGTTTGGTCGCGCGCTTTGTAAGTTTTTCTTTTGGGAAAGCCTTAATATTTTTGAATTAAGTGATTAAGTTGGAATTTTTGATTGATCGTTTTGGCATCATCATTGCAAGAGGATTGCGGTTCTCCTTTCGTAGCGTTGTAATTAATCGATTGGTGTGTTGGCGTAAGTACTAAACGTTCATTCTGGGTTATGGTAAGTTTCAGGTTTCGTTATAATTGAGCTTTAAGTCAGATTTTGAGCGTAAATGTGTTCAATTATAGGTGCGGGATTGCTTAGGAGTGCAAGGGCATAAAAAATGATCCAGGTGTGTACCCGAAACGTAGAAAATGGGGTTCGGTGAAAAGTAGAAAAAGTTTTCTGTCGACGCCACACGGGTGTGTGGTCACCTGTGTGGTAGGCCATGTGACGGTACATGGGCATGTGATCGACAAGCTAGGCATGTGCGCATGACACGGCCATGTGATTGTTGGGTGAGGCCGTGTGTAACACATGGGCTCGGCCAATTAGGCTGTGTGGTCCACGCAGGCGTGTAGGGCCACTCGGATGTGTGGGATTCTGGGTTAGGCCGTGTGATCCACACGACCAAGGCCAAATTGGGCCATGTGAGCTTATTTTCACTATTTTATTGCTAAGATTGCACGGGTCGCCCGAGACGACTGTGAACCTACTGTAGGGTTAATAAGTTACCTAGACCCCTAATTGAATGACATGATTGAATGACTGTTACAGGTATATAAAAGCATGATAATATTTCACTGAATTGATATTGCATGAATTGTTACTATAAGATCACATGACATAATTGTATGTTGCATTGTATCGGGTTGGGGTTTGATATTGATCAGAGGAAGTGTACTGAAAGGCTTCGGGCCTAACCTACTGGCAGCTCAGCTGCAGATCACTATCTAGTGCTACATTCGGTACTATTTAGAGTGTAGGGATGGGTGGGTTGATTATATCCCCACATAGAGTGTAGGGTTGGATAGAGTGTAGAGGCTAGTTGGGTAGGATTTTTGCCACTACTAACTGTTACTGAGATGGGCTAAGGACCCACTGCTTACTATTACTGAGATGGGCTAAGGCCAAAGTGATATTGATATTGATATTGATATTGAAAGGGCTTAGGCCCAGACTGTGATTATTGATTTATTGTCCATATGTTTGTTGGGGATTACACACTGAGTTTGCGTAAACTCACCCCTTCTGCTTAATCTGCACAGGTAATCCCCAGACTTGATGGATCGATGTAGCGGAGGACTTGACGGTGGCCACACGTATTTAAACCTTTTTTACTTCAACCTTGGGTATTTAATTCTTAATTATTTTCTGGGTTAATTTTTGGATGTAAATTGCGAACTTTCTGGGACTTTTACTTAATTTGGATTAATATTTCTTTTTATGGATCTATAACTGTTAAGACGTTTAAAAAAAGTTTTCTCTAAACATGGGATTTATTCAAAACGACTTGTAAGAGCTTCCGCAACGATATGTGTAAAAACGATTAACTAGATAAGTATCGATTTTAGGGTCAACAAGAGATAACAAATGAAAACTATTTTTTTTCGAAATAACTTAGTTTCGAACACTATCATGTGAATCGCCAAATTCGGCCATAATGTCTGGACCGGATTTGGGGTGTTACATAAATAGATCTTTTACAGTCAAATATTTTGCTTCCAACCCCTTAATGGGGATGATGACAAAAGAAGAACATAAAGATTATAAAATAAATATAAATTAATAACTCAATCCTCTTTTTTTCATCATTTCAAAATAGACATTTATAGCAATAGTGATTCATATGAAATATAATATTTTCCTCATTCACAATTTCAATATAAGATCCATTATAAATATCTTTTAAAACCAATGGATTAACCATCACAAGATATTAATATATTAAGTCTTCTAGAGCTTTTGACTAATTTTGTACTATCAAATATTGGAATAATATTTGTTTGTTTTAGTACCAAATAAGATATATTTTCTATCTATAATGATAGAATTTATTACTACATTCTCATATCCTTCCTTTAAGAATATTAACAGAAACAAAATATTTGGGCATATGCCACATGTGACCAATAATCTTTCATATCACATTGATAACATAAGTTATCCTTATCCTTTGAAGAGTTATCTTAAGAACTATTATTGTTCTCTTATTTATTACTTGTTCCCACTTTTAATGGTCTATGATTATATCTTTTATTTTCTTTATATTTACATTCACTTAAGGGAATGCAATAAATCTAGTAGGATAAACTTCTAAACGCCTCCATTGATTCTTTATTTCATAACCACCATCGCAAAACATGCGTGAATTTTAAATCAAAATATATCTATTCATGTTGTCATGATTAGTCTCCAATCGCATCCTCAATTATAACAATAATCATGATCTCTATATTTTCATTTTTCATAATTGTTATGTACTATTACATTCAATTCAGGAAATGAAAGCAAAACTAGTAGGAATAATTTCATAGTTTTTCATTAGTAACTTATTATTTTACTTAGCCACTAGAAGGTATGAGATTATTCAAAAATACTGTTAAATTCATTTTTACAATATTGCTACTGTAGGAGCACATTAGATATTTCAACCATATAGTGTAATGTATTCCTTCGGGGAATATATATAATACAAATACATTAGTATCTCATGTTATTTATATATATGGTTTTAATATAAAACACATGAATGTTTTATTCAACATATATCTTCTTGATCTAAAAAATAATATTATATTTTACAAAATTTTGCATCACAAGGAGCTAAAATATAAGCTCTTAAAGAGCTTTTTACAGTTTTTTTACAATATTAGCTCTTCAAGAGCATATAATCATTTTATTATATAACCTTAATGAATACTTAATTTATTTTAAATAAAATTTTATTTATTCATATAAAAATAAAATGAATAGGTATAAATAAAACATATAATAAACGTAACAAATAATAAATTCATGCCAATAATAAATCATTGTGGTTAGATAATATATATTTTATATATCACACCACAACAAAATACAAAATATTATAATGTCAAATTAAAATAACTTTACAGCCATAAAAGTTTAAACATAAACATTTTCTAACATCCACCTCTTATGACATAATTTCATCTCAAATCTTACAATGATATAAAATTATCATAGATAGGGTGAATATCCCAAAGTTCATGACAAGTAAGTATTTTTACTCACATTCTACAATAATCATATATCTTAATCAAAATTATAATTAAACCAATCAATTCTATTAAAAATAAAAATAAAAATTATCTCTATATAAAAATCCCAATAACTAAATTCATGAAGGGTTTTATAAATTCATAGAGATATATATAGTGAATTATATAAATTGAACTTTTTAATAGAAATCAAATCAAATTTCAAAAGAAGTTAATTAGATTGACTTACGTTAACATGGATGAGAAGTAGTGATTATAAACATCCTTTGTAATGAAGAGAAATAAATCATCCCCAAGCAAATATCAAAAAGCAAACTTTGAGGGTGAACCTTACTTCTCGATTTCATATAGATAACGGTATCAAATCTTTCACCATCCTTAAGAACAAAAAGTAAAATAAGTTAACCAAAACAATAATAACATATAATAAAAGAAGAATGAAAAATAATAATCAAATATGAAATATTAAATAAAAGAAACTTCCTATAAAAATTTTGCATCTTGCTGTCAATGATATTGAAAATCATGAAGGATAAATTTGATTATCGGTAAAAGGAACTATCACTTTGAGCAATATCATGCTGATAACGTGTTATAAAATAAAGAGAGATGGAGAGAATAAAGAACAAAGAAAACATAAAAGCAATAGAGAATGTACTTTATTAATCAAAAAGGGTGATTACAATGCTCCATCAGAATCTTTATTTATAGGCATAAGAAGTATAAAAGAAGTAGAGATCTAATTCTAATAACTATTAGAATTTAAAGTACATTAAAATTTTATCTTGATTATGATAGACATTCACTTAATAAGATGTTCATAAAAAAATTATACTTTTTACGGCATTTTAAGTTTTTTCACTAATTTCAAAATATTAAAATTAAAAACATAATTTAAATATTTTCAGGATGAAATATAATTTAATAATAATAAATAAAGCAAAAATCCACACATTAGCAAGAAGAAAAAGAAATTGGAAGGGTTATAGTTGTGTGAAAGAAAGTGAGGAAAGGAGACAACAAAACTAAGACATCAAATCAAATACCTTTCCACACTTTCTCCTTGATTCTGTTACTTAGTCGTGAGAAAGAAGGAAGAAAAGATAAAACACTTTGACGGGGACACCCCCCCCCCCAATATTTTAATTAATATAATACACCACTTTTTTGCCTTTTCCTTTTTCTTTTAAAGCCATGTTTGGTTGGATACATGCATGGATGGTTCTCTCCGTTTTCTATTAAGATATTAAAAATTACTTAGATTACAACATCCTTAATGCCATATCTCCCATCCAAACATTACTCAAGGGAGAATTCTTGTTCTTTGTATTAGAAATCAGATTATATTTTATCTCTTGTATTCAAAAAATACGCAAACTAATTCATGTACATTAGATTAAAGAGAAAAAAATTATCTTTTCTATTAAAACTTCTATCAATTTGTACTATAAAAACTAGCGCGGTTGATAAAATAATCAAATAGTAACATGTAACATGCTATATGTATCTCATACTATCATACATGGACTAATGTTTAACAACAGAAATGAATAAATTTTTTAACAGAATAACTAATTTACTCTTTGATGGATTAATTTACCCAATTTTTTGAATAAAAAGAATAAAATATAATCTAACACTTAATACAAAGACCTCCATAATACTTTTTTCTCTTTCATAAATATCAAATGATATGTATAGTTAAGAATGAAAGACATCATATTATTATATTGTCAAACAAAACGACGTATATTGAATATGGAATTCAAATAACGTCCTTAATAAAAAAGAACCAATACTATACCCAAACATAAGTTGAGAGGGAAAAGGACTAATTTTTGGAGCCATTTTAACTTTGATATTCCAAAGTGATGATATGATGAATGGTATGTTTGTGGTGGTGGGTGTGGGGTTATTCTCCTCCTCCCATCACTTTCAACCTTTTTACAATTTAATCGATTTCAACCCACCCCACCTTTTTCCTTCTCTAACTTCTTTACCTATAACAACAATATTTCATCACTCCTCTTCAAAAATCGAATATTTTGGCCTCTCATTCTTCAATTGTGATTGGGCATGGTGAGTGACACCAATCTTTTTTTCCTTTTTTCTTTTTGAGACATAATTATACCTTTCCAAAGGGGAGAAAAAGTAAAAATACATTTGAAAAAGAATTAGTTTTGATATTTCAACTGATGGAAAACTTTGTTTCTTTATAACAAACTAGCATTAGATCCCCTCTTATGCTGGGTTTTTTTTCTTTTTTTTTCTTTTAAATTAAATTTTATTAAATAATAATTATCAACTTCTTTATTTTTAAAATGCAGTAATATTAATATATATATTTATTATTTTAAAATCAAATTTATTAAGATATTGGGTACAGATTAATTTAAATTAATCCAATTCTTCATTTTCAAACAAATCATGTTTAAAACCCAAATCATATTCCGGGTAAACATATAGATTAATTCAAATGCAGCATAAATAAAATCAATTAACATATAAGCATATTTTTGAAAAGAAAAGACATAAAACCATGTTAAATATACCTAAAACATATGGATACCTAACTGCTTTCTATTTTTGTTTTCCTTTTTTTGC
This sequence comes from Gossypium hirsutum, assembly GCF_007990345.1. NCBI lineage: Eukaryota > Viridiplantae > Streptophyta > Magnoliopsida > Malvales > Malvaceae > Gossypium > Gossypium hirsutum. The sequence goes on from NC_053428.1 coordinate 43,519,376, forward strand.
AAATTTCCTTCCCCCTCTCTCATTTTCATTTATTTATTGGGTAAATTAATTTTTAGTCCTTGAACTTAGTAATTTTTATCACCTAATCCCTAACGTTTTTTGGTTCACATTACTTTTGAAATTTGGCAACTTTTTTAAATTTGATCCTTAAATTTAGATTCCGTTAGAGTATTTGGATGAATTATTTAAAATTTTTGAAATTTTAAAATTCTAGCATTTTAGAATTCATTTTTTTTGGTGAAATAGAGCAAATACTAATCTAAATTACAAAAAAGTTATTCTGAAGAGGACTAAAACCCCTCAACATGTCTAATTCAATAAAAGCTAAAATCTCCCTTGGAGGTGAATCAAAAATTTTCAAGTCTTTTATATTCGCAAAAGCCAACTTTTCTAAATAATTTGCTATCTGGTTATGTTCTCTAGGGATGTAGTGCAAGATCCACTATCCTTCTTGAGACAAAATGTGTTCTATCCGTCTAATCAATGCTGAATACAAAGTATTTGATACGCTTCCTTGTATGGCTTTCACAACTTCTAAGCTATCAAATTAGATTATCACTTTATCATGACCATGAAGTCGAATGAGCTTAAAACCTTCCAAGATTCCCAAAGTTCCGCATCAAAAATTGAACCTAGCATTTGTAAGTGTTTTGTTTAGATAAATAATTGGTTTAGGAAAAAGTAAGCTATTGAAATTTTACAAATTAAAAAATAATTATAAAAGAAGAATAATTAGATTATAAATAAATAATATGAAATTTTTTTATATGCATATCATTATATTTGTCAAAATCTATAAATAGTATTAATAGAATAATATATATATTAGAATTAACTAAAAATAATTTTTGAAATTTAAGTTTTTTATCTTATAGTGGGATCATTTGTGTTAAATCAAATAAAATTATCAGTAATTTTGAAAAATCACTTTTTAGGTGAAATTTGGAAACAATAATTGAGCTAATAAAATCTATTATTGAAATAACTCATAAATTTAGAAATTCTAGAATGGATTTACCCAAAGAAATATATTCTTTTTTAGAATTTTGAAAACTCCGAAACAAATGAAATTCCTCACCCAAACAAACTCTTAACGAATGATGATGTGATATTTTTATATTGTTTTATATCATCACCTATTTTTTTACTTTGAAAATATATAATTTTTGTATATGTTTTTTTTTATTTTTTAGATTATATATATTTAAAATGTTAGGCGATGACATAACACAATCCCAAAGTTCTACGCCATCACCCTTTAATAGAATCTAAGTTAGGGATCAAATCGAAAAAAAATTAAGTACCGAGACAAATGTGGACAAAAGAGTTAAAGAACCAAATTGAAAAAGTTATCAAATTCAAGGACTATATATTGCTTTATCCCTTTCCTACCTGTTTCCTTTTTTCTTTTATATCTTTAAAGTGCTCTTCATTTTTACCTATTCACCAAATGAAAGAAAAAAAAAGTTGGCAATGTTTGAGGAATATACATCTACAGTGCTCATTATGTTTGCTCTTTTAATATATGTTATAGATGTTTGGTATTTAAAAAAAATATTGTTTGTAACTTTTGCTTTTTTTTAGTTGTTAAGCATGTTTAAAAAAATAAGGCTAATATACTTAAAAAAGAAAAGGGTAAAGTATAAAAAGCTTTTAGTAAAAAAATGGAAAAAAAATATTATGGAAAAAGTGTACTTTTTGAATTTATGGAAAAGGTGTATTTAATTTCTTTTTCAGTGATAAGAAAATTTAATTGGGTTCTTTCGTTAATGGAAGTCGTCATTGACTAATTTGGCCATTACTAGACATTGTGAAGCTGTCACATGACATGCTATTTGGAATAATGTTGGCATGACATTTCACGTAAAATAAATTTTAAAAAATCTTAAATGAGTTAATTAAAAATTTTAAAAATATATTTTTAGAATGAACCTAAATAAATGGACATTCAAATTAATTTGAATCTGCACATGCATGTGATCAAGTTCATCCTAAATGAAATTGAAAATAATAATTTTTTTAAAAATTATAAAATTTATTAATAATTAAACCAATTATAAAATATAACTAATGTTTGAAAAATAAAAATATTTAAATATATATAATAATTATTAAAAATATAAAAATTCTAAAATTCTAAAAATACATATAAGTACAAGTCAAAACAATATATCAAAATAGTGAAAATTTTGATCTAAATTATTTTCTAAATATATATCATAGCATATATTTATTATTCTACAAATTTTATTTGTAAAACTTTTCATAAAACTAGATAGAAGGGGCAGGCAATAGAGATGTTCATGGGTCGGGTTTAGATCGAGCCTATGCGTGATATTAACATAATTTATATTTGTCCAAGTCATGTCCAACCAGAAATATGACCAAAAATTTTGCCCAAACATGTTCATGTTTGTAAATGGCTAACCCAAACCCTTTTTAAGGCAACCCATTTCATTTTTAAAAATTTTAAAAAATATATATGTATATTATTTTTAATTTAATATTTAATAAGCTTATATATTTTTTATTTATTAAAATATTATATATAGTCATTTTAATAATTTTTAAAGTTTAAATCATAGTAGTTGTATTATATACTACTATAGATTTAATTTTTTTTATGTATTATAAATTATATAATATATAAAAATAACATCACGTAAAGCATTTGTAACAACCTGTTTTTCAGTGGTGCCAAAAACAGTGGTTTTGAAACCCCATTTCCAATAATCAAGTCCGTAAATATTATTATTTTAATACTTACGAGGTTAGTATAAAGCTTAATTAAATATTGGTCCCTTAACTTTGTCAAATGAATAGTTAATTAAGGTATAAAGACTAAATTATAAAAATGATAAAAGTTAATCACTATGAATTTTCATTCAATTGAAAGACCAATCGAGTAAATAGACCATTAGATTATGGCCAAACGGTGGTGGATAATTATTGGGATCGATCAACTTTGATTAAGCATTGTTAATGTTAGTTTAATTAAGGTTTTAATTAATTAATTATAATTAATTTAGTTTAATTAAAGTATAAAAGAAAACAAAGTGATTATCATCTTTATTTTCTCCTTCTTCTTCACTGTATACACACCAAAGAAATCCTAAAGGAAGACATTTATGCTTCAAGACATTCGGCTCTTTACTAATTGGTAAGTTTAAGTTTGTTTCTTGTAAATTTTATATTTTTGAGGTTTTAAAAGCTTGACTTAGTTAGCCCATGTATCAATTTGTAAAATTATTAAAATTTTCATTTTTGAATACTTGATGATATTGGTGTTATTTTGTTAGATTTTAAGCTTGGAAATGAAAAATGACTAGTTTGTAAAGTTTAATTGTTAGTTTTTGAATATAGAGACTAAAATGTATAAATTTTGAAATTGATGTTAAATTTTGTAATTATAGATAATAGAGGGTTGTATAAGGATGAAATTGAGATCGATTTTGAAATCGAAGCTCAAATTTTAAAGTTATGACAATTTTGATTTGAGGGACTAAATTGAATAAAATACAAAACTTTAGAAAGCATTTGAAAAGTGAATTGAACTAAAATATGTTTAAAATAGGATGTATAAGATGTTTGAAATTGATAAATCAAATTGAATCATTATATATCAAGTTTTGAATCAAATCAAAGATAATTGAGGAAAAGGCAAAATAGCAAATTAGTCCTCGACATTTAGTTTGTTGCTATTTTTGCCAGGTAAGTTCATATGAAACTTACTATATTATTTGTATTATGTTTGAATCATATTATAATATTAGTTTAGGTTAATTGTAATTTGATAATGTTGGCCTTTAAAGGACTAAATCATAAAATTTAGAAATTTTGGTTATTATGAATAGATGCAATGTATTGAATGAATGTGAAATTGCTATATGATTGACTAATATGTATATGATGGTGTTACAAAGTTTGAATTGATATGAAAACGAAAATAGTGTCCGTGTGAACTTAGTAAACGATTAGGATACGAATGGCATGTCATTAGGGTCCAAACGGAAAAAAAAAAAGAAATGGTACAATCGAAAAAGGGAAAGGGTGTTTGATCAAGGATTAATACAATGACTTGAGATCTAGCATGTGTTTCGAATTCTCTGAAGCTAGTGTTAGCAATCGAACTGAGCTCATGAGAGCAACCCTAGTTTGAAGCTAGTGTTAGCAACTCGAATATGTCAGCTTGTGTGAGCAAATTAGTCTCATGCATCCGAGTTCAATTTACTAGGGTTATCTAGGCGAAAATAGAAATGAAAAAGATATTAAATGGTAAATAAATGATCGAAGAGAATATGTGTGAATGGAATTTTACATGTTTGCAAATGTGAATATGATTGGGATTGTTTATGCTATATGATAGATTATTATATATATCCATAAGATCGTGTTATAAGTTCATATCTTGTAAATGAACTAACGAGGAAAAGTATTTGTTGATGTGCATATGAGAATATTAGGATCCTAAAGATTGCCATGCTTATTTTCAATATGTTTAGTTGTTTAATTGTTGAAGTATCAAAGTAAGTTGAGTAAATTTCATATGGACTTACTAAGCATTCGTTATGCTTATTAGTTGTTTTCTCTTGTTCCTGTAGATTGTTGATTTGTGGAACATGTTGAACGGATCACCTCGAAGCTCCCACTATCCAGCTTTGACTCGTATTTTGATCGTTTTAAGTTGGTTTGTGGCATGTACATAAGTGTTTCTATATGTTAGCTTGGAATGTTAACTTAGTTTAACCTTATTTAATGTTTGATTTTGGGAAGGCTAGTGCTCATTTGTATATGTGATTGATATGGTAAATTGTTTTGATTTTGAATGGCTCTCAAAAGGTATGTTTGAACTTGAAATGGTGGGGGTGAAATGATGGTATTTAATAGTCAAATATATGATTGACTTAGTTGAAATTGTATATGTAGAATTGGCATATGTTGAATGGTTTGTTTTGTTGCCAAATTTTTGGCATATTGGGTTGAATGATGCAAATTGATTGAAATATAATTATTTAGGTATGTTTTTGGATTAGTTTGGTGTAGGTATAAATGTGCACTTATGCAAACTTAACAGGAGGTATCGATACCATGGGGTTGGGTATCGATACTTCAGAAATTTTCTTGAATTTTTAAAACATCGAATCTCAAAACAATATCGATATCATCATAAAGTATTGATACATTATGTAGAGTATCAATACTTTAGAACAAGTATCAATACCATCATCTTCTAGCTCGTGTAACACACCTTACCTGGCCCGATGGTTGGATTTGGATTTGGGTATGGTATGTCACAACTTAAACTTATACGAATTTAACAAATGTATTTGAAATTTATATAAAACTTACGATATTGGCGTAATCTTTAATACGATAATGACAAAACAATCAAATTATGTATACGCCAAGAAAATAGTATTCTAACAAAACTGTAATACCCCTAACCCATATCTGACACCAGAATAGGGTTACGAGGCATTACTAAATAGCATATCCCATTCACATACATTTATAAATTCATTATCAAAAACCATTCACAAAAAGTTCACATTGTCCCTTATAAGGTTCTACGAGACCTTAAAACATGCTTAAAAGTGGTTCGGGACTAAATCGATAACATTAACAAACTTTAAGAAACTTAGAAAATTTTCTTTAATTAGAGGGTCACACGCCTGTGTGAACTGGCCGTGTGCTTCACACGGTTACCAGAAACGCCCGTGTCATAAACCGTGTGAAAACAGGGCATATATATTGACTTGCACCACATAGCAAGAGACAAGCCCGTGTGCCTTGACCGTGGGAAAACTGAAAGGTTACTGACTTGAGGTCACACGGCCAACCACACGACCGTGTGTCTAGCTCGTGCTCGAGACTGACTTAAATTCATAGGGCTATCCCAAGGGACACACGACTGAGACACATGCCTGTGTCTCTGCTTGTGTGGACAAAAATAGGCCATTTGAAAAGGATATTTGCCACCCTACAATTATGCATATGAATCAACCTATTTGGTGCCATTTCAAGTAATTTATAACCAACCAAAACCCACCAAAACATACACATAACATACCATATATAATCAAACATTTCAACTAATCATTTCCATATTCAAATTATACCAAATCATTATGCCAAAATCATCACAACTTGCATATATTCCCTATTCACTAATTCATCATAATATCATTTATTTCATAACACAAAACTCATCATCTCAAACCAAACCAATTCATAAAGCATTATATATATCACATATAACACTTACCAAACACTTAATTCAAGCCAACTTAAATGATTATACGTACTAAATTTAAAAGCCAACTCTCATGGATAATATCAAGACTCAAAACATACCAAAATAACACTAGCCTATACATGCCATATACCATACATACAAGCTTCAAAAGTACCAACAAATGATCGATAGAGTGACGATGCTCCTGACGATCCCCGAGTCCAAGCTAGTTTTGATTATCTATAAAACATAGACAAATAACACACAATAAGATTCACAGCTTAGTAAGTTTGTAGTTAAGCAATTGAATTCATAAAATAAATATAATTCAATCTTATACACATTACCAAAACAACATCTCATTAACACAAACCTTCTTATCATGTCTCAAAACATGATTCATTAACATCTCATTGATTTTTCTCAACACAATACTCAAAAAGGTTTCGTACGTACCTGTACCACCTCGTACTAATCTCTTCTTAAACAAGTCATTTTTTTATCCATTAAACCATTAGAGATAGAAATTCGTCACTCATGAATCACAATCGATAAGTATCTATACCATGGCCCGTAGCCAAATCAAGGAAACTTATCCCGGAATACCTATACCATGGCCCTTAGCCAAATTAAGGTAACTCCTCTCAAAATACTTATATCATGGCTCGTAGCCAAATCAAGGTATTATTCGCACCTGAAGTGCCGATATCATGGCCTGTAGCCAATGCATTAACTTAATGACATTATATTATCATCATCATTATACTTAAAGTTTAACCGAGAAGTTTCACTTGTTGATTTCATCGGTGAACACTTCCGTATAGTCTTATTCACAATTAAAACGTTATCGTAATCTCATAAACACATTTTATGCAATATCAAAGCATATAACATTCATTTATAATGAAATGAACACCTACGAACTTACCTCGGGTATGAAAACGGCGAAATGAATCAATTACTCGATTATCTTGCTTTTTCCCGAATCTAATTTTGGATTCATCTTTTCTTGATCTATATGTATTCAAAATTAACTCATTTAATCACCTATTCTCTCAATTTCATCCAAAAACACATATTTAGCCAATTTGCACTTTGGCCCTTAACTTTCACATTTCTTACAAATTAGTCCCTATTTCATAAATATACAAAATTCATAGAATTCAATATAGCCCATGATTAGCTGAATTCTCCATATCTCCCTAGCAGCCCATATTTTCATTTATTTCACATTTTAACCCCTCAATTTATGTTTTTTTCAATTTAATCCCTAATACGCATTTTTACTCAAAATCACTTTACAAAACATGTACATTCAACACCAGACTTTCATAATTCACCATCAAACATCCAAAAACACATGAATTCATCATTGGAAAATTTCAAAATCATCAAAACTTTCAAAAATTGAGGCACGGGTTAGCTAAAACACGAAACAACGGTCACAAAAACATAAAAATCATAAAAAACAGATCAAAACACATACCTAATTGCATCACTTTGCCTTAGTCAAACGAAAAACCTATTTTATCTTCTTTTTCTTCAATTTTCGATGCATGGAGATGGAAAATAATGTTTTAATTCATTTTGTTTTATTAATATTAACATGATTTAACAAATACCAATATTAACCTTTAATAAACCATTATAAAAATATCTAATATAAGGCCATTTATGTCCATCTCCACTATCAATGGTCTAATTACAACATAAAGACCTTTCATTTAATAAGCCATAGTATTTAGGCACTTTTAACTTATAGCATGCAACTTTTGCATTTTATGCGAATTAACCACTTACACGATAAAATTAGCTTACGAAATTTTCACACATACATACTCACATGTTATAAACACCAAAAATAATATTAAAATATTTTTTTGACTCGGATTTGTGATCCCGAAACTACTGTTCTGACTAAGGTTTAAACCGACTGTTACAAAAATATTAAGCCTCATGGAACTCAATAAAGTTATTCCCTTTACAAAAGTTTCAATGTACATTATTGGTAGTTAAAACAACATTCAAACAATTTGGCATTCACGCCTAAAATTTTATCTCATAAATCATCTTATTGAATCAAAACACTTATATATATGACTGGAGTTAGCAAAAGGTTTCACAAAATAGAGCTTAACAAAACTTGTAATTCATTACAAGAATTGATACAAAATGTTTCTACACGCCACCTTGCTCACGGAATGCATGACACAGAAAATAATAGAAGGCTCACAATAAACAATGTTTTAGCGTAGTCCCTTTAAAGTTCTCTTCCTTTAATTAACACTCTTGCTCGGTTGTCTGAGAGAGTTTTGGTAGAGTTTAAATTCTAAAATGGTTGAGATTGAGGTGTTAGTGAGAGGTTGGGGGATATATAATTAGTTTTATTTTTATTTTTATTTTTCCTAAAATTCTCTCTGTGTTTTTGACGTTCTTCTTCCTCCAAAAAAATCTCCATTATTGTTATTTTTGTTTCCTCTACTCTCTGTAAAAAAATTAAACTCTTCTTTTCGTACTTTGTTTTGTCACTAATCCTTGCTTTTGGGCGTTGCGAATCCTTGGTTCATGTAATCAATAAGTGGGCTTCGTTTGTTCTCTTTTAGCGTTGTTTTCTAAAGGTTGAACTTTGTTGTGTCTCTTACGCAGGAAAAGTCAGTGAAGCAGCAGTTCATTTTCAATCATCTAATTTGTGGGAGCAAATAGGTGTGTTAGCTAAGTGAGTGTGTTTACTCGGTTTAGTTTTGTAGGGTTCGTTAATTGATTGCTAAATTCATTGTTGGGTGCTCTATTTTTAGGTTTCGGGAGGCTCAGGATTGTTTTTGCATCAAAAAAGTACTAGGTGTGTACCCAAAATGCAAAAAAATGAGGATTCGAAAAAGCTAAAAACTATTCTATTAACGCCACACAGGTATGTGGTCGTCCGTGTAGTTGGCTGTGTGCGAGACACAACAGTGTGATCGACGAAGGCATGGCTATGCGCAAGACACGACCGTGTAGTGGTGCGAGTGTAGCCATTTGGGCTACACGAGCTAGGCCAAGATGGGCGTATGGGCCACACGGGCATGCCACATGGGTGTGTAGGTTCGGGCCAGACCATGTGGGCCATACAGAGAAGGCAAATCTGGGCGTGTGGGCCTACACGAGCATGTGGGCCCATTTTTCTAAAAATTTCCCTAGGGTTGCACTGGTCGTTCTGATCGACTATAGGCCTACCATAGGGCCGGTAAGGGCTAACCAAAACGTAGTTTAAGTGAACTGGTAATCTGATATTATGCTCTGAGTAGGACTCTATTAAGCATGTCTGTCTAATCTGTTATATGTATATCTGATATTTGTATATAAGCCTATTGAACATGTCTAATATGTAAATTTTGCATCTGATTTCTGTAACTGTTTTGGGGTAGGATTTGTATATGTGGAGGAAGTGTTCTGTATGGCGTTATCGCCTATATTCTGGCAGTTTGGCTACATATTATCTTATATGTGTCGTAATGGCATGATATGGTGTATAGGGGTGGGTGGGTATTTTAACCCCACATGGTGTGATGGGATGGTTGGGGTTGGTGTGTAGAGGATGAGGGTAGGAGTTTGCATATCTGTTTCTGCTATTTGAATCTAAATTTGGATCTGAATCTAAGACTGTATCTGACTATGTGTATGATTTTGTATGTTTCGCATGTCTAATTTTGTTGGGTTACACATTAAGTTTACGAAAACTCACATCCGTTTTTCTGTTCATTTTATGTAATCCTCAGACTTAGGTAGATCGATGTGGAGGAGACTCAGCGGTGACCACTCGATCGTAAACAGTTTAAACTTGGCAATTTATGGCTTTATTTATGATTTTGGTTTTCATTTGAGAGTTTGTAATTTCTTGGACTCTCTAAACTTTATGATTTTTTTAATGGTTGATTTTTTGTTCGTTGATAATCTGCATGCTTTGATAAAATATTTTATGAAATCGGCGATTTTTACGCAAAAAGAGGTTTTTCTAAAAATACAAATTGGATTTCTAAAATGAAATGGGTTTGTTAAACTTCAGCTGTAAAATAAGTTTTGACAAATAAACCAATTAATTAATATTTTCGAAAATGGTTATAAAGTATATGCGTTAATAAACTGAGATGATATTACGTAACGACTCCATTTACTAAACCCATTCTCTGTGACATCTCCAGATTCGACTATAACGTCTAGGTCGAGTTTGGGGTGTTACAAAATCAAATTTTATCAATACACCATATATTATTCGTAAATATTAAATAATAATATTTACGGACTCATACGTAATATTTGTGGCCCTAAAATCCGACCCTTCAGAGAAATGGGTTGTTACATGACATATGTAACACCCCCAAAATTTGAGTGTTGTTTGTTAAATTTTGATATAATTAAGTCTTTATGTCTATGGCTAAGTGCTTCGCTTGTGTGTTAAAGTTCAGGGGTTTAAATCTCACTTTTAGGAATTTTGTTGTTTTGCTTGATTTGACCCTTATCCTTGAATGTTGGACTTAAGTTATTTCTGTGTGAATCTATGTCAAAAATGAGCCTGATGATTTGATGGTTAAACTTTTGTTTATCTTCTAGTCTTATGTTCGAGTCCATGTACATGCAATAAGGAAGTAATTTTTACGCATTTGAGTAAACCATTTTATTTTTTTATTTCATTTAGTTTTCTTTTTTTAATTTAATTAGTTAAAGTTGATGTTCTCTTCTCGTTCTTCCCTTTTTCTTCTTTATTTTTTCCTTTTCTGGTTTCTTTCTTTCTTTCTTTCAATTAATTGATGTTATAATCTTGCTGTCGGTGGTAATTGAGGACTCTAGTTTTTTCATTACGTCAATTGGAAGGTTTATATGTAAGTTTGATTTGTAGTTTCTTGTTTTTACACGTTTAGTTTGTTTTTAGTCAAGTTTTGTCGAAATGGTTTTCTACTTGAATTTTCAGTTTGAATGTTCAATTGATTTTCCTTTTAGGTGAAGATCTTATGAGAGGCTTTTCTCCAACACGTTAGTTCCGTAATTTACTGCTACATACGAAGTAACGTGAGATTTCTCAAATCAGGAGTTTTGTCGAAGCTTTCAACGTATGTTTAGATTGTACACTAATCTTAGAGTTTTGAGGTGAATTAACTGTTGAATAGGTCTTTGGTTGTGCGTTATTAGGATTCAGAGTTATTCTTCTTGCTTTTACTTCAAAACTATGCTAGGCGTGTACCGAAAACCCTATTTTTTTACGATTTTTGAATGCCAAAAAACATGGCTGTCAACACCACACAACCATGTGGTAGGCTGTGTGACAGGCCTTGTGGTAAGCCGCGTAAGTCACTGTTTATGAATTGGGGTCGCACGAGCTAGGGACACGGGCCTGTGTCCAGGTTGTGTAACTCACTGTTTTGGATTTAGGGCCATTCGGACCAAGGACAGGGGCGTGTTTCTAGGCCGTGTGAGGGGGTTTAAACCACACGGATGTGTGCTTGGCCGTGTTCTAGGCCACGTAACTCACCGTTTTAGATTTAGGGTCATATGAGCCAGGGACATGGGTGTGTGTCTAGGCCCTGTGAGGGTTTTGAGCCATACGGGTGTGTGCTTGGCTTTGTCCAAGACCGTTTAACTAACTATTTTGAGCCACACAGTTGTGTACCAAGTCGTGTGGACCACTCGAGCCAAACATCTAGGCCGTGTAAATTTACACTAACGTGTGGGCCAAAATATTAAAATTTTCCTTAGGGCCATAAGAGTTTTTTAAATCGAACATAGGCCTTTCGTAGGGTCTGTAAGATCTTAATTCAACTATATAACTTGATATCCAAACTTTTAAGGATGAATTATTGATTATCTATACGTATACTTGATGCGATAACTGTTAAATGATAATGATCTGTATTATCTAATTATGAAGAATATTGGATAAATGTATTTACAAATTTGATAGCTGATACCTGTAACCTGCATTTGCATTGGGTGGGAATAGTATAAAGATGGAAGTGCTGGCAGTTTAATGATCTATCGAACTAAGTGGCCAAGCCACAATTCTGTATCTGATTTTGGCGATTTATCGCATACTGATCTAACAGCTAATCTATAATCACTTTGTAATATGTCATACCAACACTAATTGGTGTGTAGGGTTGGATGGGTACTTAAGACCTTATATGATGTGTTGGGATAGTCGGAGATAGTGTGTAGCGGATGGAGATAAGAAACCACATCTGATTCTGATTTGTTCTACACCTGTATCTAATCTGTTTGCATCTTATATGAACCATTATGATATTATTAAGTATCATCTGTTTTGATTTTGTATCTGAATTTGGAAAAATACAGTTGTACCTATATTTTTGTCTTGTATATATATCGGTTGCACACTTTAAGTTATAAACTCATTCTATTTGTTGACTGATTTGCGGGTAACCCACTGACTTAGGAGGCTTGGCATGTCGGGAGCTCGGTCACATATCTGTTCTAAATATTTTACTATTTGTTTAAATTTGAATTAATGTATGTTTTATTTCGGATGAAGGTTTGTAAGCTCAGATTTTCATGTTTGTTTAACTGGCTATTTGGTTTCTTTATGACAAATTTTAAATTGCTTAAAGGTTTGTTTTCCCTTAAAAGTTTTGATGTAACATCTAGATTTGGTCTTAACGTCTAGGCAGGGTATAGGGTGTTACAACTTAAGGGTGGTTACTATACGCCAACTTAACCATAACGAATACACAACCCATCCTCATGCCAGCCTTGTACCCAGAAATTCGTAATCACAAGAATATCAAATATTTTTATTCATATTCATACACCCCTTAACTTTTCATATCATTTTTGTTTAGATAATCATGTTTTTTCGTGATTTGCCAATCTCATTTCCAATGTAACTACCCTACTGGAGGCATCACAAACATACCCCCTTCTTCATCACCACATATCTCACCATATATCATACACAAATGATACTGACTTGAGCAAGAAAGATGGTAATTACATCATAACACAGACAAACTATACTTATACTGATGGCTCTGGATTACCACCACTATACAAACACTATCATCTGATACTGAGAGAGAATACTTACTTTACACAATTTATACAATAATGGAATTTACAACACATAGAAGTAAGAAGGAACTCACAAGAAACACTAAAAAATGATTTACACAGCAAGTTATTTGCCCTTGTCGCTAGGACCTTCGTTAGTTTCTTGATCTAGAAGAAAGATAAATATTCTTATCAAATCATTAAACTATCAAAACATAACATGCATACAAGACTCAATATCAAATAACCCATAATTAAGAAGTTTCCTTCCTCACGAACAATTCCAAGGTCTAATCATGCAATACAATAAATATGTAAATTTCTTCGATAATAACCTAAGGGTGTACCATAAATTACCAGTAAACTAATACAAACGTAGGAGTTAGCTAAACTCTATGAACCCTCTTCAGTGAATCTCTCTACACTAAGGTTTTTTAGAAACTTACAAAGTAATTTAGGGAAGATGAAGATGTAAAGGTAATTCTTGATGGCCAACGCTATCCTTATATACTCATGCAACGAAGACAAGGTCTAGTTTAATCAGATAATTCCACTAACACCCTTAATTCCCATGATTAAATGCACTTAACAAGTTTTAAGTCTAATTGTCTATAGTATTCTAGTTTAGTTCTAACTAGGATTTAAGTAAACCCCAACATGACTAACTAAGTCATCATAATATGGACTAAATATAGAAATTGTAACATCCTAATTTGGTGGGTTCTAAGTTTTCATGTGTAGAATGAGAAGTAATTTGGGAAACGCATATCTATCTGCCGGTTGTTGTTTTAGGCATATAGATCAGACACATAGCACACTTTAGAATATTATGTAAAGATTTACCTCAAAATGTGTTGAGTTGTAAAAAATGAGAGTCTGGTAAAAGTATTGAGGATTTTTGGGTAAAATAGGTTATCGCCGAAGGTAGTATCCAAGTTCATTGAGTTACTATACTAGTTACATTATAAATGATTTAATTAGGAACCAATAGAACAAATGAGCTAGAGGTATATAAAAATATTTGATTTTCTTTTATGTTTTCTTTATAGTTGTAAACCACTATTGGGATAATTTTGAAAAAAGGCAATAGGTGTTAAGTTCTAATAAGGACTTAGGTTGTACAAATAGATATTCAGGTAAGAGAAATGGAGGAGTTTTCCTTATTCTTTCTTCAAGAAGTACTACTATCTGAGTCTTAAAAGAACCTAAAGTATTCATTTCTCCTTTAAGCTGGAATTGTAAATCTGGATCTTTATCAGTGATTACTCCACGTCAAGGTAAGATTTATGAATCTATATGTTATGTTAGGAAAGATTAAGTTAGTAAGAGTGTATAAACAATAAAATGAAGAAATAAGGCTTTGTATAAGGGATATTTGGGTCTAAGATGATAGTAAAAGTCATACGAATGAGTTTAATGGTGTTCCTATGTTGTATAAGCAGTGGTTACTGCAATTTCTCGTTGGATGTTGAATTTGGAGTTAAAGTTGCTATCCATGGTTGTCAAGTGAGTCCCTATACTGACTCTTGCATATGTACTATTCATACCAGAATATCTGTGGGAATCTAAAGAATAAAAGTATAGTATGTGACTCTATGTGTGATTATTAAAAAATATATATGATCGCATAAATGTGTGTTGAGGATAGTATGTAAATTTGGTATGGAATCTAATAAGTTCAAGCATATGGTGATGGGTGTATGAGATTTTATGATGATGAAATATGGAAATGTGTGTATTTCTAGACGGTATGTTATGTGATGTGAGTACTTTGGTTGTATGGTGGTGTTTTAGAATGGTTGTGTTTAGTTTGTGTTAGTGCATGAAAGGTCTATAAAGTAAGTCGGGTTGAGACCTAGCTTTAGCATTTGTTGTGGATTCGAAGATACATGTGACCTAGATTTAACCTTGACTGGTAATCTATTTTCATTTTAAAAGTTTAGCCTAGACTGATGACCTTACATGTATGACACCCTCTAAAAAGGAATTATGAATGATGATTACCAAATGAGGTTTTTTTCGTGTCCCAGGACAACGATAGGAAAACCTCATTAAAGGTGAGTTTAAGCAAATCCATATTATAAACACGTCAAGAAAGAAAGACCTTTATGGCGAACTCTAAAAGAAAAGCCTTTTTGGAGAACTCTGGAAGAAGAGCCTTTATGGTGAATTCTGTATGGACTGTCCTTGTGGCATGTCTTAATAGGACTCTCAGTGAAGAACTTTGAAAAACATTTTTTTGTGGAGGGATCTGTACTAAGTAATCGGCGTATTCATCCTAGATTTTAAATGTAATCTGTTAAACTAGTTCATGATGTCACTTCGTAGAGCCAATAGATCATTTTCGTAATGCTGCTCTAGAGAGCTAATAGATCATTTTTGTGATACCATTTCGTAGAGCCAGTTGATCAATCTTCCAACCAACCTCCTCAAATCCCCCTTCTTGATTCAAACACCTCAGTGTTCCCCCAAAATGTTGGGCCATTTCACATTTTAGTGTATCCAATTCCCATTCGATCTGTCCATTTCTCCATTACACCAATTTTCCTATCTTTAACTAACCAGTCAATACTTCCCTCTGTACTCCACATTTTATAAAAATGCATAACACACACATATCTAAAATCAATGTAATTTATTCATACCATAACATGGAGTACTCCACATTTCAATCAATACACATCTATACTCGTTCAGTAGAAGCATTATTGTAACATCCCGAAATAGGGCCTAGTCAGAATAGTGATTTCAGGACCACAAATCCGACATAAAAATATTTATTTTATGATTATTATGAGGCCTATAATATGAGTATATGCATGTGTTAAAGTTTCATGGACAAATTCTTTGAGTAAGGTGTTAATTGGAAATTAGGGACTAAATTGAATAAATTGCAAAACTTGATTTCTAGAAGAAATTTGTATGAAATTGCTTTGGGTTATGAAATAGAAGGTCTTGGGGAGCAATTTTCCCAATTTCTAAATTTTTGGACAAAAATGGGCTTGCATGGATGAAATTTCAAAGAAAGGGCTTAAGGGCATTTTGGTCATTTGGCATTTAATTGAAATAAAATGGGAAAAATGAACCAAAAATCAGCCATTCTTCTTCTCCATGCTGTCGAAATTTCTAGGGTTTCCATAGCTAGGGTTTTCAAGCTTTCCAAGCTCAATAGTAAGTGCTCCCAAGCCCCGTTTTTAATGTACTTTGTATTTTTGAAATCCAAGAAGCTTGCTCTCTCCATTTCTACCCATATTTCATGCTAGGGTTCATGTTTAAAAATTTACTCATGCATGAGTTGCTTGTATTTTGATGGATTTTGGGGAATATGAAAGATGAATGTGTATTAAACATATTTTCCTAGTTGGTTTTCATGAGAAACCCTTATAGGGACTATTTTGCAAAAGATGTAAATGTGTGGTAGAAATGAGAAAATAATGGAAAATGTGGGCTGCCATAAGAAGGAAAAGTGTTCAAATAGGCTTGGGTAAGATAGAAAGTGCATGTGTTTCATTATACGAGCCTAGGGACTAAATCATAAAAATGTGAAAGGTTAGGGGCAAAACGGTCATTTGGACCGAGGGTAGATATTAAACTTGAAAGTATAATGTAGTGTATTAATGAGTTAATTTTGTTATTATAGACCCCGAGGAACAAATTCCGAAGGTCGATCGAGGTAAATGCAAGGTTTCGGAATAACCGAAACACAACTCCGAAAAGAATACTAGGTAAGTTCGGATAACTTAAAGTAAACCCCTAATATGCATAATTGTATGATTTATGAATGCATGATGATTGCATTTATTATTGGCATGAAATATCATAGAAATGCATATTTGATGATAACATGTGAAAAATGTCTCGGTTGAGGTTGAAAAAGGGAATTCGATGGACAAACCCTGTTTGACATGTGAACTGAGATCCTGCATGTATTGCAGTAAAGATTTAGCCCGGACGGGTAATCCGTGATCTCAAGTATGAAAAGGATCTAGCCCGGACGGGTGTTTCTTAAATGATCAAGCCTCCCAAAGAATATGTGTGCATTATGGATTTAGCCCGGATGAGTAATTTGATTAGGGTCTGAATTTAGCCTCGACTGGTAATTCAGATCCGAGCTCATTAAGGGTGTTTGTTGTCATAAGGGATTTAGCCTGGACTGGTAATCCTGTCATCACCTTATGAGTTCATGATATAGGGAATTTAGCATGGACTGATAATCCTGCCAAGAGATGTGAGGTTCGCGGGAGTGCATATATGTGAAATGATCATTTGTAAGAATTGACGGATAATAGGTATTCCATCAAGATTTCCTAGAAACTCAACGGGATTAATATGAACTCATCTACATAAATTACATGATGCTTTGTTATGTAACTAACTCATTGATTGAGTGCATGTGATAGGGAATCGTTTCATAATTGATGATTTCATGATTTAAAAATGGATGTATGTTAATTACTCGGTAAGTTTACTTTCCGGTTATTAGAGCTTACTAAGTATGTAAATGCTTACCCCTCTCTTTTTCCCTATCTCACAGAGCTCGAGGACTCGAAAGG
Organism: Gossypium hirsutum; assembly: GCF_007990345.1. Classification (NCBI taxonomy): domain Eukaryota; kingdom Viridiplantae; phylum Streptophyta; class Magnoliopsida; order Malvales; family Malvaceae; genus Gossypium; species Gossypium hirsutum. Next base: position 43,537,199 of record NC_053428.1, read on the forward strand.
ATTGGAAGACGATTGGAGAGTCAACACACTATCAACTAGACAAGCTTTGGTATAAAGACTTTGTTTGTTTTGTTCAATGGCATGTATAGTATTTTTGAGTATTTTTTTATATGTGTCATTTGATTTGCCAAATGAAGGCATGTAAAAATATGTTTATCTCTTTGTATATGGCCATGAAAATTGGCTTAATTGAAGTAGGCTAAGACCTACGAATTTATGCATGGTTTTATTTACAAGTGAAGGCCCTAGAAAAACCAGCGGCCACAAATCATTATGTTCCCACCTCAGGAACCAACCAGTTCCAACGTGACTGAACCGAAATTAGAACCCAACTATTTGCTATTCAGCCACTAAAATTTTCAAATTTTACAGTAGAGGCCGCCAAACCTATGGTTTCTTTCAATTAATTCCCAACTCTTACATAAATTTTGAACTTTAATAGATACCAGGTGTGACATGAGGTCACTGTACTATAATTATGAAGCGGATTTAGATTCGACTAGGTATATTGTGAGATATGAGTGTTTCGAATTTTAGGGTCTTAAGGGACTAAATTGAATAAATTGCATTTCATACTTAATTAATGGTTGATGTGTGAAACTAATGAAATTTTTTTATTGAATTTATTGCACGTAGCTAAAGGCGATGCAAAGACATCGTGTGCTAAAGGGAAAGCTAAAGCCATAGATGAATAATTATTCTGGTTTGTGCTATCAGAATTTGTCTTTTATTTATAAATTAATAGATAGCTTGTAGTAGTTAAATGATGTTTATGGTAAGTATGATGAGATGTATCAACTCAAATGCTTGAATTGATCAGATTATGTCAAAATATGAAATTAAGTGTTTACATTGAAATAATGTGATGTTATGTACATAGTAAATAGTTGATATATGTTAAATATGTATGTACATGTTGTTTATGATATCATGAAATTATCTATTATTCAAAGTGACCTAATGATGATTAAAAAAGAATAAAGTCCTACTAATAGTGTTGAATAGAGTTACAAGTATAGTTTGCATGTTATAGGGTTTGCTTGATAAGTGAGAAATTCAACGCTTAATGCGTGTTATGTTCAACTCTTTATATGCTCTATGCGTGTTATATTTAGCTCTTTATGCATGTTATATTCCATGCTATATGCATGTTATATTTGATTCAACGCTTTTTGCTTGTTATATTGATGTGATTGGTGGAATGATGCATTTATGTTCAACTAGAACTTTGGTGTGTATACTGATATGTTGGTAGATTGATTCACATATTCATTCTAAAATTAGCATAACTAATATAATGAATGTGATAAATTCTGATTACTAGTTAGGTGATTTTGTCAAACCCATTTGGAGATTAAGATTCAGTTGGTTGATATATAAATATGCATGCTTATTATCATTAATTCATATATAGTTATGCATGTATAGGAAATAACTTTAAATTTTAAAGATAATCGCTAAAAATATTTAAAGTTTTATTTTAAATAATATTTACAACCTCTATACTATACATATATATTTGTGTTTATTTAAATAAATTTATTTTCTCCATTATCAATTGAATTGATATCCAATTAATTCAATCACAAGTTTTATATAAGTACATAGCAATCTTAATTTTCTTTTCTAACTTAATTTCAATAATCTTTTTTGAGCTTTTATTTTTAATATAAATATATTGATTTTATTTATTTATTTTCAAATAAGCTAGTATAATTGTATACATATAATCAATTGTCCATATTGACATGGTTGTCAAAAACCCACTGAATCGACCGATAGAATCGAGATTCAGTAGTCCAACTAGTTCCATTAAATTAGTAAAAGATTTGTTGAACTCTAAAAAGTACATTAAACTTATTAAAGAAATAAAGCTAGTTTAAATACGGTAATTTTATTGTTATAATTTATGAAATGAATATTTATATTTTTATTAGTATTTTTTTACTTTTTGATTTTATGATTTTTTATAATTTTTTATTTTATTTTCAATTAATTAAATTAATTAAATTAATAATTAATAATTTAACCAATTCGATTATCGATTATATTTTTACAACATTCCATATTAGCCATTATACATAGTTAAAAAGAGAAAAAGCAACACTCCCTTTATTACAAAATTCAAACATAAGCAGAACCTTTATTTATCACAATTTGTGCTTATAGTTTTGATCATGATTTATTAATTAGGCTGTTGCTTAATTTATTTGTATTTTAATGTTTAATGTTTATAATATTGTTAACTTAAAAATCGAATTTATTTTTAATTTTAATTATGTCATATTTATTTAATATCGCTTTATTCATAACTTAGTTTCAATATATGTAAGTGATTACAAATTAAGATTAAAGGTGTTATTAAAATTAACTTAGTTTTAATTTGAATATTATATAAGAGGTGTTATTAAGTTGATGAATATTATGTTTTAAAGATAGTTATATAAAATAATTAGATTAAGGTTAACAGTTAGAGCTATTAAATAAGGAACTTGCCGTATGATGCAATAAACAGCATAGAATTTTATGGTAAACTTATATATTCACAAAATTAACTAAAACGTTTCTATATTTATAAAATACTTTTAAATATAAATAAGCTTAATAATTTTAATATATAATATTATTTTGTTTATTTTAAAAGAATATTAAGTTAATTATATTTATGTAATTGTGTTATACATCAAACAATACCATTAAATTATATTATATATGATTTGATGTACTCTATTCAAATTATTTGTATATATTTTAATACTTTCAATTACAACTTATATTATTTTCTAAATTTTTTTATATTTTTAGTTATTAAATCTTTCATATATTGTTTCATTAAAAATTTTAATTAATAGCATTTAAAAGTCGGTAAGATATTAAATTTTGAAACCATTTTTAATATATGATCACACCTTTTATCTTTTTATATTTTGGGCATACAATATACGTTGTAATTTTTTAACCTATTTATATTTTATAACATAATAATTTAAGAATATGTTTATTAAGTCGTGTCTTACGCAGGTAAAAAAAACTATTTTATATATAATTCATTCACTATTTTTATTTTATTTAATGATAATATATTATATTATTAAATATTCTTCTATTTATTAAATATGATATGGTTGGGATCCTAGAGAAGAAGGAGACAATAGCCAATAGAGGGAAGCGGTGAGAAGATATGCACAATAATTTTAAATTTGGATGAGAGAGAGTTATTTATAAATTTTATTTTTAAATAATTACAAGAGTAAAATAAAGAATGCATTATCCTCAAAAACACATTAAGAAAATTGAATTAATATATACAGTGATGTCTAAATTAATAATTTATTACCTAAACTTCAAAATCATAAATCAACTTAATACTTTTTTTAGTATCCATCTGTATTAAAGAACCAATACAAATGTCTTTTAATTTTTTAAAATCCTTCATTTCTACTTCTCCGAGCACCATCACCATCGTCATTCACCATTGCCAAACATCATTCAAGTCGCGTTGCTCTGCCACTCAATCCTTGACCCAACACCTAACCCAGCCTAAACCAATGGTGCACCAACGCTCCTCCAGTGCCATTCACACTCCATCAAGCCTGTTCACACATCTCAACCATCATCATTTTCCAAGCTCTTTTTAATATTTTCAAAATACTTTTTAAGCCTCCTTCTTCTTCTTCTTCTTCTTCTTCTTCTTCACACCATCGTCATCACCATTTTCCAAGTTCCTTCTTCAAAACACAATAAACCCATTCAATAATATTAGAAAAAAATTATCTTTCTTTGTATTTCGAAATCTAGAGTATCCTCATAAAAAAAGAATAGCAACGGAAAACCCAATCAAGTCCCTACCACAAGAAAGAGTAAAAACAAAAACAAAAGAAAGAAAAAAAATAAAAGGATCGAAAGAAGAGAAACTCATTTCAGGCAAGTTATCGGGTTCTTGAATCTCTGAGCCTTTGTTTGAGAGTCCCAACAGTGGGAAGGCAAGAACGACCAAAGGGAAGCCATAATTAGATTTCCAAGCCAATCCAACGACCAACGGCGTAGATCGGGTTTAAGGTAGTTGGAAACTTGCATGTTGGTTTCATGGACTTAGAGGCTAGGTTTGGGAAGGGGAAGAGATAAAGGAGACTTTAAGCTTTCTTTTGGTGAATTTTGATCGATGGTTAATGACCAGAGTGCGCTGGTGTGAGTAAGCTTTTTTAGTATTTTTAGGAGAAGATGCAAAAATGAATTTGTTGAACAATATGAAACTCTTAATTGGGTGCCAAGGGAGCTCGCCTTGAGTTGTGAAGATAGCTTTCATATTATGAGATGTTAGCAATTTATTCAACAATATTTATAGGTTGTGTTGAGTATATAAATGATATCTAGACCGTTATTTTTAAGATTATATCATTTGGGGAAACATATTTTGGAGATTGGATCATTATATCCAATCCCTTAGATTGTGGATATTGAATTGGATCGAAACACTACATTCCTAGTTGTTAAGAGTCCATGTTTAAACTACTTATTATTATATTGTATTCATCTTATTATTGCTTTAATGGGATTATGATAGATTTTCTTATACTAGTGTTAGAGTTTTGTGACTTGAATTCTTGTTAAAGAAATAAACTTCAATGGTAAAACAAGAAGATCTATGTAGGGTATAAGTAGAACATGGACCATGTCGCACAAGTAGAATCTGTATAGAACTACACTTCTTCTATTTGACATTGATTAGAATAAGGTTTTCTAACCTTTAAATAGATGTAGTTGAAACTCGTCTTGTATCATTCATTTTTCAACATTTTTGAATTTCTCCTCATCTGCATGTGATTTTTTTCCCAAAAGGGTTTTCATGTAAAATCTATGTGTTTTTTTTTTCTTTTCTTTTGCCTCGCAATCGTTCTATATTACCATTATTGATGTTAGTTTTAACAAACTGGTATCAAAGCTTTTTGGGTTGCTTATCTTGATCATGGTAATGGTGACGATGAAGTATGATATTTCACTGTTAGATCGCAACACCAAACTCGCGTTGTGGCAGGTAAATATGCAGGCAATTCTTGCGTAGATGGATTTGGAGGATGCCCTATTAGGGTTAGATAAGATGCCTTTGACATTGACGAAAGAAGAGAAGAAGTGTAAGGATCAAAAGGCTTTAAAGTAATTATATTTACATTTGTCGAATGAAATTCTACAGGAGGAGTTGAAGGAGAAGACCCTCGTTACATTATGGGCAAAGCTACAACAACTATGCATGTCGAAAACCCTAACTAGCAAGTTGCATATGAAGCAGTGTCTTTATGCTCATCATTTGGAGGAAGCTGCTTCTGTGCACGAACACTTAACTATGTTTAAAGAAATTCTCTCAGACCTAGTGGCCATGGAGGTTCAATATGGTAAAGAATATTTAGGGTTAATTCTACTTTGTTCATTTCCTTCGTCTTATTCAACCTTTAGAGATACAATATTGTATAGCCGTGAATCTCTCACAGTTGATGAAGTCTATACTTCTTTAACCTTGTATGATAAGATGAAGCATCTTATGGCTGGATTAGACTCTCAGGGAAAGGGTCTCATTATTCATGGGAGACAGAATGAAATACTGATGATAATCGTGGCAGGACACAGGAACGAAATCTTCGCAGTAAATCTAAGGGTAGATCGATATCTTCAAACAGAGGTAAAACCTATAAATCCTGCACGAAAAGAGGGCACATTAAGTCTAAGTGCTATAAGTTGCAAAATAAGATCAAAAGGGAGGCGATGAATCAAAAGGGAAAATAGCAAAAACAATTTGGTGAAGCTAATGTTGTATAAGAAAACAGCGATGGTGAACTCCTAGTTGCTTCTGTCGACAACTCTAAAGTGAGCTAGGAATGGATCATTGATTCTGGTTGCACCTTCCATATGAGTCCCAATCTGGATTGGTTTACAACATATGAAACAGTGTTTAAACGTATTGTTTTGATGGGAAATAATGCTTCATGTAGAGTCGCAGGCATTGGCACGATCAAAATTAAGATGTTCGATAGAGTTAGAACACTTAGTGGCATATGACATGTACTAGAATTGAAGAAAAATTTGATTTCATTGAGTACTCTTGATTCAAAAGGGTACAAGTACACAGTTGAAAATGAGGTTCTAAAGATCAGTAAGGGTTCTCTCATTGTGATGAAAGGGTAAAGAAAGACTACCATGTTATATGGTTTGCAGGGTTCAACTATTACTAGTGATGCAGTCGTCGTTCCTGTTCCTTGTCAGATGATGATGTTACTAGACTTTGACATATGTGTCTAGGGCATATGAGTGAAAACAATATGGTAGAATTGAGCAAAAGAGGACATCTTGATGAACAAGGCATTAGAAAACTAATGTTTTGTTAGAACTGCGTTTTTGGGAAGCAAAATAGAGTTTGATTCACTAGAGGAATCCATAACATGAAAGGAACGTTTGGATTATAGTCATTCTGATCTTTGAGGACCATCTAGAGTGCGTTCGAGGGGAAGCGCTAATTATATGCTGAAGATCATTGATGATTTTTCTAGATAATTTGGGCATTCTTCCTGAAGCAGAAAAGTGATGTGTTTTCTATATTTAAGGCTTGGAAAACTATGATAAAGAAGTAGACAAGAAAATAGATAAAACACCTCCGCATAGATAATGGCTTGGAATTATGTTCTGATGAGTTTAATGAATTGTGCAAATTAGAAGGGATCGTGAGACACTTGATTGTTCGTCATACTCCATAGCAAAATGACTTTGTAGGACGAATGAATAGAACAATCATGAAAAAGGTTTGATGTATGTTGCCAAATTCTTGTTTACCAAAGTTATTTTGGGCTAAAGCAGCCTCTACTACATGTTTTCTGATTAACTGGTCTCCGTCCGTTGCCATTGAGAAAAGACTCCACAAGAGGTATGGTCTCATAATCCTGTTGATTGTTCTAATTTGAATATTTTTGGGTGACCTACGTATGCTTATGTTAGTAACGGTAAATTGGAGCCTAGATCTATTAAATGTGTTTTTCTTGGTTATATGACTAGTGTTAAAGGGTATAAGTTATGGCATCCTGAAATAAGGGAAATTGTAATTAGCAGAGATGTTATTTTTTTATGAAACTATTATGCTGTCTAACTTACCTCTTAAAGAATCTTCCAATAAATACCAATAAAGTTTAAACATACATGTGAAGCAGGTGGAGCTTTAGATTAATCTAGGATCTATAATAGAGTCTACTCCTCAAGTTAGTACAAAAACTCAGAGTAAAGTTACTTCTTCATCAAAATGTTATATTGCCAAGAATAGACCTAGAAGAGAATTGAAACCTCCAAAGAGGTTCACCGAGGTTGATCTAGTTGCTTATGCTTTAAATGTCGCTGAAGATATAGATACAAATCAAGAGCCATCTACTTATTCTGAAGTAGTTAGCTGTGAAGGTTCAGGAAAGTGGATGATTTCCATGCAAGAAAAGATGGAATCACTCCATAAGAATAGAACAAGGGACCTTGTGAAGCTTCCTAAGGGTAAAAAGGTTGTTCGTTCTAAATGGGCGTTTGAAAAAAAAAGACTCCAGGAGTTGAAGAACCCAAATATAAAGCAAGACTAGTTGCAAAAGGTTACAATTAGATTCTAGGTGTAGACTTCACATATGCGTTTTCTCTAGTTGTAAAGCATAGTTTGATTCAAGTCATGCTTGGTATTGTGGCGATGTATAATTTGGAGCTTGAGTATTTAGATGTAAAACAACGTTCTTGCATGGAGAACTTGATGAAAATATTTACATACAACAACCAGAGGTTTTTATAGTATCAGAAAAAGAGGACTATGTTTGCTTGCTAAAAAAGGCCCCTTTATGGCCTGAAACAATCACCAAGATAATGGTACAAGAAGTTTGATTAATTTATGACTACTCATGATTTCAAAAGAAGCAGCTTTGACAGTTTTATTTATTTTAAGAAAAATATTAATGGTTCATTTGTATATCTACTCCTTTATGTTGATGACATGTTGATAGCATGTAAAGATAAATGAAAGATAAGAAAAACATGTAAATTGTACCTAAGTCAAAAAGGGTACATTGGGAAAGTTATTTGTAGGTTCAATATGCAGAGTGCCAAGCTTGTTAGTACTCCATTAACAACCCACTTCAAACTTTCATTGGTTTTATCTCTGCAATCAGATGATGATATTGACTACATGTCATGTGTTTCATATTCTAGTGTAGTGGGATCTCTCATGTATGTTATGGTTTGCTCACGTTTAGATTTATCATATGCAATTAGATTTATCACATCCCGGTAAAGAACACTAGAAAGTAGTTTAATCGATTTTTAGATACTTACGAGGTACTACTGATGTTTGCTTATAGTTTGTAAGAACTAGAGATGGAGTCGTTGGGTATGTTGATTATGATTTTTCCAGAGACCTTGATAAAAGAATATCTCTCACAGGGTAAGTCTTTACTATTGGGGGTTGCGCAATCAGTTGAAAAGTCACTTTGCAGACTATAGTTGCTTTGTCTACTATTGAAGCTGAGTACATGGTGATTACTGAGGCTTGTAAAGAAGCTATTTAGTTAAAGTGACTCTTTGGTGAACTCAGTAAAAACCTTCAAATTAGCATAATGTTTTATGATAGTCAAAGTGTCATCTTCCTTATGAAGGATCGAATGTTTCATGAGAGAACAAAGCACATTGATTTCGGTATCATTTTGTGCGCGATATTATTGCTCATGTTGATATTGTTTGAAAAAAGTTAGTACTCACGATAATGCTGTAGATATTATAACTAAGTCACTTCCTATAACCAAGTTTAAGCATTACTTAAACTTGGTTAGTGCTCATCGTTAAGGAATACCCCTTTAAGGGGTTTCATGGAAAAGTTGGAAAACTTGTTCGTTTAGAGTTCATGATGAAGAACTTGTTCATTGAGAATTCGTGTCAAGGTGTAGATTGTTAGAGTTGTGTAACCTGAATCCTTGTTAAAGAAATAAAATACAGTGATAAAATAAGAGGATCTGTGTAGGTCTTAAGGTCGAGGGCTTAAGGTGGAGATTGTTTGTTGAGAATTCGTGTCAAGTTACGAACCATGTTGCACAATTAGAATCTGTAAAGAACTACACTTATTCTATTTAACATTGATTAGAATAAGGTTTTTCAACCTTTAAATAGATGTAGCTGAAACTCCTCTTGTATCATTCAATTTTCAACATTAGTGAAATTCTCCCTCTCTACCTGTGATTTTTTTCCCCGAAAGGGTTTCCACAAAAAATGTGTGTTTTATTTTTCTTTTCTTTTTCCTTGTGGTCATTCTATATTTCCATTATCGACATTAATTTTAACAACTAGTAATTCTCAAAATATTCTATATAATTGAGAGATTTGTATAAGTTACTGTACTAAGAGAATTAAGCACTTAATATATTCTAGTGGGGAACCTTATTGTATGAGTGCATTTTGAAAGTAAAACCTTTTGTGCGTGGTTTTATTTGTTGAATTCATAATGAGTGAATTTAGTGGTGAGAATGACATTCTTAAAGGTGCAAAGGTGAGGAAATTCTCACGGGTGTATGATAGATTGGGATCACTTCTTGTAATTCTTGAAGAGAGTGAATATTTCTCACTAGTCTAGACTCCGCAAACATATCTGTTGTGTTCTATTTGTTTACTATTTTTGTAACACCCATTGCCTGACCCAATTTTTGGGTCTGAGCTATAGAATGCTACATTAGTTACTGGAGCAGCTACAAACAATTTTAATTCAAATCGAACCATTAACAATCAATTACAAGTAAATTAAGTATACAAAATACTATATCTATATTTTTGGGTATTATACGAGCTTACGAAAGCTCTAGCGTTAACCCGAGATCAAATTAAGGCTAAACTATAACATTTTTAGAACTTCAAGTTGACATTGCGACATTGGGGGTTCCTCGTTACAACGCAACATACTGAGTAGGTCTTGTCCCAACGACCAATACTAGACGCCACGTCGTGGCATGCTAACTTGATCTCATCACGGTGACATTAGCTTGATGTCAAGATGTGACAAACTATTTCTAGAAGTTCTAATGAGCTTCAATATCAAATTTCTATATTTAACTACTTTACATATCCTTACCATAATTTCAGCCAAAACATGTATTCTTTATGAATCAAATATGAACCAACAACTTGATTAATAGTGTACCAATGGCACATTTCCTAGTTCAAACCAATCAAACCCTTAAACTACATACTTAATCATTTAAGCTATAAACATAACCACATTACATATATCATCTAAAATATATTTTTACCAACATTCATTTCACCATTTCAAATATGCCAAATCTAATATAATATGTCAAAATGAACTTGTACAATTTGAAATAAACCATTTAACTTACCATACAGTCCATGTCATTCATAGAATTTCAATTTTATCATTTACTTATATAACCATTCAAACTATCACACTTATAATGTAACACCTCAACCCCCAAGTGACAGCATGAGGTGTTTCACAGAAACAGGCTTAACGTTGATTTATTATTTTTATTGAGGTTTTGGTGTATGCTATCTAAATTGGGGCATTAACCCAAAATTTTGAATGAAACATAATTGAAAATGAATTTTCGGCTGAAGCCTCATAAATGTTGACAAATTTACTCAAAACACAAAACTAGCTTTTTCATATACAAAAGTTTTTATTTCATCACTAGCACTCAAACATCATTCAAAATATTTTTCGTATACGTCTAAAGATCATCTCATGAACTTTTACTTGTTTAAACTTTGCATATATCTTTGGAATAAGTGACAATTCTCACAAAACAGAGATAGAGCAAAAGCTGTAAGTTATTGCAAAAGCGTCACCTGCCCAAAATGAAACTATATGCATGTTACAAAACAAACATAGGCGAGGCTCATAATAGAGGTTGCTTTTTCTAGCTGAGTCCTTTCTATAAGCCCTTTTACACTGAGATACCACTTGGAAAAAGGGAAAGAAATAGAGTAAGTTCAAAAGAACTTAGTGACCTCTAACAACAAAAAATGCTCAACCCTTTCCAAATAAATTCCATGAGCAGGAATAACTGGGTGTACTTATACATATACAAATAATAATATGTTAACAGACTTCTCACAAAGACAATTGGGTTTCTACCCTATTACATACGACAATGGCAGATAGCTATTCCTGGCGGATAGTATCCCCTGGTGGACTCTATCATCTGTTGAATACAGTATGCAACTTCTTTTCCAGAGAACAATTTTGTTAAATCAACAGAACAAATACTTCACGAAAGCTACCTTCACTTACTCTATCATCCTAGACACACCTGTTGACTGGCATCTATACGCCTATTGAGTATGACTCTCTTTTGGCAGATAGAATATGCCAAGCACTACAACTAATAGATACGTTTCACCCAAAACACATTAATTAAGATAAAGACTTAATACTTACCATGCAATACAACTGCATATTCAACTTTTCTGTTTGGCGGTCTCATCACTTACTACGAATATACGTAACATACATTACATCCAACACATTCACATTTTCTTACTTTTTCCAACACATTTCCTTGTGTTAACATCAAATTTCATATTTACAACTCATTACAAATTTCATAATCTATGTTATTAAGAATATATGCATGTTTTCTCACAAGATCAGAGCTCTTTGCCATAGTTAGCAACTAACATTCCCCACTAATGGAATCACCCATAATGCCAATCTTGTTAGCAACTAACATGCCCTACCAATGGCCCATCATATCCGGATACCGAGTTTGCATACCAATGAAGTTATATTTATTTCTTATCACTTACAAGCACATGTAGATGGTTACATGCAACAACTTACCATGTTCAAAGGAGATGATTTTACCTACATTCATAACCCTTAACTATTACAGCCTAGAAACTAATAGCATATAGGGACTCAAAGTAGACTCATAAAAAGCCCCACACAAATTGGATACTCATAAAAGATCTCCAAGTTGTCAGTCATACCACAAGTCTTTCGCTACACTCCACAACCTTTACTTGTTATTCGGACACTCGCTAGTTCTTCTCTAATAAGGTTGTTCCCTCTTTTCTCGGGGTACAAGAAATAGGAACAAGGCAAAAGAAAGGCAAGAAAAGAACCCTCGCTACAATAGCCATACCATTATTTATAGCCCACACAACTCTCACAATAACCCTATACATGGCCAACCATGCAAAGCTAACTTAGCACCCTTTCGTGGCCGACATAATAATTTTTAGATAAATCTTTCCTTAAACATCCTTGCACTCTGGTTAATTTCCAATTAGATCTTAACAAGAAACTAATTAAAAATAAATAGCATACCCACGTGCTCATAAAGAAAATTATCGAGTCCATGACCTAATCATCTGTCACTGGTGGATACTAATAGAAGTGTCCACCAACATAAGGCTTGCCAAGAGAATCCGCTAATTAGCAGGTTCTCTACAACAACTATGTTAAGACGTGTAGATCAATAACCTATACTTCGTAAAAAGACGAACCTTCAACCGAGCCTTTACAAATTTACCTGATTAACCAAACAATCTACTAATCATGGCACGACAAACAACACTAACTTAACCTGGCGAATAGGACGTAAATTAGTCTTTCTTGGCTTATACTTTAACCAACAATTCACCCACACAAACCACTAACTAGGGCTATGTCGGGCAGGGTGTTACATATAATCATTATCATACCAACATTTATCAAATGAGATCATTATGCATACAAGTATCCATTAAGATTTTATAACTACCGTTTGATCCAACTATGTATCATTTAGTTCACAAAGCAAGACAACTACATAAGTTCCATCCATTGTTAACTTATCACAAAAAATTAACACGAATTTGACCATTTGCATAACAAAAGTCCCTATGTACATGCCACAAATTCTAGATTCAAAATGAATTTATAACTACTATATTGGGATAGTATGTGCCCCTTTACTGATTCGGCTTAACAGTTTTGCAATGTTCAAATTTACAAGGAAAGTAAACAACTAGGATACGCATTAATAATGCTTAGTAAGTTCAAATGGAAACTAAAACATACCTTGATCATTAAGGCATAGTTAACTAATCTATTTGGCAATCAACTTAACTTTAATCCCCCAAAATTTGAATGTCTGACTATTAAATTCCATCATAATTAAGTCTCTGTATCTGTAGTTATATGCTCTGTTTATGTGTTTGAGGTCGGGAATTTGAGTTGCGTCTTTAGAAGTTTTGCTAATTCAATTTTATTTAATCTATGCAATTGAGCCATTGACTTCAAGTTAATTCTATTGAGCCATTGACTTCAAGTTAATTCTATGTAAATCTATGTCAAGAATGAGCCTACTGGTTCACTAGCTAAGCATCCGTCTACCCTCCGGTTTTGTGTTTGAGTCTCTGCAAAAGGGAAGCATGGATGTATTTTTGCTTTTTTGTAGAATTAATTTGGTTATCTATTTTATAAATTTAATTATTTTTATTTTTATTTTTATTTTCCTTCCTTTCCCTTTTCTTATCTTATCATTCTTCCTCTCCCATTTCTTTTTTCTTTTTTCTTCTTTTCTTTCTGTTATAGTTTCGGTGTGTGTGATCGGGTAAGTACGTATTTCACTGTTGCTGATTGAAAGGTTAATTCCATAAATTTTTATTTATAGAACTTCTATTAAATGGTTGTTTCATTCATTTCTGTTGTGTTGTTTTCAACTCGAATTGTTTAAAATTTATTTTAAGCGATCATTTGGTTTCTTTTTAGACAAGGATATTGAAAGCAACGATACTCAGTGCACTAACTCGAGTAATTGCTGTTGATTTTGTCGGTAAGTTTGGACTCGTTGAAGGTTTTGCGTCAAAACTTTTGACATAGTGCTACACGTGATTGTGTGTTGTTGTCAATTAAGTTGTTTAATTGAGTTATTGAATGGCCATTTTAGGCTTCGGGAGTCTTCTACATTATTCGTGCTTCGAAAAAACTTCAAGTGCATACTAAAAACTCGAATCTCTACGAAATTTAAATGTTGGAAATAATGACTGTCAATGCCACACGGCCGTGTGTGAGGCTGTGTTCCCAGGCTGAGTGACTTACTGTTGCTATTAGAGACCACATGGGCTAAAGACATGGGCGTGTGCCCAAGCAATGTGACTCACTATTTGCTATTAAAAACCACATGGGATAAAGAAATAGGCGTATGTACAGGTCGAGTGACTCACTATTTACAATTTAGGACCACACAGGCAAATGACAAGGGCATGTGTCAGGCTGTGTACGGCCATGCGGGCCAATCATTTAGGCCATGTGAAACCACACGAACGTGTAGGTCAGAAATGGGATTTATCCCTGAGGCCGTATGTAACACCCCTAACCTATATTCGACTTCAGAATAGGGTTTCGGAGCATTACCAAAACTTTCATAACATTTTAAACATAATTTATGTAAATTACAATTCATTAACCGAGATCATTCATAACATCCATCAATTGGACCCTCGAGGCCCAATACGAGCATTAGAATTGAGTCGGGACTTCCTTGGGAAATTTAAGAATTTTTCGCGAAATTACAAAAATTTTCCAAGGTGCAGGGGACACACACTCGTGTGGCCCAAGGGACACACCCGTGTGACCTTTTGACACGCCCGTGCTGCAGACCGTGTTCGACCCCGTGTAACTCTCTGACTTGTGCACACGGCTATGCCACATGCCCGTGTGCTAGGCTATATGGTTAATTAATTCAATTCGAAATTAGGTGCAGGTTTCACATGGCCAAGACACACGCCTGTGTTCTAGGCCGTGTAGCACACACAGCTGAGACACACGCCCGTGTCTCTGCCTGTGTGCTCAATTCTGAGCATTCTGTTTCTCAAAATTAAGGTGCAGAGGACACATGGCCTAACTACATTCCCATGTACTCGGCCATGTGTCAAACACGGTCTAGACACACGCTCGTGTGTCTGCCCGTGCGGAAAAAATAAAGCCATTTCTAACTTCATTTCTCACCCAAAATTTCACCCAAGACCTGCACTTGAAACACACATCCAATACCAACCATTCCAAGCATACAAATTAATCAATTCTATCATTCATCATGGCATACCATTACATACATATGTGTTTATAAACTTACCTTGGATTAACTTAGGCATTAACATCATTTGATCACATGTACTCAACATATCACATATGAATATATCATAATAATCTACTTAATCATACCAAAATAAGCTATTATTAGCCATTCCAATGGTTAGGTTACAAAACATCATTTTCAAGCCATTATTGGTCAAGTTGTCCTATACATGCCATTATACCAAAATGATTTTACTAAGTATACCCAAAATGAAAGTGTGACGATGCTCTAATGATCTCTAACCTTTGTGAGCTTTCGAGCACTATAAAACAAGGGAAAAATAAAGTAGAGTAAGCATTACATGCTTAGTAAGTTCGTATAACGAAAACTAAACTTACCAATCCCGTTTATTAAATCTAAGCATACAATAACAAGTTTTCCATCCATTTGGAAAAATTTCCTAAATACATGCATCCAACCAAACATGTCACTCACAAAGTTTACATATATATCAAGTAAGGATAGATGAGCTCATCATGCAATACTCTTTCAAGACAATTTCATTTCATCTCATAATTCTCATGTCATGTCAATAGTTTTATGTCCGTTGAATCATTGAAATTCTATGAATACTCAGGTGGTACACTCGAGGTGTATGATTCAATAAGCTGTCAATTCTTATTTGAGGGTAACCCTTAGGGCACTTAACCAAGGAACATGCTCTCGAGTCACATATCGTATAACAGGATTATCAGTCTAGGCTAAATCCTTTATATAACGTATGCTCAAAAGAGCTCAATTAGGATTACCAATCCAGGCTAAACCCTAATCATAACTTATACTCGAGAGGTATTATATCAGGATTACCCGTCCAGGCTAAATCCTTTCAATAATAAGGTCAATAGGGTTACTCGTCTGAGCTAAATCCTATCCACAACAAATGCAGGACCTTATTCGTTTCGAAAAAGCACATATGATCATCGAAATCCAAAATTCAATCGGGACTTAACCCTTTTTCACCATTTCAAGCATGTATTAAATTTTTCATTATAGCATACCAATAATGTACATCAATATAAGTCACATTCCATAAAAACACAACATTCAATTAAACATATTTACAAGCTCGATTAAGTTACACGAACTTACCTCGACTCTTGTTCGCGTATAAAATCTACTAATCCGAAACTTTTTCTTTTCCTCGTTCTAACCTCGAATTTGTGTTGTCCGGGTCTATATAAATAGATTTAATCATCAATTTCACATATTTTATATTTATTTGGACACAAATTATGTTCTAGGAAAAATTACCATTTTGCCCCTATCTTTTCCATAAATTCTAATTTCGTCCCTAAGCTTGAAAAATGAAACTTGTGCACTTTACTCCCTATTCCAAGCCTAACCAAAACCCCATTACAAAATTTACAGCACATGTATTCATAAAAATTCATAATTTTTCATCAAATTTCATAACTTTACATTTTAGTCCCTAAATCATGTTTTCATAAAAAATCACTTTGTAAAAGTTGTTTATCTATCCATGACCTATTTTCTACTATAAATTTCTAATTTCCAGCATATTCATCCATGACCCACTTTCCATACTTTGATAAATTTTCAAATTAATCCCCCAAATAGATAGATTATACTATCCCAGTTTTCAAAATATCAAAATTACTAAAAACGGGACAAGGAAACTTACCCAATTAAACCTTGAAAGTTTATTCTCTCTCTCCTAGGGTTTCCATAAAATTTTGGGGTTGAAGATGACAAAATAAGATGATATTTTCTTTTTATCATCTTTTAATTAATTAATTATTTATTTTAATTTCCAATTTAGTCCCTACTCTTTTCTAATTTTTCCATGGAAGAGTCACCAAAAATCTACATACTTTTCTTTAATGGTATAATTACCATATAAGGACCTCTAGATTTGAATTCCATAGCTATTTAATCCTTATAGCTACTAGAACTCAACTTTAGCATTTTATGCGATTTAGTCTTTCTCGTAATTAAACACTTAATCGATAAAATCTTTGTATCAAATTTTTCACACGACATGTCTATCATAAGTTGCTATCTAATGATCTGAGACTGATTAATTCACCATCTAAATGTATACTAATTATGATGATTGTTGATGATATTGATCTGTACTACTTAACTGTGAACTGTATCTGAATAACTGTCTATATGTTATTGATATCTGACGTTTGTAATCTGCATTTGCATTGGAGGGAAATTGTATGAAGGGGAAGTGATTTGTTCTGGTTAAATGGCTAAGCCACAATTTATATGTGAATATGACATTTTATCGCAAATTAATTTGACAACTAGTCTGCAATCACGTTGAATGTGTCGGAGTAACACTATGTGGTGTGTAGGGCTGGAAGGGTCTTAAATTCCCCTAACGGTGTATTGGATGGGTTGGAGATGGTGTATAGTAGATAGGGGTAGGAAAACCTGCATTTTTACTGATCTATTTTGTGTTTGAACTTAAATTGTTCTGCCATTTGTCTGAATTGTTAAGACCGTACTGAATATCATCTACTTCTGATTCGAACATGAGTTTAGGAATTTACTATTATAGTTATACTTCGAGTTGAAATTATATCGGTTACATACAAAGTTCTCGACTCATTTTTTTGTTAACTGAATTACAGGTAACTCATAGTCTTAATCGGGTTGGCGTAATGGAAGCTCGATCAATATGCTTTATCACCCTTTTTACATTATCAATAATTTCAATATTTTCTTCATATTAAGACTTTCTAAGATTGTTGAATTATCAACTGGGTTTTTATGATTATTATAATCTGTCAAATGGTTTTTAACTGTGTTTATAAAAGTTGGTTTTTTTTTCTAATAAAGTTAATGTAACTTTTCAGACTTGATCTTAACGTCTAGGCCGAGTTTGTGGTGTTACAATCCTTAGGCACATTATGATATATCTATACATATAACAACATCACCAATTAAAAGCATTAGTCATATTCCCAAATCATAAGTAATATTGAAACTTAAACAAAACCATGTAATAATCCACATATAAGTATCAACAAATATCATTTCATTTCCATTCCATATTTAAATTTAAATTTAAATTTTCAATCAAATGAATATCACCCGTAACCTCCCAAACCCAGCCTAGACATTATGGCTAGATTGAGAAGGCTACATTAGCCACTAAAATGGCTAAGCTAACTTACGTTACTTTTTAAGACTTTAAAAAAAACTCATTTTAGAGAAAACCGTAGTTGTACTTTGAGTTAATTTAAAAGCATTCATTCATTAGGTCGTGTATGCTTAAGATTCATTTTATTGTTGACAGTGCTGTTTTAGAAAAACAGTTTGCTTGTCGCTCTTCTTTAAAAAAAACTCAAAGTTAAACTAATGCAGCAGGAAAACCATTTTTCAAGTCATTTTGGAAAATTAGTTGCCTTATCGATTTGTTTTTCAAAAACAGGTCATTTGCAATGTAGTGAAAACTAGGGAACAATATCAAATTTTGCTTAAGCCTGATATAACGCATTATTCGGTTATTATGCTTGAATTATCCATGCATGCAAAAATTCCCAAAAGAAAAGTTACCAAGCCACAGACCAGAAATAATTAAAAATTACAAGCCAAAACCAATAAAGACTTATTAATAATTAATTAAAAAAATAATCTGAGGTCCAAG
Source organism: Gossypium hirsutum (assembly GCF_007990345.1). NCBI lineage: Eukaryota > Viridiplantae > Streptophyta > Magnoliopsida > Malvales > Malvaceae > Gossypium > Gossypium hirsutum. The sequence goes on from NC_053428.1 coordinate 43,555,955, forward strand.
TTGATTCTCTTAATACCGAGTCCGGTCCTAATTTTGTGGTTTACCTAAAAAGTTAAACACTATTGGGGGGTGAGCTTATGAAAAGCTCAGTGTGAGTCGAATAATTATTTAAACGACCAAAAACATCAAATACAGTGAAACATATTAGCATCAATAGAAGAAAGCAGAACCATCATAGGAATTTCATATCATTACATAACCGTTATCAAATTGATGTCAAATGGTGTATAAGCATAGTTCATCATTCATTCGAGTAACAATCATTAGTTTCGATACCATTCAATATAACAAAATACAATGCATAGCATAAATCAATAACATTCGTATATGTCATGCACATGATGCAATGCAAAAAGGTTCCTACCCATACCATCCGCTACACACCACGAGTTCCCCAGAACCCGTCTTCCAAACTCCAAAACATTATGATCATAGCTCGATGTGGTAAAACCACCGAATAATCAATAATGCAGAAAATCTGTCGGATATCAAATAGTGCGATACAATCGCTAATAACATATAATATACGATAAAATTTTCAATCCCCTCGGTACTCTAGGTGCAGTGCATTGACTAAGAATAATGCAGACTTAATATGCCACCGGTACTCCACGGAACTCCTCCTTCAACCACAAAATCCCAACCCAATGCATATGCAATATGTCACACAATCTCATACATAATCATATCTCAATACTTTTCACATTCATTTGACATGCATAGCATGTCCTCAATAATCACATACTTTCAGTAAATGGAAACAGTGTTCCAATCTTTCAAATAACCATTGTGTTGGTATCAATCAATATCATTCAATTTCACATACTTTACCGATTTTCATTGTGCATAAATAGCACCCTTTTCAGTATACAATATAACAAATATATCATGCATTTAAATCGTACATAAACTTAATATCTCAATACATTATATCATTAATTCAAACATTCTCTAATATTATAACTCAAATATGCAATTACAAACTCAATCAAACATCCATACTATCAAACTAGCAATTTTGCCAACATGTCAATCTTTTAAGGCTCGAAACATACCTAGTTCGGCCACTCACAAAATCAATAATTTTGATATTAAGACAATCCAATAATAAAGATAATTTATCATATATAACATGATATTTAATACTTTCAAACAATTTTATGAGTTTATGACCCACACCTTATTTTTCGCTTCCTCGCAGCACAGTAGCGAATCTTCCAGTTTTCCTTAATAATTCCTTAAACGAACCTAAACCAAAATTAATTATAAATGAAATAAATTTAAAATTAAACCAGCCTCCAAACACCCACTTATGAGCTCAAACCAACCGTTGTAATTATAACTATTTTATGAATCCAAACTAGTTAGATTCCTTACACTGTATCGATGCAAACCGTACATACAATCGTTCTTCACCTTTACGGATGATTTGAGGTGTTTGAGTCAGCACATAATTCAATAATATACTGGAAAATAAGTAGCTAATTAATGATTAAATTCCTTCATTTAATCAAATCATAACCTTTATCCAACAACTATGTCAAAATAACAAACTAGTTACCCTTAATTGCACTTACGTTTCACGATTTGAGGGATCCGAATGGCTAATCGATCAAGAAATTATTTCCATAATTGAAATGAGTTTAAAATATGATTAGGAGGGTTAAAGAACTCAAATTAATGCTGGAAAAATACAGGCAAGAATCAAGAAACAAAATAGCCCCTTTTCTTACCCATAGGTGCAAGTACCACCACTCGCGGTGGCCAAAATTGGGGCTGAATTTTAAAACGGTTTGAGATCTCATTAAAATTTGGAAAAATACCTTTAAAATCATTTAAAATCCCCCAAATTCTATATCTAGAAATTTAGGTTTTTAATGGAAAAGATTAATTAAGAAATTGAAGAGAGAAGAGACCTTACCCAAGCTAGTTTAGAGAAACAACAATAACACTTTCTTGGCAATGTTCAGGATCGATCTTGGAGTTCAAGATTTCAGATTTGGGGTTGATTTCAAGGAGGAAAAATGACAGCAATATGGTGGAGAATAAGTTAACAAATATTGTGGCAAAAAGAAAAATAAGAAAGTGATTGTAAAACTAGGTGTAGGCAACGACAACTATGGGATAAAGAAAGAAAATTGAAGAAAAAAGATGAGAAGAAGAGGATGAATAGCTTGGGTAGGTAAAATTTGAATTAAAGGCTTAAAAATAAAATAAAAATTATATTTATACCTAGGGTTCAAGGGTATGGATGGCACACACATTACAAAAACAAGGGATTTTGCAAAATTTAATTATTTCGCAAGGGAAGGGATTTGAACTTGGGACCTCATTTAATTTCCATGCTTTCTCATATTTCTTTTAACCATTAGGATTTTTCCTCATTCTCAAAATAATTTTTCAATATTTATTTTAAAAACAAGGTATGTCGCACACTAGGGTTTAAGGTAAAATTTGTAAAATAATAAAAATGGTGAAAGAGAAGGGATTTGAACTTGGGTTTCAAGGAACATTTCACTAACACTTAACCAACAAACAAATACCTCATTTATTTCCTAAAAATGTATAGATAAATTTCAAAAATTAAGGCATGACCACTCTCTCTTGATTCACAAACCCGATTCTGCTAACCCTTATTTTTGGGATGTTGCACACCCGATAGAACTATAGTAAAACGGACTTGGATATACAAGAATAAGTTGCTCACACAAGTTGACAGTATATAAAGGTTGCTCACACAAGCTGACATTATATCGAGGCTACTCGGTCAGGCTAAACCTTCAATATGTATAACCTGGGAATATGTAAAAAATTCTAGATCTTGCAATAATATGTAAAATCCCTAATCAAACGAGCGTATAACCCTAATTACATGACATACGTATCCTAACCTTTTACTAAGTTCAAACAAGAATCGTTTCTGTTTACATATATCATTATCAAAATTTGAACACATATACATATTTCATTTGCCAGTCCAGTAATCAACCAACGACTACATTTGCATTATCTTATAATATCTAGTATTTATGTAACTTTTCAATTTAGTCCAATTTAAACCATATGTGTCAAATTCAATAAATTCTACTTAAATATAGCATATAGATAAATTCAAACATAATTCAATCATAAAATATAATAAGGTGAAAAGTCCCATATGAACTTACCTGTCCAAAATACGTAAAGTCGATACTTCAGGGGCTAATCCATAATTTTTCCTTTTCCTCAATCAACTGCACTCCGATCCGATTCTTGATCTAAATAATCACTCTATAACATCAATCAATACAAATATTTCTAGACTATGTCGTAATATGTATAATTCCATATAATTGAATTTTTTCAATTTCTCCTCATATTTTACATTTTAATCAACTTAGTCACTGAACTCGGGGTAAGCATAACTTCTAATTTCTAACTTCGAATTAAAATCTGATTTCATATATTCTCATTAAGGACCTTATACTTTCTTTTTCTAACATAATTTAATAAAAAATTTAGCATTTGTTCAAGTTGGTCCTTAATGTAACAAAGTTAACAACAAGCTAAATTAACCTTACAAACTAGTCCTTTGTATATTCTAAGCTTAAAATCTATCAGTTTCAAGCATAATTCTTCAAGAAATCAACAATGACAACTTTCTAAAACTTCAATAGTTTTACAAATTAGTACATGGGCTAGCTAAATTAATCTCCCATGATCCCAAATCTATAAAAATTACAAAAAAGAAAAAAGGCTTGAATTTACCTTCCAAATGTTGGTCGAATGTTAAAAATGGTTCCTCAGGTTTTCTTTTTCTTTTGGACGGTAAGAAAAGAGGTGGAAGATGAAGATGTTATTGTTTTCCACTAATTTAGCTTATATAGGTAGATTAGGACTTAATTAATTAAGTTTATTAACTTAATCATTATTTAATTAACCTAATTAAATCATGAATCATATTCAATGGAAGATGCCATCACCATCCACTAACATCCACTAAAAAATGGTTTATTTACCATTTCAAACCTTTGACTAATTGTTATTTAAGTCTTTAAACCTTTTACCAATTAAAATTCTATAGCGATCAAACTTTTACAATTTAGTCCCTAAGCCTTAATTAGCTATTAATTAAAAAAATTACTAGACTATTCTCTAATATATTTTTATATTATCCCTGTAAATATTAATATCTAATAATTGCTACTCGGTTTACGAAAATAGAGTTTCAAAATCACTTTCTTCAATACCACTGAAAATAAATACCTGTTAAGTAAAAAAAGAAAGATATCAAATAAATACAAGTATGCTATATATTATTCCCTGATTTTTTTTTTACATTTTTTTGTATAATAACATTTTTCCAATATTAATAAAGTTTACTTTTGGAAGAAAAAAAAAAGATATGTTGTGAATTTTATTTCTGTTATTGATTTAAATTTCAGTTGAGGTATATTCTATGGTAACTCAACTTGTTCTTGTAGTCCAATGCCACATGACAGCGCAAGCCAAACTAGGCAATCATGGGTGAGAGGATTGGAGAAGATACACGTAGGTACTGTGTGACGTTGACTTGGAGTATATTGGCTCACACACCACTCCTATTCAGTGAACAGAGCATCTCAATCATGTGGAGGAATTAATGTGACTCAAAAATCAAAATAATAATAATTTATTTAGGAGATATTATAATATTTTCATTTAAATTTTTTATGTAGAAATTTTTTATTTAAATATTATACTTAATTTTAATAATTTTTAAAATATTTACTTTTTTCATTATTCTTTAGAATATATATTTTTGGGTTATCTTGATATCCACAAGTGTTCATGTATGTGGATTTTTACTCTTTTTTTTTTTCAAGAAATTCGTATTGTATGGCTATATATAAAAGGCCTAATCACGGCGGTAATGAGTCTCAAGAGCATTGAAGTCCGATTGAGAAGAATCAACTCCTTAATTACCTAAATTAACAATTTTGGCTAAAATACATTGATTCAACCATTGTTTCCTATAGGCTCAACCACTTAATTTAATTCAAGGTAGCTTCGACACCTACGAATACTGAGGTGTCACTTATACATGTATCAGTCCATTTCTTTTATTTTTTACACAAAATCATAAACCCTAAATTCTCTAATCTCTTACTTTAATAGTAAATTTCAAACGTTTCTACTTAACTGTTTTACTTCAACCTGAATTTTTGGTGAAATGGCTTTGTTGAGATAACAAACAAAAGTACATAATATGGGAATTGCAAACATGGTAAAATTACCCACTCGCTCTATTATTAAATTTTATTATTAAAATTGTCCTCTTTAGATTTTAGTAAAGTAAATATATATTCCAATTATCAACCATTTGGCCATCTAACGTTTTAGGTCCACATTCTTTTGAAATTAGGTGTCTCAAATGAGTGAATCAATGACCAATTATGAAGGCATGTTTATATACGGATCTCATATGTACCACTTTGAAATTGTGTTGACATTACTTTTCCCCTTAGGTTAAAGCTAGATGTAATATCTCGAATTAGGGCCTAATCGGAATAGTGGTTTTGTGACCACAAATCTGAGATAGAAATAAAAAATAATTATTTTATAATTATTTTGAGGTTTATGATATGATTGAATGATTGTGTGAAAATTTCGTGATGAAATTCTATGCATAAAGTGCTTAAGTTGAGATCAGGGACTAAATCGAATAATTTGCAAAACTTGCATTCTAGAAGTTTTTAGTATGAAATTGCTTTGGAATATTAATGAGGAGGTCTTAAATAGCAATTTGACCAATTTCTAAAATTTTGGACAAAAATGGGCTTGTACATGAAAATTTTCAAAGAAAGGTATTAAGGGTATTTTGGTCATTTTGTAATTAAAATTAATTAAAGGGAAATTAAGGCCAAAATGTGTTCATCTTCATCAAGCCTTGGACGAACCTTACCTATCTCCATAGCTAGGGTTTCTTCAACTTCCAAGCTTCATAGTAAGTGATTTCAAGCCCCGTTTGTAATGATTTTTATGTTTTTGGAATCCCTGTAGCTCGATTTAGCTTATGCTAGCAATAAGTCAACCAAGGGTTCATATTTGGAAAAATATCCATAGGTTAAATTTGTGTATTTTGGTGCTTTATGATAGAATATGAGGTTTTAAATTATGTTAGACAACTTGTGCTACTCGGTTTTAAGTGAAAACGAGTAAAAGGGCTTAATCGATAAAAATGCCTAATATTCATAAGTACATGTTAGAGTGTGAATTTGATTCCATAGAAGGAAAAAATGATAAGCATGTCATAAAACATAAGAAAATAGGATGAGGTTTAATTTACGAGCCTTGCGGCAAAACTGCAAATATGTGAAAGTTTAGGGGCAAATGGTAATTTTGCCAAAGTTCGTACTAGGGGCTGTTTTGATGAATGTATGTATTAAATAAATTAATTTGGTATTATAGATCAAGAGAAACAAGATTCAAGTCGTGATCGAGGAAAAAAAAGTTTACGAGGAATAGGCTCGATTGTTAATATTTTGTATCGAGGTAAGTTCATGTGTAAATAAAGTAACATAATTTTTATTTTAAGTGATTTAATGTTATTTATATGATATGATACTTATTATCATGAAATATTATGCTTTGTGAATTATTGTTTGGTAATATGCAAATTATGTGAACAACTTGATAAGTATGAGATGCTAGCAAATATCGGTTTCTACATTTCGAAGAAGGCAATCAAAATGTGTAATTGAGAAGAATCCCGTTTGAACCTTGAGAATAGATTATGGTACAAGTGACATGTCACTAGGATGGTTGAGTTCCGAACTCGTTGAGTTGAGTCCTAGTTCGTGAGATGTAACTAGGCATCCGAACTCGTTAAGTTGAGTTCAAGTTCACTTATGGATGCGAATGCCCAAGCTCGTTGAGTTGAGTCCGAGTTCACTTATGGGTGGGTTACATGGTAGCTTGGCTACATAGATTTCAAAAGCTAATGAGCTTGTTTAGCTATGAGTATAGCACTTACGTGCACACTATTCGTGTATCCGAAATTATATTCCGATGTGTTCAACGGGAGAATTCTAAAAGAATATGGAGAATACTTAAAACGAAAGTGATTCGATGATGAATGTGTTGAAGAATTGAAAATGGACAGGTATGAGTTTAATCCTTAGTTGAGAACTTGGTGAGACAAAATTGTGGTAAGATAGTAAGTATTCTTATGTTATGAGTGTTTTAATGATGTTTATGTTGGATTGCATGATCATGTTACTTATTATTTGCATGTGAACTTAAGCATTTATGCTTACTCCCTCCTTTTCATTCATTGTAGTTTTGACAAATCGGCTTGAGAATCGGGATAGGTCGAAGGCTCGTTCACACTATCCGAAGACCTAAATTGGTAAAATGGCTTGTATATTTTGAGTGTGGCATGTATAGCAATATACTCACTTTGTATAAATGATCTTATGATATGGTTATGGTTTGGTAAGAAAAGGGTATGTAAATTATTAGCTATTGAAATGGCTAATCAAGTTTATATATGATAACATGTATGCTTTATGTCTTAACCAAACCATGAAAATCCTTGAAAAGGTAAAATTGGTCACAAAACAGAATCAGACAGCAGCAGTGATGTGAATTTGAAAAATCACTAAAAATATTAAAAATGGAATTAAATGATAAATAAGCTATGAAATTGAATCTTGATAAGTCTATTTTCATATTGAAGGAACGAAATAGGTAAATGAGTTATATTTTATGAGATATTTAAGTTTTGGTGGAACAGGGTCAGGGTGATCTCTGAATCCCCTGTTCTGAATTTAAAAATTTACCATAAATTGTAAAAATATAATTATAAGTCATACTTTATATGTAAAGATTCCTTATTTAGTCTAGTTTTAGGAGAAACAAACGACATAATCATTGAAACTTTGTACAGGGAGATATCTGATTCGTAATACACAGAGGCCAGAGTAGTCAAACCCTGAAATAGGGGAGACATTAACTAATAAAATGTACTAATTTGCCCGACCAAAAATTCTATAAAAACAATAGTAGATGGATATATTAATCTAGTTTCAGTAAAAATTTACGGATCTTAATTTCGAGTTTCGAAACTCGATATATTAATTTTTAAGCGACTGTGACGCAGTTAACCAGCTTGTTTGAAAATTTTAAAAGAAATTGTTTGAGTTGTTTAGTTAATGAATTAAGTTTAGTAACACCTCAAGCTCGACTCTGGCGACAGTCTTGAGCATGAGGGCGTTACATTTAGTGGTATCAGAGCAGGTTTACTCGGTTCTCAAACTAACGTGTTGTATGTACGGGTTTTGCTATACATGCCATATATATATTGTGATAGTGTGACGACTTCTGACCTTTTAAATGATTTTTTTATAGTAAATGGATCCCGATCCAGCTGTGGCTGATGATGTAGAGAATAATGCACCAGCTTCGGCTGAAAGGGCGGTGCCAACTGAAAATTCACCTCCTACTGTTGGTCAAAGAGGAGGAGAAGGGGCTCGGGAAGCCTTTCTCCAAATGATGAATGCCTGGTATACTGAGTTCGTTCGTACAAACCCGAATGAAAAACCTCCCCTACCTCCCCCGATTCCTCAACCTGTACCCTCAATGCCTCAAGGTGTAGATCTGATGAAATTTCACAGAACTCCAGTTGACAGAATCCGTAAGCAAGGGGCCGAAGAATTCAGGGCAAATGTTGATGATGATGCCGAGAAAGCAGAGTTTTGGCTTGAGAATTCTATTCGGGTATTTGATGAATTGTCTTGTACACCTGAGGAATGCTTGAAATGTGCTATATCATTGTTGAGGGATTCAGCCTATCATTGGTGGAAGACATTGATTTCGTTAGTACTAAAAGAGAAAGTAACTTGGGAGTTCTTTCAAGAAGAATTTCGGAAGAAATACATCAATGAAAGATTTGTTGATCAAAATCGTAAAGAGTTTCTTGAGTTGAAGCAGGGGAACATGACAGTTACTGAATACGAAAGGGAGTTCGTCAGGTTGAGTAAGTATGCTAGAGAATATGTTCCTACAGAGGCTAAAATGTGTAGACGATTTGAAGACGGACTCAATGAAGATATCAAAGTATTTGTTGGAATTCTTGAATTAAAAGAAATGGTAGTACTTGTTGATCGGGCTTGCAAGGCTGAAGAACTACTTAAAGAGAAGAAAAAAATAGAGGCTGAGACTAAAAATTGGAAGAAAAGATCGACGAAAAGTTCATTCTCATAGCAATCTAGAAAATCTAAAAATATGAATCCTCGTTCTCAGGTTTTGGCCAGACAATCATGTGGAAATTTTAAGAAGCAAAATATGGGTCTTAAATCTCAAACTACTTCCGTGGCTAGTGTGAGGAATTCGAGATTTGTTAAACCTGAGTGCCAGCGGTATGGTAGAAATCATTTTGGCCCATGTAGAGTGAATGAATGTTTTCGGTGTGGTTCTTCGGATTATTTTATTAAAGACTGCCCAGAGAGAGTTGAGAAGGAAAAATTTTAGAGTGTAAAAGCTAGTGGTGCAGACTCGAGGGGAAGATATTCGAGAAAAGCTGGAAATGAAGCAAGCAGCAAGAATGTAGTTAGAGATTCAGCAGCTAAACCTGAAGTAAGGGCTCCAGCTAGAACTTATGCCATAAAGGCACGTGAAGATGCTTCATCACCCGACGTGATTACTAGTATATTTTCTCTTTATGATGTTAATGTTATTGCTTTGATTGATCCCGGTTCTACTCATTCATATATGTGCATGAAATTGATGTCTAGTATGAATATACCTGTTGAGTACACAGAATTTATGATCAAAGTGTCGAATCTATTAGGCAAATGTGTGATAGATGATAAAGTATGCAAGAAATGCCCTTTAATGATTCGGGGTCATTACTTTCTGGCTGACTTGATGTTGTTGCTGTTTTATGAATTTGATGTTATATTGGGTATGGATTGGTTGACATTGCACGATGCTATAGTAAATTGCAAAGAAAAGGTTATAGAATTAAAGTGTGAAAGTGGTAAAATTCTGCGGGTTGAACCAGGCAAATCAGAGGTATTATCTAGTGTGATTTCTTTGATGTCGGCTCAGAGATATTTGAGGAAGGGTTATGAAGCTTATTTGGCGTATGTAATTAATACAAAAGAAATTGAAAAGAAAGTTGAATTAGTGCCGATTGTGTGTGAGTTCGCAGATGTATTTCCAGAAGAGTTGTCGGGTTTGCCTCTAGTCAGGGAAGTAGAATTTGGTATTGAGTTGATACCGAGAACAGCTCCGATCTTGATTGCTCCGTATAGAATGGCACCATCAGAGTTGAAAGAATTAAAGTCGCAATTGTAAGAGTTGACTGACAAAGGCTTTGTGAAACTAAGTTTTTCACCTTGGGGTGCTTCCGTGTTATTTGTGAAAAAGAAGGATGGTTCTATGAGATTGTGTGTTGACTATCGGCAATTAAACAAGGTGACAATCAAGAACAAGTATCCGTTGCCGAGAATTGATGATTTGTTTGATTAGCTGAAAGGAGCGACATGGTTTTCAAAGATTGACTTGAGATCTGGGTACTACCAGCTACGAGTAAAAGAGTCGGATGTGCCTAAAACTACTTTTAGAACAAGGTACGGTCATTATGAATTTTTAGTTATGCCATTCAGGTTAACAAATGCTCCTGCTATGTTTATGGATTTGATGAATCGCATATTTTGGCCATACTTGGACAAATTTGTTGTGGTATTTATAGATGACATCTTAATTTATTCGAAAGATGAGACAGCGCATGCCAAACACTTGAAGATAGTTTTGCAAACTTTGAGAAATAAACAGTTATATGCCAAGTTTAGTAAAAGTGAATTTTGGCTTCGGGAAGTTGGATTTTTTGGGTCACATTGTTTCAGGTGATGGTATACGGGTTGATCCTAGTAAAATTTCGGCCATTGTTGATTGGAAACCACAGAAAAGTGTAACCGAGGTTAGAAGTTTCTTGGGGCTAGCTGGGTATTATCGGCGGTTTGTAAATGGATTTTCTATAATTGCTGCTCCTATGACTAGACTACTCCGAAAGGATGTTAAATTTGAGTGGACGGAAGAATGTCAACAGAGTTTTGAAGAATTGAAAAAGTTATTAACTGAAGCACCAGTGTTGGTACAACCCGAATCAGGTAAAGAATTTGTGGTGTATAGTGATGCTTCTCGAAATGGCTTAGGATGTGTACTTATGCAAGAAGGAAAAATGGTGGCTATGCTTCGAGGCAGTTAAAATCTCACGAAAGGAATTATCCAACTCATGATTTAGAATTGGCTTCTATAGTGTTTGCTCTGAAGATTTGGTGACATTATCTGTATGGTGAAAAGTGTCGAGTATATACCGACCACAAAAGGCTTAAGTACTTGATGTCACAAAAAGACTTGAATTTGAGACAGCGAAGATGGTTGGAGTTATTGAAAGATTACGAGCTTGTTATCGACTACCATCCGGGAAAAGTGAATGTGGTTGTCAATGCTTTGAGCAGAAAGTTGCTATTTGCTTTGAGAGCTATGAATACTCAGTTAAAGGTATCAGATGATGGTTCGATTCTAGCAGAGTTAAGAGCAAGACGATGTTTTTACAAGAGATTTGTGAAGCTCAGAAAAGTGATGAAGATTTGCAAGCCAAAAGAAAACAATGTGAGGTTGATACAAGGTCAGATTTCGGAATCGATTCTGATGGTTGCTTGATGTTTAAAAACCGGATTTGTGTACCGAAAAATGATGAGTTGATTCAAAATATTTTGCATGAAACATATAATGGTTGTTTGGTGGTTCACCCGGGCAGTACGAAAATGTATAATGACTTGAAGAAAATGTATTGGTGGAGTGGAATGAAAAGAGATATCTCTGAGTTTGTATCAAAGTGCTTAATTTTTCAACAAGTGAAAGCTGAACACCAAGTACCTTCGGGACTACTCCAGCCTATCATGGTTCCTGAATGGAAGTGGGATCGGATTACTATGGATTTTGTATCAGGGTTACCGTTAACTTTGGGGAAGAAAGATGCCATCTGGGTAATAGTTGATAGACTGACTAAATCGGCTCATTTTATTATGGTATGTATGGATTATTCTCTTAATAAGTTGGTTGAATTGTATATCAGTGAGATTGTTAGACTTCATGGAATACCTTTGTCAATCATTTCAGATAGAGATCCAAGATTTACTTCGCAGTTTTGGCAAAAGTTGCAAGAGGCATTAGGTATGAAGTTAAATTTCAGTACTGCCTTTCATCCACAAACTAATGGATAGTCAGAGAGAGTGATTCAGATCCTTGAAGACATGCTCAGATGTTGTGTATTGGAATTTCAAGGTAGTTGGGAAAGGTACTTACCGTTAGTAGAATTTGCTTATAATAATAGTTATCAGACGAGTTTGAAGATGGCACCTTATGAAGCATTGTATGGTCGTAAATGTCGGACGCCATTGTATTGGACTGAACTCAAGGAAAATCAGATTTATGGATTTGATCTAATAAAAGAAACCAAAGAAAAAGTGAAAGTGATTCGAGATTGTTTGAAAGCTGCTTCGGATAGACAGAAATGTGGATTTGAAACGAAAGGAAATCGAGTTTCAAGTTGGTGATACGGTATTTTTAAAAATGTCTCCATGAAAGAAAGTTCTTAGATTTGGACGGAAGGGCAAGTTGAGTCCGCGTTTTATCGGACCGTATGAAATAATTGAAAAAGTTAGACCAGTAGCTTATCGGCTAGCATTGCCATCTGAATTACAGAAGATGAATGATGTGTTCCACATATCTATGTTACGTCGGTATCGTTCGGATCCTTCACATATAATTTCACCGACAGAAATTGAGCTACAATCGAACATGACTTACGAAGAAGAACCATTAAGATTTTAGCTCGAGAAGTCAATCAATTAAGAAATAAAAGTGTCGCTCTCATGAAAGTATTGTGGCAAAAGCACGGGGTAGAAGAGACTACATGGGAAACTAAGGAAACCATAAGAAATCAATACCCACACCTGTTTACCGGTAAGATTTTCGAGGACGAAAATCCTTAAAGGGGGAAGAGTTGTAATATCCCAAATTAGGGCCTAATCGGAATAGTGGTTTTGTGACCACAAATCCGAGATAGAAATAATTATTTTATAATTATTTTGAGGTTTATGATATGATTGAATGATTGTGTGAAAATTTCGTGATGAAATTCTATGCATAAAGTGCTTAAGTTGATATTAGGGACTAAATCGAATAATTTGCAAAACTTGCATTCTAGAAGTTTTTAGTATGAAATTGCTTTGGAATATTAATGAGGAGGTCTTAAATAGCAATTTGACCAATTTCTAAAATTTTGGACAAAAATGGGCTTGTACATGAAAATTTTCAAAGAAAGGTATTAAGGGTATTTTGGTCATTTTGTAATTAAAATTAATTAAAAGGGAAATTAAGGCCAAAATGTGTTCATCTTCATCAAGCCTTGGCCGAACCTTGCCTCTCTCCATAGCTAGGGTTTCTTCAACTTCTAAGCTCCATAGTAAGTGATTTCAAGCCCCGTTTTTAATGATTTTTATGTTTTTGGAATCCCGGTAGCTCGATTTAGCTTATGCTAGCAATAATTCAACCTAGGGTTCATATTTGGAAAATACCCATAGGTTAAATTTGTATATTTTGGTGTTTTATGATGGAATATAAGGTTTTAAATTATGTTAGACAACTTGTGCTACTCGGTTTTAAGTGAAAACGAGTAAAAGGGCTTAATCGATAAAAATACCTAATATTCATAAGTACATGTTAGAGTGTGAATTTGATGTTGCCATAGAAGGGAAAAATGATCAGCATGTCATAAAACATAAGAAAATAGGATGAGGTTTAATTTACGAGCCTTGGGGCAAAAGTGCAAATATGTGAAAGTTTAAGGGTAAAATGGTAATATTGCCAAAGTTCGTTCTAGGGGCTGTTTTGATGAATGTATGTATTAAATAAATTAATTTGGTATTATAGATCAAGAGAAACAAGATTCAAGTCGTGATCGAGGGAAAAAAAAGTTTACGAGGAATAGACTCGATTGTTAATATTTTGTATCGAGGTAAGTTCATGTGTAAATAAAGTAACATAATTTTTATTTTAAGTGATTTAATGTTATTTATATGATATGATACTGATTATCATGAAATATTATGCTTTGTGAATTATTTTTGTTTGGTAATATGCAAATTATGTGAACAACTTGATAAATATGAGATGCTAGCAAATATCGGTTTCTACATTTCGAAGAAGGCGATCAAAATGTGTAATTGAGAAGAATCCCGTTTGAACCTTGGGAATAGATTATGGTACAAGTGACATGTCACTAGGATGGTTGAGTTTCGAACTCGTTGAGTTGAGTCCGAATTCGTGAGATGTAACTAGGCATCTGAACTCGTTGAGTTGAGTCCGAGTTCACTTATGGATGCAAACGTCCGAGCTCGTTGAGTTGAGTCCGAGTTCGCTTATGGGCGGGTTACATGGTAGCTTGGCTACATAGATTTCAAAAGCTAATGAGCTTGTTTAGCTATGAGTATAGCACTTACGTGCACACTATTCGTGTATCCGAAATTATATTTCGATATGTTCAACGGGAGAATTCTAAAAGAATATGGAGAATACTTAAAACGAAAGTGATTCGATGATGAATGTGTTGAAGAATTGAAAATGGATAGGTATGAGTTTAATCCTTAGTTGAGAACTTGGTGAGACAAAATTGCTGTAAGATAGTAAGTATTCTTATGTTATGAGTGTTTTAATGATGTTTATGTTGGATTGCATGATCATGTTACTTACTATTTGCATGTGAACTTACTAAGCATTTATGCTTACTCCCTTCTTTTCATTCATTATAGTTTTGACAAGCCGGCTTGAGAATCAGGATAGGTCGAAGGCTCGTTCACACTATCCGAAGACCTAAATTGGTAAAATGGCTTGTATAATTTGAGTGTGGCATGTATAGCAATATACTCACTTTGTATAAATGATCTTATGATATGGTTATGGTTTGGTAAGAAAAGGGTATGTAAATGATTAGCTATTGGAATGGCTAATCAAGTTTATATATGATAACATGTATGCTTTATGTCTTAACAAAACCACGAAAATCCTTGAAAAGGTAAAATTGGTCACAAAACAGAATCAGACAACAGCAGTGACGTGAATTTGAAAAATCACTAAAAATAATAGAAATAGAATTAAATGATAAATAAGTTATGAAATTGAAGCTTGATAAGTATATTTTCATATTGAAGGAACAAAACAGATAAATGAGTTATATTTTATGAGATATTTAAGTTTTGGGGGAACAGGGTCAGAGTGATCTCTGAATCCCTTGTTCTGAATTTAAAAATTTACCATAAATTTTTAAAAAATAATTAGAAGTCATACTTTTTATTTACAGATTCCTTATTGAGTCTAATTTTAAGAGAAACAAACGACATAATCATTGAAACTCTGTACAGGGAGATATCTGACCAAAAATTCTAAAAAAAAAAATTAGTAGATGGATATATGAATCTAGTTTCAGGAAAAATTTACGGATCTTAATTTAGAGTTTCGGAACTCAAGATATGAATTTTTAAGCGATCGTGACTGTCTCGGGCATGAGGGCGTTACACTAGAGGACAAAGATGCATACTTTTTATTTTTCATGCAGTGAAACAAAATAACACTAGAAGATGTAGCTCTGATAATAAGCCTTCCATTACATCTTGGTTATTGAAAAATATGAGAGAAAACCTACATAACTAAAGTTTTCTTACAAGTGGCTCAAAGGGAAACACAAAGCTACTATTCCTGAAGTTGATTCTGGTGTAGTGGATTAATAAGGAGAAATAGTGCCTACTGTGAGCACAAGTGTGTTGTAAGCCTCTGTAACTTGATCTAGTTCTTTGTTCAAAATAGTGTCTAGTAAGAGGGCAAGTGTGTTGTAGAATTGAAGTTATCTTATAAGTGGTCAAAGGGAAATAACCAAGCTGCTTCATTGAAGTTTAGTAAATTTGTTGAACAAAAAAGGTGGAGTAGTGAAATGGAGTGTGGTTAAGGGCAATTGTGTTGCAAGCCTCTATAAATTGATTAAATTCCTTGTTCAAAACTTGATTGAACTAAACTTGATATCCTCATACCTGAATATGATGATCTAATCAGGCTTCTTTTAATTTAGTTTGATGATTCTTCTATTGTTTACTTAGGTCAAGTTATGCTATGTCTGTTGTGAGGACTTTTTGTTTTTGCTTCTGTTGCTGCACAAAACTTCATCATAAGACCTTATTTTGTTTTTAGATTATAATTTTGATGAACTCTGAACTTTATTTTCGGATGATTGTGATATTTTGGTGAACCTTACTGATAAGGACTGATGTGGATGAACGCAGAAGCAGATCGTAAAGTTTGTTCAAGTCGCAGATTTGACATAGGGCTCTAGACGTTTGGAAAGAAACTTGGATCTTGACACATCCTAAAACGCGATCAAATCCAAGTCAGATTAAACAATTAAAATAAATAACTAAGATAAATAAAACAAAACAAAATAAAATAATAAATCAAAGACTGGAATTGTAACACCCCAAATCCAGCCTAGACGTTATGGCCGAATCTGGCGATGTCACATGATAGCTTGTTGAAACTAAGTTGTTACGATAAAAATCGTTTTCATTTGTTTACCCTTGTTGACTCCAAAATCGCTTACTTATTTACTCAATTGTTTTAAAATACAATTTATTGCGGAAGCTTTAGAAATCATCTAATTTATAAAAACTGAATTAATTAGGTAAATCCATCCATCTTAGAAACCCCCCTTAATTTTAGAGAAAACTGTTTGTTTGTTGAGTCGTGCGGTTATTAAATCCACAGAACAATCTAAAATCCGAAATAAAAGCAAACAGTCCAAAAAGTCCAATTTACATAAAAAATAACCCAGAAAATAATTAAGACATAAATACCAAAACTGAAATTAAAACGGTTTAAAAATACGTGTGGCCACCGTCGAGTCCTCCGCTGCACCGATCCGTCAAGTCTGAGGATTACCTGTGCACATTTAAACAAAAGGGTGAGTTTACGTAAACTCAATGTGTCATCCCACAAAAAGCAACAATGGCAAATCATAGTGCATAGTTAAAACAGTCTTGGGCCTAAGCCCTTTTCAGTATCAGTAACAGTTTGGGCCTTAGCCCATCACAGTATCAGTGTCAGTCATGCAGTATTCAGTAACAAAGGCCTACCCAACCAGCCACTACACACCATCTCCGTCCAACCCTACACTCTATGTGGGGATTAAATCAACCCACCCATCCCTACACTCCAAGTAGTACTGAATACGGCACAAAACAGTAAGCTGAGCTGCCAGTATTTTAGGCCTAAGATCCTTTTAGTACACTTCCTCCAAATATATTCAACCCAACCCCATACAATGCAACATACAAATCATGACATGCTATCTCATGATATCAATACACATAACCAGTTCAGTAAACATGCATACTATCATCATGCTCAATATATATAAATCCAACAGTCAGTTCACACAATTATGGGGGTCAAAGTAATGCTTACCAACCCTACAGTAGGTTCACAGTTGACTTGGGCGACCCGTGCAACATTATCAAACATTTCAGTAAAAATGGGCTCACACGCCTATGTGGCTTGCCCGTGTGGGCCCACACGTCCGTGTTGCCCACACAGCCCAAATCAGTCCAGCCCGTGTATCGCACATGACCTGCCTAGCCATCACACAGGTGTGTCATGCGTGCACGGCCTGGCCTCATCGAACGCACGCCCGTGTCAGGGCATACGGCCTACTACACGAGCGACCACATGCTTGTGTGGCGTCGACAGTGAGGTTTTCGACTTTCATCAAAACTTCGTTTTCTGTGCAATAGAGTACACACCTGTATTGTTTTTTATGTCTACACGCTTTTGAGCACTCCAGTACGTATAATTAACCAATATTTCACTTAATTAATTGCTTAACCAACTGAAC
Organism: Gossypium hirsutum; assembly: GCF_007990345.1. NCBI lineage: Eukaryota > Viridiplantae > Streptophyta > Magnoliopsida > Malvales > Malvaceae > Gossypium > Gossypium hirsutum. Next base: position 43,573,923 of record NC_053428.1, read on the forward strand.
TAAACCAATCCTGAAATGAGATAAACATCTTTTAAACAACGAAACCATTACCTTCTATAGAATAACAAGAATTTCACGCCCTTAAAACATCAATGAACGATAACCAGCCCTTTGATAATCCCCTAATCACCAAATGAATCCTTATTAATACTTTTCCAAATCACAATTAAAGTTTAATAAAAAACTAGACTTACTGAAAGATCGGCGTGGACGTTGCGCAGGAAGGCAATAAAAGAGAGGTCAAAACAAGAAGAATAGCAGCAAGGGAAAGGAAGAAAACGGCAGAGAGTTTTTGAGAAAGAAGAAGAATCAAATTTTTGGAAAAAGGAAAAACAACCAGATATTCCCTAATCCCCTAAATCACTCCACTACTTCCCACTGCATTCAACTACTCAGCTTTTTAATCCAACACAAACTCTTCTAAACGAGCAATCAAAAATAATGCTCTTGCCTAGACTCAAACACAAGACCTCCCTCACACCAACACTCCACTCAACCACTAGGCCAGTAGGCCCATTCTATTAATTATTTACCGATTGTTACTTAAAAGCCTTCTAACCCAAGATGGGGCTTTATTTAAAAGAAACCAATATTTGCCCAAGTCATGGCTCGAACTTGGGACCTCCCACACACACCCAGAGCACTTAACCATTGAAGCAGACAAGTATTTATGTCACACACACAAAAAAACAAAAATAGATATTTTGAGGCGTTACAAGAATAATAAATAAGATAGATAGAAAAGATAGATCGTGATATGTAGAAGTCCTAAGAAGCCTTGGAAGCACGAAAAATTCACAACCTCCTTCAAGCGGCTCTAATTTCCCCTCCAAGATAGAAATCTTGGAAAGAAAAAGTTTGAAGATGATCCCCACAATCTGAAAAGATTGTTAAAAACTCTTCTAAAAGAAACTCAAGAATAATTCTTGAAAAGAAAAACTCAAAAAGAACTTGAATAATAATCAATTGTCTGATTTGTGTACAATGCAAAGGCCTATATTTTTAAACTAAACTTTCTTGTTGAATAATATAGGCTAGCTAAATAAATCTAAATAAAACTCTTAAGTATACTAGAACTCCAATTAATCTAAACAAGAAGTAGTTTTAAACTAAACTTTCTTATTGATATAAAACTCCTAAATAATTTAAACTACTTAATAATTATTAAAAAATCAGAATAATAAAATAATAAGAGCTGATAAATACAATATTGGGATCATATATAATAAAAATTAAGCCCAAAACCCAAACTCAATATGATTTAAACTCAAATTAAAAGCCTGAAACTGGTAATTCCCGTCATAATCACATTCAGAAATTCTGCTCATGCAGTCTTTATTAAAACAGTCATAACTTGAGCTTTCGAAATCGAAATCAAGTGATTCAAAGTGTGTTTCAAAGATAAGAGATAGATCTTTGAATACCATGAGAAATCTCAACCTAGAAATGCCTGGATCCCATCCAAAAAGTTGTTGTAAGTCTGTTGATTTCCCAAACTTAAAAATTGACAACTTCGATAAATGAAATTTAATAAATTTCACCCTATTCATGCATGTATCACTTACTGCTATAGCTATGATATGAACTTTAATTATTTTGATTATTAATATTGGTCTAACTCGAATGCACTAATGGTTATTATGCTTGATTATATTAGTAATTGTAGTATGAAGTACTAAGGGATGTTACTTAGGGAATCATTTTTGTTATTTGTTGAAAAAATTCTTGTAACAACCCTATTTTTAGTGGTATTAGAAACAGTAGTTTTGGGGCCACCAAATCTGATGAGTAAGTTCGTAAATATTATTATTTAATATTCACGTGTCAAATACGATTTTAAAAAGGTTTTTTATTTGATAATTTATGTTATTTAAGCGATTTATTAAGTTTAAGTGGTAAGACCCTAAGGTCAAGTGGTTTTAGAAAATGAGGTATTGAGACCTCATTTCTATAAAACAAGTCGTAAATATTTTCATAAATATTTACGGAATTCCATTAAGGTGGTATTAAAATTTCATTAAAAAATTTTAACGTTTCGATAGTTAATTACGCAAAAAGGACTACATCGTAAAAGTTGTAAAATTTAATGGCTATTAGAAATTTGTGCTAAATGATTATTTAAACATGAAGTAGGAGTTTAAATAGTAATTATACCATTTTTACATGGTGGGTTGGTTAATAAGTAAATTATATACATTTTTGCTTATTAAATTATATGTTATTATAATAATAAAAATGAATAAATCTTAACAAAATAAAACATTCATCTTCCAAAAATCAATTTCCACTGAAATTGAAAGAAGAAAACTCCATTGAAGGGTTGAAGCTTCGGTTATGCTTTTGATAATGCATGTAAGTCCGATTTAGCCCCATTTTTAATAATTTTTATGTTTTTAAGATCGTTGCAACTAGGTCTAACTAGCCCGTACCTTTGATTTTGAAACTATTAAATATATTGAATGTTACAAATGATGAACATCGTGATTTTTGATGTTAAATGATGAATTTGAAATATTGGTTGATATTTGAAAGTATTTTATAAAGTGATTTTTGATGAATTTTCTGATTAGGGACTAAATTGTTAAAATAGTAAAAGTACAAGAATTTGATGTGAAATTGTTGCAATAATGGGCTGTATTGGATGCTATAAGTATTTAGATAGGCTCAATTTTGGGTAAAATGGATAATTTGCATGTTTTAGGCTCAGAGACTAAATTAAATAAAAATAAAATTTTAGGGGTAATTTTGTAAAAATGACTAAATTGCATAAAATACATTGTTTTGCTGTCTAAATATATTGAATGAAATTATTAATTTAGATCAAGACCGGGTGGAAAATCAAGGAGAATGGAAAATTACCAAAATGCGCTTGTACTTTGACATTTCTGCAATTTAGCCAGGTAAGCTCATAGTGTTTCAATACATGAATAAATTTCTACTTACATTTTTATAATATAGTTCTTTAATCAAATGTTCATAGTTAATTATTGAATTATTGCACTTATGTGCCCCTGTTTGTACTTACGTGCCCCTATTTGTACTTCGATACCCTTAATTGCACTTATGTGCCCCTGTTTGTACTTCGATACCCCTGAATGCATATCTGTGCCCCTGTTGCACTTTGATGCCTTTGATCGATTCGTGCTCCTGATTGCACTTTGGTGCCCCTGTTATGCATTTATGATGCCCTTGTTATGGTATAGTTACTCGATTATCCGAGTCAAGTTACCAGTTCAATAGGCATAAAAAGGGCAAGAACGGTAAGTGTATCAAAAGCTAAGTTAAGAACCTATGAAAATGTATGAATTGTTGATAATCAAAGTATGAATATTCATGATTATGAAAAGTATGATTTATGTAATGATATGTTTATGTACCTTATTGTAATGGCCTAAATTCAAGGTTATCGGAATAGTGATTTCGTAACCACAAATTCGATTTAAAGAGAAATTTATTTCAATATTTTTGCATGAAAATTGATATGATATGAAAATCGTATGAAAATATTGATAGAAAAATTTTACCGATTTAGTGGTTAGTTAGAAAAAGAAATTATTGAAAAAATTGGGTAAAATAAGGTATCAGGACCTCTATCTTGTAAAACTGAATCGAAAATAGTTTTATAAATATTTATGAAATGTTACTAATGTAGTATTAAATTTTCGTTAGGAAATTTTAATGTTTGAGTGGTTAATTAAATGAAAAGGACTAAATTGTAAAAGGTGTAAAAGTGGATGAGATGATTAAATAGCTTAAGTGTCTAATGAGAGAGGATTTAAAAGACAATTAGACCCAAAATTTATTTGGGATGGACGGCAAGGGCATGAAATCAGCAGGAAAATTGATGAACTAAGGGTAAAATTGGAATATTGCAAAATTAACTAAATAAAGCTAGGACTAAATAGGAAATATCTAGATTTCTCTTCAGTTTTCTTCATTCTTATCAGCAAAAACGCCATAGGAAGGGTTGTCTAAGCTGGTATTTCATAATTTTTGCACCAAGTGAGTTAATCCTTGCCTATTTCTTGTAATTTTTGTGTTTCTAAGACTTTTACAACTAGGTCCTACTATTAAATTCATTAGTTTTTGATTTCATGGATGAAATTGAAAGTCACCATGGTTGAGTTCTGTAATTTTATAATGAAATAGAATAAAATTGAAGCTTTAATTATTTTTTGAGATGATTTTATTAGGTAATTTCAATAGAAATTGATTTTTAGGACCTAATTGTGAAAATGTTTGGAATTAAAGTCTAGTGCTGAAATTCTGATTCCTAAAGGTTATAAAGTAGTTTAAAGTGATAGAATAAAGTGTTAATTGAGAAAAATCAGCTCAGTTGAGAGGCTAATTGATGAGGGACGAAATTATTATTTATTAAAAGATTAGGGGAAAATGGTAATAAACAGCTTGCACTAAAACAATTTTAGATAGCAGTAGTAGACTAACTTTGAAAAATCACCATAAATTTTAGAAATTGAATTAGAAGATGAACAAAATATGAAATTAAAGCTTATTTAGTCTAGTTTCTCATAAAAGAAACGGTGTAAGCAATGGATTTGTAAATCATGAGATATAATGAATTTTGTGAGACAAGGTCAGAATGAATTCGGATTCCCCTGTTCTGACTTTGAAAAATCATAAATAATAGAATGGGCTTAAATTTATATTTCTAGAATCTTGAATGAGTCCATTTTTAAGAGAAACAAATGAGAACATCATTTGAATCTTGTATGAAGAGATAATTAATTTTTAGTGAAGAAGGGTAAGAACTGTTAGACAGCAAAAAATGGGTGACTTTAAAGAACAAACTGTACTTATTGGCTAAACCAAAAATTCTGAAAATTTTATGGTAAAAAGATATTTGAGTCTAGTTTCAGGAAAAATTAGCAGATCCTAATTTGGAATTCTGTAGCTCAAGATAAAAATAATTTAGTGACTATGACTCAAGTAGACAACTTTGAATGAACTATAAATAATAATGAAATTATAGAGAATGTTGTATATGAACATGAAATGTATTAAATTGATAATTAAGTTTATTTATTTAGATCCAGAAGATTCAAATACGAAGCTAGATCGAGGAAAGGAAAAAGTCCGGGAATAATAGATTTTTGTACAGGAATAAGTATCAAGGTAAGTTCATGTAACTTGAATTATATTCTTAAATACTTGAAATGTATGTTATTGATGTGAATATAATTTGAATGTTCATTGTATGAAAATTGATAAAACATTGATATATTTCATAAAAAGGGGAAGAAATCCCGGTTGAATGAAAGGAAAATTCGATGGATCTATGAGAAGGAATTGACGGTAAAAAGGATCTAGCCCGGACGAGTGATCCTATCCTAATATAGCCCTCCTAAAGAATATGTGGAAAATAGATTTAGCCCGGACGGGTAATCTGAATTAGGGTATGAATTTAGCCTGGACTGGTAATTCAGATCCAAGCTCATTAGAGTAATTACCGTTGCAGGGGATTTAGCCTGGACTGGTAATCCCGACAATACTCTATGAGTTTATATTGCAGAGGATTTAGCATGGACTGGTAATCCTGCTGTAAGGATGAGGTTCGCGGGAGTGTGCTCTTTGAAATGGAAATGTGCGCACATGAATATGAATTGACGGACCCGGAAATGTACACTAAAAATATACCTCTAAAAATCCATTGAAAATTCCAAGAAATTCAATGGGATAAACATGAAAAAAAATAAGGGAATGGAAATCATGGTATTGATGAGTTCATCAATCATGGTATATATATTATTGACACATGGAAATTATTGTACTAACTTGAATATTGAGTTTGTGCCTGTTAGGGTAATAATGCATTGAATGGATATATGAATATTTATTACATTGTATTGAAAATATTAGGTAAATATAATTCTTATTACATGAGCTTACTAAGCACAAAGTGCTTACCCTGTTTCCTTTTCCCCTGTTTTGTAGTGTTAAGAGCTCGGAGGTCAGATTTGGTCGGAGACACATCACACTATCAACCTCAGGACTTCGGTATATAAAGAAACTTTATTTTGGAAATCAATGGCATGTATAAGCTAACAAAGTAAATGTTAACGTGAAATGAATGTAAAGTTAGCCATTGGTATGGTTAACAAACCTGGTTTTGGGTATGTGATGATGTTATCTTATAAATATACATGAATTTATCTTGAAAATATGTTGAATTGGTTTGGTTGATGTAGATTGGTCTCGATTTAATATTGCAGGGAAGGTTAGATATTTATAAAGGGGCTATATTGAATATAAAAAAAATAATAAAATAAAATAATTCGTAAACTCTGGTAATGCCTCGTACCCTATTCCGGCAATGAGTACGGGTAGGGGGTATTACACTTATATTGCCCTGTGATGATATTGCTAAGCTGTGTGTTTAATCACTAACTTGTGTTGTTAATTATGCTTAGGTTTGTGACAAGCTAGTAGTTGAATTATATTATGTTAGTTTTAATTTTATTCATTGAAATAGTAAATGGCCAAATGGAAAGATGCTTATGTTCATGAAAAAGTGGTAAGAATCAAATTATGTAATTTATTATGAAATAGTTTATCATGAAGTTAATTCTAAAAGGGTTATGTTTAAATGCACTAACTTGTGGCTATAGTTAATGTTATGTTTATGTTTTATGTGTATGCAAATGAAATGAGTGAGAATAGGTAATGAAATGATAAGTGCATAGTTGAGATGTAATGTGATGAAATAAAATGGATTGTCAAGTTAAAGGACTTATTCGTAGGGAAGGAAATTTACTTATGATATATGTGAATTTACTTATGTCGTGAATAAATACACTAATTCGTGAGTTAATAACGTAATTAAATTTATGCTAAGTAAATGGATTGGTAAGTAAGTAAAGGAAATGGTTCATCGTTTTAAGAAAAGACTAATGATTATGTAATTCAACTTATAAGACCATATTATGTTATAAATGGAAAGTATTCGGAATGTTAATGAACCTATTCATTTGGGAATTGATAGTTATATAGTTGATAAATCTTGAGGCATTGACATATGGTTATTTACAACATATAAAGTTCTTATTGAAATAGATTATTGCATTTTAAAGTTTATACGAGCTTATATGGTTATTTACAACTTATAAAGTTCTTATTGAAATAAATTATTGCATTTTAAAGTTTATACGAGCTTACTAAGCATTCATTGCTTATGTGGTTTTCTTTCTCTTATTTTACAGATTATCGGAAACTCGATCAGTTTGGAAGCTAGTCAGAGATTTATCATACTCTCTAAAGATTTTATAGGTAGATTTTGATGCTTTGGTAGTGGTTATAATGGCATGTATAGGTGTCCTTGTTTGATGATATTAGCCATTATGTTTGGCTTGTAAATATGGTATTTTAGGTAATGAAATAGTTGTTATGTTATCATATACGTATGGTATTTTAATAGTTGTCATTTTGGCATCTAAGTACTTAAATGATGGTAGTTGAAATGTTGAATAATGCATGCTATAAGATGTTGATTTGGTATGGAATTAGATAGTGCATTGAGTTGTTAAATGGCTAGTTTTGGTAGCTTTGGGTGTGGTTGGCATATGGTCAAATTGCTAAGGTATTGATGGTTGGTGTGAATGATCAAGTGTTTGTGAGTATGAAAATAGTATGTGAACATTATGGTAAATGTAGTATATAATTTGTTTAATCAGTTGATTAATTTACGGATAAACTTAGCAAATGTTTAATCAAGTTTGATTGTTGTGAATGAGGTGCCTTTTAAGCATATTGGTTGTATGGTTATTTATTATGATGATCTAGCTTGGATATGCTTGTGTTAATTGTAATTTGGTTGCATGAAAATAGGTACATTTGGCTTGTATAAGTGACTAAGCTTTGGGTGAGAAAAATGGCTTGGAAATGGCCTATTTTTCATCCACATAGCCTAAAACACAGACATGTGTCTCAGTCATGTGTAACACACGACCATGTGATACGACCATGTGTCTCTTGTAGGTTTTTAAAAGTTGCATTTCGAGGATTAGACGGCCTGGCACACGGGTGTGTGGCTTGGCCGTGTGAACCAAGTCAGAGAGTTATATGGGCATGGGCACGTACATGGGCTGAAACATAATCGTGTGTCCCTACTTCGAATGCCCACACGGCCTGATTCATGGGCGTGTATCTCAGTCGTATGAGTCACATATCCTAGCCACATTGCCGTATGACCTCTGTAGTTTGAAAATTTTCATCTTTTCCCAGAAAATTCTATATGTTTCCGATTTAGTCTCGATTTATTTTTAATGTATTTTTAGGGCCTCGAGGGCTCGTATAAGGGACAATATGTATGTTATTGATGGAATTTTCTATGATTGATGTTATGTAGTAAATGATTTATAAATTTGATAGTTTTGAAATGTAAACTTTGGTAATGCTCCGTAACTCTATTCAAGTGACGAATACGAGTTAGGGGTGTTACAACTCTTCTATATTGTTTTGTTAAAAATATGCCAAAGAGCAAGATTGTTAAGGCATTTTTCGTATCAAGTCTATTAAAAGGAAGATATCCTTAGTTGATGGAAGACTTATCTTTGAGATTTATATTATTTTTGTCTTGCTTATTTCAAGAGATAATTGATTGTATAGATTTGATTATATTACCAAGTCCATACTCATATAAAGTATGCGAACTTGTGTAGGTGTGGTATAAGTTGAGAGCATTTATTTTGTTCAGTGAGGAACATTATTTGAAAGTGCATTATTTATGTAATAATCAAATTTGTTGCTTGCTTAAGAATCCTAAGTTTTCAAAGGAAAAACTTAGAGGGGATATGTTTAGATTTTAGCTCTAAAGTGGTAAGTGTTAGCGCTTGAGTTCACTTGTTGTAGAAGGTGCTAAATTAATGAATACTCTCTCTAGGCAAGACCTTGCAGATGTAGGGAAACCTAATTGCATAAACATCTTGTGTCTCGTTTAGTTTTCTGCACTTAACATTTCTTGTTCCTGAAGCAGTTGGAACTGATCTTGGCACTACACCGCTTGTTTTGTTGACAAATATCAATTTGGACCCAATATTAGTCATTGTAATTGATCTATTATAATAAACTTGTGCAATAAATCAGTCTATTATCTTGCGAATTAAAGTTGTAAAATGTTAAGCTATTAGAATAAGAACAATACTAACAAATTTAATAACACTAACAACACATTTAAGGTTAGTCATAGGAATAAGTTTAATGATTCAAAAATGACATCCAACATAACATAAAATATCTAAAATATGTAATAACACTAATAACATTAGCAATGGAAAAATACAAAACATTTACATGATAAAATCTCAAAATGTGATAAGCTTAAATTTTGAGAGGTTTATGATTATACTTGAGAGGATAACTTTTAAGAATGAAATAGAAAAATGCTTTAGGTCTCAAATTAATGTATTTAGAGTTTTATTATGAAAATTTACCCTAATCTTGACTCCCATAAGTGTTAAACTTAATATATTATAAGTCAAATTTATATTAGTATAAATACAAAATTCTTGAAATAATTTTTGGTAAATAAAACCAACTTTTACACTTATGAGATATTTGAATTATATTTTTTTTGATGGAATTAGATTTGAATTTTAAATTTTTGAGGGAGTTGAAAATATAATTTTGTCATTGTATTAATATAAATTTTACAATTTTCAAGAGATTAAATCATAAACTCTTTACTTTTGGAGAGGACATAATTAAATTTTAGGTTTTAGGAGAACCGAAATATAATTTTCCATTAAATTAACTCAAAACCTTGCAAATAATTAAGAAACTAATAAAATAATTTTTATTTTTATTTTGAGACAAAAACCCCTACCTACACTTGATTTTGAGCATACATGTGCTTTCTCGATCACCAAAGATAAAAAGAAATGGTGAAAGCTTCTTTCACGTTGTTTTAATAAAGACTTAAACTTTGCACGAGTTGTCTCTTAATCTATAGGTCAACCCAAATTCCCATGGTGGGGAAACTAGTTGGGCGTGCCTCTTCGGACTATTGGCTTGGCTCCTATGGAAGAATCATAACCTCTTCAGTTTTCAAGGAAAATCATAGAGCTCGGAGGAGATAATTAAAACCTCGGTGTCTTGGGCCAAGCACTTCTCCTTGGCAAGCAGACAAGTTGCGAATGCTGAAATCGAATCGACTTGTGGAGAACAATTTCGATTTAATCCTTTACAAATTATAAAGATATAAACTATAAAAAATTAAAATTTTATCTGGCCCCCCTTAACAATTTGTTTTGGCTTCGCCCCTGCAAGGCAACTCGACACTAACTCACAATTGACGATAATACCACGATAAACAATTGTAGTGCATTTAATATTGTTAATCTGATATATTTATGTGTTTAAATTTCATTTTACTCATAATTTAATCTATTTTTTATTTTAATATCATAATTTTCATGTGTCATTATGATTAATTAGTTTAAAACAACAAATTTCATTGTTTATTATATATTATTTTTAAATACATATTTATTTTTTAAATTCGTGGTTTTCGCATTGATATGTTTAATAGGATTTATAATATGTAGATTAACACCAAATAAGATATTAGTTGAAATAGTTAGTTAAAAATTTAAAATTCATATGCCTCATGTTTAAAATTTTACTTAAAAATAAAAAAAAATACTTTCATATTAATGTTTATTTATTACTTTTTAAAAATAAAAATATTTTAATAATTTTCCTACTGTATAATAATTCAATGAAAATTCAAATTTTTATCCAAATAATTTTTATAATTAGAGGATATTTTAAAATCACGATTTCTTCTTATGTTTCATACTTCATATTTCATATTTTCTCCGTATATTATCAATTTCAGACTTTTGTATGTGAAATTACTATTGAATATTTATATTTCCTTAATTGAATTGGCTTGACAAATTAATATGATGTTGATTTAGTTCGATAATAATTGAAGTATATTTTTTAAAAAATTAAATTATATGATTAAAAAATACACAACTTAAAACATTATAAATTTTAACAATTTTATTTTATCATTTTAACTTTTAAAAAGGAAAAAATAAGGCCTATAGGCCATTTTTTTAAAATTAGGGTTTTGGATCGATTTTATTTTTAATTAGAGATATAGGCCAATTTTATTAGGACGCGCTTTCCTATTCTCTCTTCCAGGGTTAGGGTTTTTATTTTATTAGGGTTAGAGTTTTTATTAGGGTTTTTATTTTGGGTTTAGAGTATTTTGAAAGTGTTCAGGATTTTCGAAAGAAATTCTTAGGTAATTTTAAGGGGTCGGGGATGTGATAACACGCCTCAGCACACTTACATTTCTGAACCATGCCAAGTAACCATCAACTGTCGTCGTGTCCACTGAGAAAAATTATTCGCGAACGGGTATGGACTGCATCCTAAGATCCCATACGTCGATGTGCTCCACGTGTCGCACCGACTAGTCAATGTTGTCCTTCCCCCACATGTCTACCTTGTGCAAATCCTTCAGATATTGCGGTGGCGGCGAAATTCGTTGCCTCCACTTGAACTGCCACAACACCCTATTTATTTCATGCATTTCCACTCTCGTGTACACTATCAACGACACCTTCACATCCCACATCTGCTGATTGCGCAACACTTCCGACGGAATACAGGATATGACATCGGTGTTGGCGTACGACATCCATTCAAACTGATAAGAAAAATTGTAAATATCGTTATTTATGAATTTCTTTTTTACGAATAATTACGTAATTAATATAGGTTCGAAAGAATAGGTAACTAACCTCGGCTTCATTGATCTAACAACAGCCTAATATCTTTTATTACCTTAGGCAGTCCCATGTAGCTCGGCCCATGGTTCCACCTGTACAAGCGATATGTTAATCGAAACATATAATAATAAAAATTATTGTACAAACTATGTATTTGTTAATAAATGATGTTTACCTCGTCACCAAGGGGAACATTTATAGGTCGACCACATTGAGATGTAAAAATGGTAGTCTCCACCAGGCCCACGACTATAGCAGGAGAAAACAATCACCGATCGACGTTGACCTCGGGTTCATGGCTCGACACATCTCTCGATATAACGTGGACAATATTGCAGATCCCTAACTTAGTTTCACGCAACCATTGAAGCCCACTAGATGTAGTAGCCACCTTACATGCACCAAATTTTGAGATTTGTCGTGCATTAAAATTCCCCTGATTAACCTCAAGATGTATGCTTGGGTGTATTGTTGTATCACCTCCTTCGTTCGATCTTTAAGGTTTTTAGGGAGCTCATCGAAATTATCCTTCAACTAGTTCATCAATTTTCAACCACCTTCGAACTTGTCCGAGACCTTCTTCAACAGTGATTGGCAGAGGGTCACTTTGTTCGGAACTATCCTAGATCCCGTGCTGACTGGTCCATCCACTGGCAAACCAAATTGTAGCGCTATGTCTTCGAGTGTGATTGTACACTCGCCGCATCGAAGGTGGAAAGTGTGTGTTTCGGGCCTTCATCTTTCCACTAATGCGCTAATTAGTTGCAAATTGAGTTTGTAGTCCCCGGACATGCTAGACGCATGTAAGAAAACAACCGCTTGCAAGTGGCCATGAATTTCAGGAATTACATGCTTTCTTATATTATGGATGAAATTATCCAGAACAGGATCATCTGTTTATTTACACAAAAAATTATAATTATAATAAAAAATTAAATTTAACATTATTGAAATTAACGAAATTTAAATTTCGGTTTTACCATTACTAATTAGGCAGCAGAAATATACTTGTCGTTGAATCGGATTAGAAAGGCGGTCATTCATAAAAATGAGATAATTTAAAAAATAAAAATTTTAATTAAATAAAAATATTGAAAATTTTTAAAAACAAGAGACTTGAGAGGGTTTGAGAGGATTGAGAGAGTTGAGAGAAGGATGTGAATGAAAAAATAAAAATTGAGGGGTATTTATAGGGTAAAAAAAGTTACTATTAGGGTTTTAAATTTTTTTTATCATTGGCGATAAGTTAAAAAAACTGTTGGGATTTACAAAGTGCGACTAATTAAGGGCGTTTTCTAACTAAATCGATCTATATCCCTAATTAAAATAAAAACCGACCCAAAACCTTAAGTTTTTTAGAAAAAATAGTCCTATAGTCGTTATTTTGCCATAAAAAATATTAAATATTAAAGTGTTAATTATTTCAAAAACAAAAACCAATTGTTTAACAAGTTTAAAATTGAAAGAAATCATATTTGTAGAGAGGAGCATATACGCATAAAAGAGAAAAAGGAAATCCTTTTGTGTATATAGTAGAGAATCTAAATTCACCACCTGTCGTTCCAAATGATCTCCTCCACAGTGGACCCCACTAACCCCCGACTTAGACAGCCAACAGTTCCCCTTTAGAGGGAAAATAAATAAATAATTAATTATACTATTGTCCTCCATAAAAGTCCCTTTTTCTTTTATAAAAAAAAAAAAATCTCTCCCTTGCACTTCTGATAAACAAACAAATATATATTTTTAGTTTACCTTCTTTTTTTCCTTTTTTAATCAAGAAAAAAAAAGTTTTTGGCTTTTTATGATACCCGGCGATGCCTACGCCGGTAAGTGTAGCGCGGCAATGCTTAACGCCAGAGGCAGCTCACGCGCTAGACGAGGCGGTGAGAGTCGCGCGACGGAGGGGACACGCGCAAACGACCTCGCTCCATGCCGTTTCTGCTCTTCTCTCTCTCCCTTCGTCCCCGTTACGTGACGCCTGTGCACGTGCTCGTAACGCGGCTTACTCCCCTCGCCTCCAATTCAAAGCGTTGGAGCTTTGCCTTAGCGTGTCATTGGACCGAGTCCCCTCGAGTCAACTCAGCAACGACCCGCCCGTCTCCAACTCGCTCATGGCCGCGATAAAGCGGTCTCAGGCGAACCAGCGAAGGCAGCCCGAAAATTTCCACCTTTATCGCGATATGTCGCAGCAAAATCCTTCCAGTATCTCGTGTGTCAAAGTGGAGCTCCAACACTTGATGTTATCCATCCTGGATGACCCTGTTGTTAGTCGGGTCTTCGGCGAGGCGGGATTTCGGAGCTCCGAAGTCAAGCTGGCAATCATCCGCCCCCTCCCTAATCTCCTAAGATACTCTCGACCACGTGGCCCACCGGTTTTTCTTTGCAATCTAGAAAATTCGGATCCGGGTTATGAAAACACCAGGTTTCCATGTCATGGCGGCTTCAGTTTCCCGTTCCCGGGTTTTGCATCTTTTTATGGAGGAGAAGAAAACTGTAAGAGAGTAGGAGAGGTTTTGGCGCGAAGGAGGAATCGACTACTTGTTGGTGTATGTGCAAACGATGCACTCGCCAATTTCACTGATTGTTTGGACCAAAAAAAAGATGGCTTCTTGATTAAAGGTATTTCGGGGTTAAACATAATTTGCATCCAAAATTATATTTCCAAGTGCACTACTAATCAAGGCTTTAATAAAGGGGAGATGGATTTAAAATTTGAAGAAATGGGTCGGGAAGTTGAAGGATCCGGATCCGGGTTGGTGGTGAATTACGGGGATCTGAAAAATCTTGTCAGTGACAAGAGTGAAAAAGATGATGATGATGATGATGACGACGACGACGACGACGACAAGGTTGTGGATGAAGATGGGGTTAGTTATGTAGTTGGACAGTTAACGAGGTTATTACAAGTTTATGGAGGGAAACTCTGGCTGCTGGGAGCTGCAACAAGTTACCAGACATATTTGAGGTTTCTAAGTAGGTTTCCTTCAGTTGAAAAAGACTGGGATTTGCAGATTTTGCCTATAACTTCGGTTAGGAATTCATTGGCTCAGTCTTATCCCAAGTCCAGGTATGTAAATTGAATTATCAATTTTCTTGGAGATTTTATTTTATACTATCTTTTATGTTGGCATGATATTTTTGGTCGTTATTCTGAATGCTTTTAACTAATTTTTTTTTGGTCAAGTATACTTATCTTGTGTTTAGAGAGCTCTTTATTTGTCCTACGGTCGAGTTTGAGGGATTTAAGGATTGGGTAATCTTGATTTAAAGCTGATGCTTCGTTGTGTAACACTTTTAAGTCATAACCTTTTCCAGAGTTGCACTGGTTGGCGTACAATATTCACCATGGTGAAACCTGGGATTTAGAGGGGATGTGATTTGTGATTTAAGCTGAATTTGCAACTTAATGCACTGCTACGTTGTTGCTGTGTTAACATTTTTGAATTTAAATAAAAATAATAAGAGTTTAAAATGATTTTAAAGATATTAAGTTGTTTGCAGTGGGTAATGACGCGTTTCATAAAGGTTGATTATTTGGTTAGTGCATGGTTATTGGATGAAACACTTACATAAGCCTAACTGATACTTTTATAATTTTAAATTTATTTAAGGTGCTGAATGCTATAGTAGTGGAATGTTGGTATCCACTTTATCTGTTTCATTCTTTTTGTTGTTATGCAGCATCACTTTTTTTTTTTCCTTTGCGTTTATTGATTCCTTTGATTTCCATGGCTGTCTTCGTATTTAATTCGACCTGATCTCATAGTTTATGTAACTACAGGTTGATGGAGTCATTTGTTCCATTTGGTGGGTTCTTTGCTACACCTTCTGAGTCAAAGGGGTCCTTAAGCAGCTCGTATCAACATTTACCCCGCTGTCATCTATGCAATGAGAAGTGCGAACAGGAAGTAATTGAAATTTCAAAGGGAGGTTTCAATGTTTCCGTGGCAGATCAGTGCCAATCTACTTTGCCTTCTTGGTTGCAGATGACAGAGCTTGGTGCAAACAAGGGATTAGATTTGAAGGTGTGTGTCCGTTCGTCTATGCTTCACGTGCTTATTTTATGTTCATATTCTTTTGTTTCAAATATCTGTGGTGGGGACCCGGAGTATTAAGAGAACCATCGGTTTCAACTTTCAATCCCTATTATTACTACTCAAGTATATTCCTAACCTGATTCATTTGCCGCCAATCTCAAAAGATGGACATCATTTGCATACACCCACAGCATACGCTTATACCGGTTTTAAAATGTCTGTTGTTCACCAGATCTGTTGTGTTGATCAAGGGTTTCCATGTTTTATTCACTAAATCTACCCAACCCTGTCCCTGCCCCTGCCCCTGCCCCTTTTCTCCAAATCTTAATCGGTTTAGTTTGGATAATTTATGAAATTTATGTGAAAACAAGTTTGTCTCTCTTCAGTGCAGACCAAAGATGGGCAGTTTTTAAACACTATGGTAGCAGGACTGCAAAAGAAGTGGGACAATATTTGCCAGCGCCTTCATCACACTCATCCAGGCCCTGAGTCAAAAACTTATGAAGAAAGCCCTTCATTCCCGACTGTTATGGGCTTTCATTTCGTGCAAGACAAGAAAGAAAATGCTCATGGTCATAGTAATGACAATAGAAATGCATCGCCCGATGAAAAGATGTCTACATCACTATCAGAGAATCCTTCCTCTATAGTATCCAAGACTAGAAATGGAAGTGTCCTGCACAAGCTATGGGAAAAGCCTTCCAAAGGAGGTGTTTTTGAAGCGATTGAACCCATATCTCCTTGCAGTTTGTCCAATTCAAGTGGAGGTGACGTTAGTCAAGCCTCTCCTACATCTGTGACTTCTGTGACAACTGATTTAGGGTTGGGTTTATGCTCCGTTTCTTCAAGCAACACGATGAAACCTTCAAATCAGAACCATGCAGGGCTTGCGGAGGACTTCCCAGGTTGCCTTCCTGCAAATGTTGATGCTAAAAATGGAAACATCTCTGGCCATCCTTCTCAGTCCTCTTCCACTTTCTCTCCCGACTTTTGTGGAAAGCTTAATCCAAGCGATTTCAAGAAGCTTTTTACAGCTGTCACCGAAAGAGTTGGATGGCAACATGAAGCTGCAAGTGTTATTTGCCAAACAGTGGCCAACGGGCGTGCACGAACTGAAAAATGTCATGGAGCCAGTCAAAGAGGTGATATATGGTTGAATTTCTGTGGACCCGATAGGTGTGGTAAAAGGAAAATTGCTCTTGCACTTGCAGACGTAGTATATGGAAGCAGAGAAAATTTCATTGGCATGGATCTAAGTTGCCAAGATGGGGGGTTGATGCATACACAGTTGCTCTTCAATTCCCAGGAAGTGAATTATGATTTAAGGTTCAGAGGAAAGACTGTGGTTGACTGTATTGCTGAGGAGTTAAGCAAAAAGCCCTTGTCAGTTGTCTTCCTTGAAAATGTGGATAAAGCTGATATTCAGGTTCAGAGCTGCTTGTGCCAAGCTATCCGAATTGGCAAGTTCTCAGACTCACATGGAAGAGAAGTCAGCACCAGCAATGCGATATTCGTGACAACTTCGACATTAGCTAAGGAAACTCAAGTTGTTTGTCATAAACAACACACATCTGAGGATAAAATATTGGGAGCCAAGGGATGGCCACTGCAGATTGTGATCAAGCATGACGACAACATAATTGGCCAAGACTTGAAGTTACCTGTTACAACTAGAAAAAGCATCTCTAAGCAGGGTTTTTTGAATAAAAGAAAGCTGATTGGCTCCCATGAAACTCTGGAGCAGCATGAGATGATGGAAATTACCAAACGGGCTAACCGAACATCATCTTTGAATCTAGATTTGAACATTCCGGCTGAAGAAAGTGAAGTGCAGGACACTGATGATGCAACTGTTGACAATGACTGGGTTGATGAGAGTCCCATGCATTGGTTGCAAGATTTCTTTGGTCAATCTGTAAAAAATGTGGTATTCAAGCCATTTGATTTTGATGCACTTGCAGAAGAACTATGGGACGACATTAACCAGAGTTTCTGCAAGTCTACAGGTGCAGGGTGTTTGCTAGAGATAGAGTCGAAAGCTATGGAACAACTAGTAGCAGTTGCATATGTATCTGATGAGAAAAGGGTGGTGAGGGATTGGGTGGAACAAGTTCTTAGCAAGGGATTCGCAGAAGTTAAGAAAAAGTACAAGTTCAATGCTCACACCGTCGTGAAACTTGTTCCCTACGATGCTCTTACTTCTGAGGAGCAAACACTAGGACTAGGAGTTTGTGTTCCCCCCAAAGTTGTTCTCAATTAATAACTTTCTTTTTCAAAAGCCTAATCTGGTAGTTTAGGGAAGGTGTTGTATGAGGATTTAGCATCCTGTGAAGTATGTTCAGCTTCATAATCCCATAAAATTTGGGGGCATCTTCTCGTCTTCCATCTTAGGTCGTGTATTCTACCATGTATAATCAAATCTGTAGTGAGGTGTTAGTGTGATATGTCTATTATTCACCACAAAAGAAAAAAAAAAGACTTTTAGTATTTGCTTGGTTTGATTGCTTATGTATAACCAAAGTTAATTTGCAGAAGAATTGGAGTATGGTGAATGTTCAAATATCTTGTCAAATTTGGCTCGACTTGCGAATTTGTACCCCACCCTGAAAGAGTTGGATGGTTTCTTGTCCATGATCTTTTATTATTATTATTATCATCAACAACCAAGTAAAAAGAAAGTTGAAAGTGACAAAACTGGTGAATGGAACATTCGCTTTTCTTTCCATATTTACACCTTTGCTTGATGATCATCTTCCACCCTACAACATGCACAAGCTCGGTGAGTGGTTCCAGACGCTGAAAGCAACATATCTACAGACTCACGGCTTCAATCAAGTGATAGTATGGGAAAACATGATGAATGGCGTAACATGAGTTCCAATGTCATGCTGGATGTTGTTGATCCATCCCTAGTCACCATCAAGTGGTGTAAGCCTTCCTAGTCCTCCCAACTAACTCCCTTCCTGTCTAATATACACAGTTAAGTTTAATAGAAAAGGGTTTCCTATGAAACATTTTTCATATGCCTTAATTTCCATGGTGGCCAGGGTGATGTAGCTAAGTCACTAAGTCCAATGACATAACAACAATATCTGCACTCTATATGGATCCTCAACCCGACAATGCTTTGGGTCAAACACGCCATCGTCTTCCCTATCATTAACTCCATTAATTGCCTCTTTTATCTTTATCATCTTCACTAGTAATTGCCACATCCAATGAAGTACTCACATTCAACATCTCACGGTTTCTATCTCTACCCATGAATGAAATCAAAACTATTAGCTTTAGAATAAAGAGTTAATTGCATTGAATATCTTCAAATTATAATTCAAATTCTAAATTGGTCTTATTCAAATTATTAGCATTGTTCCAATCAAGTCATTACATCAAACATTTACTCAATTTTTCTGATAAATGTCAGTTGGTGACATGTATCACAATCTCACTGCCACATTTGTCTGTTCATATTTCCTTATCTTTTTTCTTTTTTCCTTTTTCATTATTCTTTCATTATTTTCTTTCTCATAAATAATAAAAGTAATTAATAATTTTTTTATTATAAGTTAAATTAATATTTTGATAAAAATTATAAAAATATTGAACTAATTTATAATTCATATTCTAATATTTTTCCTATTTTCCCGTTCCTCCCATTTTCTTTCTTTAAACTACAACCAAAAACTGATAAATCTTATTGACTCATTATATACTTCAAATATTCTTTTTTTTCCTTAGGGATAAATAACAATTTTATACATTAACTTTATTTCAATGTGCAATTTGATACATAAACATTGATTTAGTGCAATTATACACATGAAACTTGAATTGTGGTTCATATATATACATAAAACCTTGATTTTGATTCAATTGTATACATTTAAAGAAATGAATATGTACATTTATTTTCATATTGAATTTGTCACATCCCAAAAAAAATTAGGTTAGTAGAAATTAGGTTAATGAAACCAAGAGTGATCACATCCTGATTTTTAGTTAAGATTGTGAAAATCATATCAAGTGAGGTAATTTGGTTCAATGGATATGTGTTGTGCTTGTGTGTGTGAGGTTCTGGGTTTGAATATTTTTCCTTAAATTTTTATTATTTTTGTCCTAACCCTATCCTTGGACTTCTAGCTTATATATTATTTTCGCTCAAATGATGACAGAATGAGTCTGTTGGTTTAGTGGTAAAGCTTTAATTTACCTTTTGGTCATGTGTTCAAGTCCTTGTGTGTATAAAGAGAAAATATTTTGCTATTCTTTGTCTGTGTCGCTATGTGGTCAATTCTAGAATTTTGATAGGTTAGGATATTTTTTTTTATTTTAAAATTCAACTCCTAAATATTCTCTTAGATTTTTGACGTTTCTTTTCACTTTCCCCATTTTTCCTACTTTCTCCACTTTTTCCTTCACGTTAGTTTATTCCTGGGAATTTTTCTTTCTGTTAATTCTTTTGCTTTTCCATCTTTGTCACGTGTATTTTTGTGATTTGCGAATTAATCCATTTGGATTCTTCTGTTGCTACTTCTTTTATCTTCTACTTTGTTACTACGTTGGACCCGTGTTGTTGTTCTTGCTTGTCCGGTTCTAGCCAAGAGAAAATTGGGTGTTTTTAGGGTCATGGGTACATCACTTCGTAAGTGCCATGTTTTCTCTTCTCAGGGGACAATTGTTTTATTATTTTCATTTTGATTTTAGTTTCTCAAGGGGGGTTGATAAATGTGTGGGATGGGCGATAAATTGTGTACTGATCATAAAACTGTTGTTTTTGATTAGGCGAGGTTTAGGAGACAGTGTATCTCTGGCAAATTGAGGATTTAAGGACTGTTTATTCTTTGGGTAAGTAATCAAATGCCCTGTAGGGGCTGGTTCTTTATGATTAAGATTGAATGCTTGTGTTGGCGATCGAATTAGTGATTGAGTTTCATATATCATTGCTAATTAGTCCATTCTAAATACTGGTTTTAAGGTTTGGAAGTGTTTCGGATTGTCATTTATCAAAAATGTTCAGGTGTGTGACTCGATCTCGTAAAAATAGCGAATGACAGTAAGCCAAAAAACTCACTGTTGAAGTCACACGACCTTGTGCACATAGTCTGGGTTTGTAACAACCCATTTCTGAATTAATAAATTGAATGAAATAATTAATTTAGATCAAGAAGAGTGGAAAATCAAGGAGAGAAAATTTCCAAATATCCCTTTTACTTTGACATTTCAGAAATTTAGTCAAGTAAATTCGTAAGAATTGTAATAATTTAAATGTTGTTTAAATTGGATATTTTATTATGTTGTTTGATGCAAATGAACCAAAATATAAATGTATCAACGCTATGACAAATTGACAGATATTGAATCCCGATTGAACCTTAGGAATTCTTAGGAAACGAATGACATGTCATTAAGGATTTCATGTTTTGGGTGCTGGTCTTGAATGTCCTATCAATGGCCGACGTCCTGCATTTGTTGCGGATTCTCCATAGCTTGTGTGAGTAGCATCATGTAGCTTACATTTCGACCCATAGCTCGTGTAATCAGGCCCATTTCACAACTCGTGTGAGCATTAATGTAAAGGAAATGTTACGGTTATATGTAAATTGCACACTTCGTGTGAGCTTTCCTAAGTATCCGATGTTATTCTAGATAGTTCAACGGGTATGAAAAGGAAATGAAGTGGTAGGTGTTCAAATGGAATGTATTATGAACTTATGAAAAGGAATGTAATCCAAATGATGTGGATGCAAGTATAAATTACTTGTTATGGATCAATTCATTTGAATAATGCATAAATGTACTAACTTGTGAGTTGATGATATTGTTTAGGCTTAAGCTAAACATTTGAAATGGAATGGTAAGTAAGTAAATGGAATGATTCATAATCTTATGAAAATGTTGGTAATTATGTAATATGTCTTATAAAATCCTATTATGTTATAATTGAAATTATGTGTGATGTTGATGAATCTACTCAATTGGGAGTTGGATGGTGTTAAATAGGCTTATACTGTAACACCCCTATCCCGTAACCATCGCCGGAATAAGTAAGGGGCATTACCGGACTTGTAACTCATGACAGAACGGTAAAACTTTTTTTTTAAGATCATTCATTTGGATAAACACTAAACACAGCCAGGGATAAAATGTAAACTTCTATAAGTAAACATTCAAAAGATGTCATTTTCGCATGGCTTATATACAATAACCAAATTATTCTTTCGCTACTAGTCTATTCTATACATGCCATAAGATAATCCAATCTCATGGCTACCGTAATGGTAGATAGTGTGATGAAGTGCTGACGATCCCCGAGCTAGTAGTCAGAATCCACAACCTACAGACCAAAAACATGAACGAACAGAGTAAGCTTTCGTAAGCTTAGTAAGTTTTAAGCAAAACGATAATTTTGTTGAATCAATGACGTTTTTCACATATACTTAATCTAGATAAAATCTCATTTGACCCAAATATACCTAACCAAAATTTCACATAATTTAATTCGCCTTTCTTTAGCCCTGAGCTTTAAGTCGCAAAGTGTTTTCATTCAATATCTTTGGTCATTCATTTCAACTGTTCGATGAAGTAAATCTAAAGCTTCATCTCGAACTATAATATCAATAAACGCATCACTGAACTCTCACATATATATACTTTCATACAATAGTGATCTAGATGGTCGAATATTTCCAAAGCACATTCTTCATCAACTGAAGATGGATTCACATGGTAACCACATTCTTCACCAATTTACAACTTTCAATAATCCTTTCCACTTGTTCATAATCGCATCCATATTTTCAAGTATTTCAACATGGCAAGTACTAAATTTCTGTAGGCACCTAAAGAACCAAACATATTCCTTATTACATATACGTAAGTTTACAGAATATAATCCTTACCTTGTACTGGCACATCTAGCTGAACCCAACCCGTACTCAAATCATAAGGCCTTTGGGCAGAATATGCACTAATACATAAGAATATTTCATCCCATACTTCATTATACAAGCATACCATTACCAATTAGATCATTCTCATATTTGAAGTTATAATATTGATCACATTTACATACCTTTTTGATACTAATAATTCACTTTGAAATCAATCCACCGACGAGTAAGTAATACGTACCTGAACATCTTTAAATACGTAATACTTATTTGATGGTAACTTACTGCGGATACTCAATATCAAAGTCTTACTTGAATCTTCGGGTCTTCAAAACCTGGATATAGTACGAGCACGAAGCATACGGACATTAATTCAGAATAATATTCCCGCATAAAGCCTGCGGGATCTTAACCCGGATACAGTACTGGCACAAATGCCCTTCGGGACTTATCACATTTATACACCTTCACATCCATCACATCGGCCATTAGGTCTTATCTCATAATACACTTTCACATTCATCACATTGGCCATTCGGCCTTATCACATATATACACTTTCACATTCATCACATCGGCCATTAGGCCTTGTCACATATATACACTTTCACATTCATCACATTGGCCATTCGGCCTTATCACATATATACACTTTCACATTCATCACATCGGCCATTAGGCCTTATCACATATATACAGTTTCACATTCATCACATCGGCCATTAGGCCTTGTCACATATATACAATTTCACATTCATTACATCGGCCATTCGGCCTTATCACATATACATATCTTGTACATCAATTTCATCATAACAAAATTGACTAGGTATACTAGTCATTTACGGCTTATAGCTTCACTTTAATACGGATTTGGTACTTTGATTACCAATATTTAATCGATAGCTTATAAGCAACTCAAATAGTTTTATTAAGGTTTACAACATAATTACAAATTCAGCACAAGCTGTTTTTCCTGAGCAAGAGTCATTAAATTATTCGTAAATGGAGCTACGAAACTCCAAATGAAGTGCTGTTAATTTTCCCTGAAAATAGACTCATACATATTTTATCCAACAAATTTTCAGAATTTTTGGTTTGGCCAATCAATACCAGATTTTTCTTAAAGTTTCCCCTATTTTACTGTTTGACTATCCTGACCACTCTTCACTACGAATCAAATTTCTCATTGTACAAAATTCAAAATATGTTATAGTTTATTTCATTTGAAACTAGATTCACTAAGGCATCTAGCATATAAATTTTGTCTTTTAAAAATTTTTGTAAAATTTATAATGATTTTCTAAAAACAGAACAGAGGATTACAGTGTCATTCTGCACTGTCTCACACAACTTTAAATATCTCATTATCGGAAATTCCTTTGCTTAAACGGTTTCTTTTATAAGAAACTAGACTCATTAAGCTTTAATTTCATGTTTTATTCAGCCTATAATTTAAGTCCATAAATTTATGGTGATTTTCTAAAGTCACGTTACTGCTGCTGTCCTAAGCAGATTATTTCAAATTACACTTAAATTTCCAAGCTCAAACACTTAAGAACTTACCATTTGAGCTTAGAACATATCATGGCCCATCATATCTTATTAAATCAACTCAATATGTTCTATTATGATTGAATTTACTCAACGTTTAATCAATTAAAACTTACCTCGGAAGTGGTCGACGACTAGATATCTACGGCTATTCGTTTACTTTCTCTTTTCCTTTATCCGAATTTGATCCTCTTTGCTCTTAAGCTTAAGTGAAACAATAGATTGGCTTAGGTACTTAACTAATATTATTCACTTGACAATCACATTTGGAAATCACATATCATTTTCAATATGTATTAATTAATAAAACATGCCATGACTCGATTTCATGCTTATTTAATCTATATCTAATTCACATTCACAAGCAAAGAGTCACTTAATTTATCATTCTTTCGTATACAAGAATTTAATCATATTGCCAAATGTCCTTATGTGTACATGGTACATACATAAGGCATACATATACATAATTCATATTCATTCCATTTAAGTACTTAAAACTTACAAAGGAATCAAACTCAAATACTTAAGAACCTACTTTTCAAACACACCTATAGCCGAAACATATGTATATGAATATAAGATTTTCCCTCATTTGAAGAAAGCACAAATACATAATTCACTCTCTCACATACCCTTTTTGCACTTCACATTATCATATCCATTCAACACTTTCACTAAGTGTAGCCCAATATCTTATTCAACAACTAATTCGGATAACACATAAAGAACATCTCAATTTATATTCATTCAAAATCAAGCTAAAACTAAATTTAATTACTCAACTTAATATGCGGGATTTATATACCAATTCAAATAACAAGTTGAATTCATGGTCGAATGCAACAATCAACCCAATTCATAATCAATTTATCACTGAGGTGCTAATTTGAATAATTCTCATACAACTATTATCAATACACATTAATTTTTGTATAAGCCCCCACATTGCCGATTTTCACAATCAACATAGTCACAAGGGCTCACCCTATCCACTCAAAGTTCAATTCACCAATTAAGCAAATGCTATTAATGCTAAGAATTTTTTTTTTTACAATTTATCCTAGTTTGCCGAAAGAAATTATGCCCTAATTCATGAACTTAAACAACATTGGCCAACTTTCCAAGCTCATTTGAGCCATCAAGCACATTTAGTTTGTTCATACTCAACTAGAATCAATTATCCTCCCAAAATCATCAAACATACAAAATATACCCCATTAAGCTCATGACCGATTGCTACATGCTTCATGAACACAAAAATTTTCACATGGGTCTAGTTGCAAGCTTCAAAACCAACCAAAATTCACAAATTTTCAAAGAAAATAACATGAACCTTACCTTATTTGAAGCCTTCTTTTGCCGAATGCCCTAAGCTCAAAGGTTTCTATTTTCTTTCTCAACTCACGGCAAGAAGAAGAAGAAATGGCCTTGTTATTTTCACCTCAAACATATTTTATTCATTTATTTTATTAACTTTTATTATTTCTATTTTATGAAACCATTTTATTTAATATAAACGAATATATTATTAACATTATTTACTAACATACAAAGCACAAAATGCCAAAACAAAGTCATCATTACCTTCCACTAACATTAAAAGGGGAAATTTGACATGCAACTCCACTATTTTGCATGCATGAATCAACTAGTCATCACACATTTCCCCATCATACTTTCAAAGTTTACTACTAAGCCCTTTTTAGTAAAATTCACATTTATAACTCTAAGTTAAAACATCAAAAATGTCACACATGAATTAACACATATTATAGGCATCAAAATGAATATTAAATTATTTTTATGTCTAGGTTTTGTGGTCTCGAAACCACTTTTTGACTAGGGTCAAATTAGGGATGTCACAACTCTCCCCCTCTTTAAGGATTTTCATCCCTGAAAATCTTACTAGCGACTACGTTAGGATAACGTCCTCTTGTTTTAAAACAAATACATAACATCAACTCAGATATTCATAACCCACATTTTCATTCATATATATATATAAGCCGTAACATGGCCGAAAGTATACATGTTCTTAAACATCCTAATGAATATCCTTTATAACATTATCATATCTAAATATTCGACTTAACTTATTTCCAAAAGAAGATTAACTTCCACGTACCTGAACATTTAGTTCATTCAATACATCCATTCATATTTAAAGTTACCCGTATACAGTCGAATAGGCATAAAGCTTAACACAAGTGATGCCAGTGTACTAAACACGGTCTTACACACTATCACAAATCAATGCCGTCGTCCTAGACAAGATCTTACATGAAACGAAATCCGCACACACAGTGCCCACTGACCGATCTCGCACACATAGTGCTCAGTTAAAGAATTCGCACACATAGTGTCCACTGACCGATCTCGCACACATAGTGCTCGGTTAAAGAATTCGCACACACAGTGTCTCAATTCATTCGCACACATAATGCCTATATTCATTCGTTATTACACATTGAAATAACTTAACCAAGTCTATAAAACATCATATAAGTACACTTTAAACGTGTCCTTTCATTTAATTTTGAATTCATATAGTAATGAACACTTAAACTTTGCTCGAATCATCGGCATTAAGCCTGCTAGGCATGAAGGCCTGATTACACATCATCGGCACGAATGCCCTTCAGGACTTAGCTCGGATGTAACACCAGCACGAATGCTCTTCGGGACTTAGCCCGGATGTAACACCAGCACGAATGCTCTTCGGGACTTAGCCCGGATGTAACACCAGCACGAATGCTCTTCGGGACTTAACCCGGATCATCGTCGAGACCTTTAGCTCGGATGAAATCTCCACACAAAGCCAGCGAATTTTAACCTGGACATAATCTCTGCACATAGCCATCGGATCTTTACCCGGGCATAATCTCCACATATAGTCATCGGGTCTTTACCCGGACACAATCTCTACTTATAGTCATCGGGTCTTTAAGCCCGGATTCACATCATTGAGTCTCATACATATTTATTCACATGTTATCATGTTTCACATAGCACAAATCACATTTATAGTTTAATCAATTCATTCACATGTAAACATATAACATGATTCTTGACTTTAAGTCGTAAATATCATTCAAATCTAATACATGTATACTTCTTTTACTAAACTTTCAGCTCAATAAGCAATCACACAAAAGCATATATCCCCAATCTCTTTATTTGTTCATTTCTCTAATAACCATTCAGCTACATAACATGTATAAGGTTTCTTTCTCAATAACCTTACTATGATAAGGACAATGGGACATCATTCATCTATCATACATATATATCATGGCATTTTAAATTAAATACCAAATTCAATTACTCAAAACTTACTTATATTATACCCTTCTCAATATTGACACATCATAAACATGTCTCAGTCCTCTCAATACCATCTACTACAGCTCGATCGGGATCGGAATTCATTACAATAAAAAAAAACACACTTTAACTATTAGAAATCATCACACCATCATATTATCACTCTATGGCATGTATAACTAGACTCACATGTGCTACGTTAGTCCTAGAATCGACTAAACCGCAGCTCTGATACCAATAAAATGTAACACCCCTATCTCGTAACCATCGCCGGAATAAGTAAGGGGCATTACCGGACTTGTAACTCATGACAGAACGGTAAAACTTTTTTTTTTTAAGATCATTCATTTGGATAAACACTAAACATAGCCAGGGATAAAATGTAAACTTCTATAAGTAAACATTCAAAAGATGTCATTTTCGCATGGCTTATATACAATAACCAAATTATTCTTTCGCTACTAGTCTATTCTATACATGCCATAAGATAATCCAATCTCATGGCTACCGTAATGGTAGATAGTGTGATGAAGTGCTGACGATCCCCGAGCTAGTAGTCAGAATCCACAACCTACAGACCAAAAACATGAACGAACAGAGTAAGCTTTCGTAAGCTTAGTAAGTTTTAAGCAAAACGATAATTTTGTTGAATCAATGACGTTTTTCACATATACTTAATCTAGATAAAATCTCATTTGACCCAAATATACCTAACCAAAATTTCACATAATTTAATTCGCCTTTCTTTAGCCCTGAGCTTTAAGTCGCAAAGTGTTTTCATTCAATATCTTTGGTCATTCATTTCAACTGTTCGATGAAGTAAATCTAAAGCTTCATCTCGAACTATAATATCAATAAACGCATCACTTAACTCTCACATATATATACTTTCGTACAATAGTGATCTAGATGGTCGAATATTTCCAAAGCACATTCTTCATCAACTGAAGATGGATTCACATGGTAACCACATTCTTCACCAATTTACAACTTTCAATAATCCTTTCCACTTGTTCATAATCGCATCCATATTTTCAAGTATTTCAACATGACAAGTACTAAATTTCTGTAGGCACCTAAAGAACCAAACATATTCCTTATTACATATACGTAAGTTTACAGAATATAATCCTTACCTTGTACTGGCACATCTAGCTGAACCCAACCCGTACTCAAATCATAAGGCCTTTGGGCAGAATATGCACTAATACATAAGAATATTTCATCCCATACTTCATTATACAAGCATACCATTACCAATTAGATCATTCTCATATTTGAAGTTATAATATTGATCACATTTACATACCTTTTTGATACTAATAATTCACTTTGAAATCAATCCACCGACGAGTAAGTAATACGTACCTGAACATCTTTAAATACGTAATACTTATTTGATGGTAACTTACTGCGGATACTAAATATCAAAGTCTTACTTGAATCTTCGGGTCTTCAAAACCCGGATATAGTACGAGCACGAAGCATACGGACATTAATTCAGAATAATATTCCCGCATAAAGCCTGCGGGATCTTAACTCGGATATAGTACTGGCACAAATGCCCTTCGGGACTTATCACATTTATACACTTTCACATCCATCACATTGGCCATTCGGCCTTATCACATATATACACCTTCACATCCATCACATCGGCCATTAG
The DNA here is from genome assembly GCF_007990345.1 of Gossypium hirsutum. Taxonomy (NCBI): domain Eukaryota; kingdom Viridiplantae; phylum Streptophyta; class Magnoliopsida; order Malvales; family Malvaceae; genus Gossypium; species Gossypium hirsutum. The sequence goes on from NC_053428.1 coordinate 43,603,159, forward strand.
GTCTTATCTCATATATACACTTTCACATTCATCACATTGGCCATTCGGCCTTATCACATATATACAGTTTCACATTCATCACATCGGCCATTAGGCCTTGTCACATATATACACTTTCACATTCATCACATTGGCCATTCGGCCTTATCACATATATACACTTTCACATTCATCACATTGGCCATTAGGCCTTATCACATATATACAGTTTCACATTCATCACATCGGCCATTAGGCCTTGTCACATATATACAATTTCACATTCATCACATCGGCCATTCGGCCTTATCACATATACATATCTTGTACATCAATTTCATCATAACAAAATTGACTATGTATACTAGTCATTTATGGCTTATAGCTAATACGGATTTGGTACATTAATTACCAACATTTAATCGATAGCTTATAAGCAACTCAAATAGTTTTATTAAGGTTTACAACATAATCACAAATTCAGCACAAGCTGTTTTTCCTGAGCAAGAGTCATTAAATTATTCGTAAATGGAGCTACAAAACTCCAAATGAAGTTCCGTTAATTTTTCCTGAAAATAGACTCATACATATTTTATCCAACAAATTTTCAGAATTTTTGGTTTGGCCAATCAATACCAGATTTTTCTTAAAGTTTCCCCTATTTCACTGTTTGACTATTCTGATCACTCTTCACTACGAATCAAATTTCTCATTGTAAAAAATTAAAAATATGTTCTAGTTTATTTCATTTGAAACTAGACTCACTAAGGCATCTAGAATATAAATTTTGTCTTTTAAAAATTTTTGTAAAATTTATAATGATTTTCTAAAAATAGAACAGAGGATTACAGTGTCATTCTGCACTATCTCACACAACTTTAAATATCTCATTATCGGAAATTCCTTTGCTTACATGGTTTCTTTTATAAGAAACTAGACCCATTAAGCTTTAATTTCATGTTTTATTCAGCCTCTATTCAAGTCCATAAATTTATGGTGATTTTCTAAAATCACGTTACTGCTGTTGTCCTAAGCAGATTATTTCAAATTACACTTAAATTTCCAAGCTCAAACACTTAAGAACTTACCATTTGAGCTTAGAACATATCATGGCCCATCATATCTTATTAAATCAACTCAATATGTTCTATTATGATTGAATTTACTCAACGTTTAATCACTTAAAACTTACCTCGGAAGTGGTCGACGACTAGATATCTACGGCTATTCGTTTACTTTCTCTTTTCCTTTATCCGACTTTGATCCTCTTTGCTCTTAAGCTTAAGTGAAACAATAGATTGGCTTAGGTACTTAACTAATATTATTCACTTGACAATCACATTTGGAAATCACATATCATTTTCAATATGTATTAATTAATAAAACATGCCATGACTCGATTTCATGCTTATTTAATCTATATCTAATTCACATTCACAAGCAAAGAGTCACTTAATTTATCATTCTTTCTTATACAAGAATTTAATCATATTGCCAAATGTCCTTATGTGTACATGGTACATACATAAGGCATACATATACATAATTCATATTCATTCCATTTAAGTACTTAAAACTTACAAAGGAATCAAACTCAAATACTTAAGAACCTACTTTTCAAACACACCTATAGCCGAAACATATGTATATGAATATAAGATTTTCCCTCATTTGAAGAAAGCACAAATACATAATTCACTCTCTCACATACCCTTTTTGCACTTCACATTATCATATCCATTCAACACTTTCACTAAGTGTAGCCCAATATCTTATTCAACAACTAATTCAAATAACACATAAAGAACATCTCAATTTATATTAATTCAAAATCAAGCTAAAACTAAATTTAATTACTCAACTTAATATGCGGCATTTATCTACCAATTCAAATGACAAGTTGAATTCATGTTCGAATGCAACAATCAACCCAATTACATAATCAATTTATCACTTAGGTGCTAATTTGAATAATTCTCATACAACTATTATCAATACACATTAATTTTTGTATAAGCCCCCACATTGCCGATTTTCACAATCAACATAGTCACAAGGGCTCACCCTATCCACTCAAAGTTCAATTCACCAATTAAGCAAATGCTATTAATGCTAAGAATTTTTTTTTACAATTTATCCTAGTTTGCCGAAAGAAATTATGCCCTAATTCATGAACTTAAACAACATTGGCCAACTTTCCAAGCTCATTTGAGCCATCAAGCACATTTAGTTTGTTCATACTCAACTAGAATCAATTATCTTCCCAAAATCATCAAACATACAAAATATACCCCATTAAGCTCATGATCGATTGCTACATGCTTCATAAACACAAAAATTTTCACATGGGTCTAGTTGCAAGCTTCAAAACCAACCAAAATTCACAAATTTTTAAAGAAAATAACATGAACCTTACCTTATTTGAAGCCTTCTTTTGCCGAATGCCCTAAGCTCAAAGGTTTCTATTTTCTTTTTCAACTCACGGCAAGAAGAAGAAGAAGAAATGGCCTTGTTATTTTCACCTCAAACATATTTTATTCATTTATTTTATTAACTTTTATTATTTCTATTTTATGAAACCATTTTATTTAATATAAACAAATATATTATTAACATTATTTACTAACATACAAAGCACAAAATGCCAAAACAAAGTCATCATTACCTTCGATTAACATTAAAAGGGGAAATTTGACATGCAACTCCACTATTTTGCATGCATGAATCAACTAGTCATCACACATTTCCCCATCATACTTTCAAAGTTTACTACTAAGCCCTTTTTAGTGAAATTCACATTTATAACTCTAAGTTAAAACATCAAAAATGTCACACATGAATTAACACATATTATAGGCACCAAAATTAATATTAAATTATTTTTATGTCTCGGTTTTGTGGTCCCGAAACCACTTTCTGACTAGGGTCAAATTAGGGATGTCACATATACTAAGTTTAGAGCATTGGTGTTGAATCATGTTGAATTTATGTATTATAGTATTGAAGTGATAAGTTACATTTAAAGTTTATACGATCTTACTAAGCATTCATTGCTAACGTAGTTATTTTCCTTTACTTTATAATTTATCGGAAGCTCGATTGATTGGAAGTTTGCTGGAGATCTATCACATTATCCATTGGACAATTCAGTAGTTTTTGAGTAATTTGGTTAGGGTTTATAATGGTATGTATAGGATGATTTGTAATGGTACTTTAGTGTATGTGTTAATGATGTTTTGGTATGTATAAGCTTTGGAAAGCTATATTGGTTTGGTACACCTTGATACTTTACCAAATTATGTGATGTTGATTACTTTAAATTTCTTGTTGATATGATTCACTTGGCATGTTGATGATAGTTTGAAAATGGTTACTTGTGACCTGTTTTAGTTCATAATTGAACTAGGTTATTATGTTTGAAAATGGTTTGAAGGTGATTTGGTAAGTATACGTTATGTAAGCTAACTATGTTGGTACATTTGATGCCTTGTTAGTTTGTGTCATTATGACTATATCATGTTTCATGTTTTAAAAGGCTCAAATGGCATGTTTTACAATGGAATAGTAATGGTCATATTTGTGGTATGATTTGCTAAAAGTTGAATTTTGTTTTATGATGGAAATATGATCAAATAAATGCATGTTTAGCTAAGTTTAAATATTTGCATTTGAGGTGCCTTGATTGGCATATTGGTTGATTGATTTGGGACCACTAAATTGGTCATTATATGTATGTTCTGGTAAGTTTTTGATGCTTTGATAATGTGCACTAAAGGTCTTTAGGTGGATGCATGAGCTGGTGTTGGAAATGACTTGATTTTGGGAAAATTCATGTCTACACGGCCTGAGACACGAGCGTGTGACTCAGTCGTGTGTGACACACGACCTGACGACACGACTGTGTGTCCCTTGTAGGTTTTATTGCATACAAGTTAGGCAGTTACACGGCCTAACACACGGCTTGGCATATAGGCGTGTGGGGCTATTTCGAGAGTTACACGGCCTGACACATAGCCTTGTGACCCTGTTTAGAGAGTTACTCAGGTAAGGACGCGGGCTGGGACATGGCTATGTTTCCCTAGTTCGAAGGTTACATGGCCTACGACACGAGCGTGTGTCTCATTCGTGTGAGGCATACGACCGTGTGACCTATGCAGTTAAATTTTTCTAACTTTTTCTTGAACTTTCCAATTATTTTCAATTTGGTCCCGAATTGTTTCTAAGATGTTTTGAGGGACTCGAAGGCTTGATTAAGGGATGATATGTATGTGAATGTATGTATTTTTAATATGTTTTCAATGATACTTGAAATGTATATTTAATGTTTCGTTTGTACGGTAATGCCCTGTAACCCTAGCCCGGCGACGGATACAGGATATGGGTGTTACATTTAATGGTATCAGAGCTACAATTTAGTTGGTTTTTGGGCTGAATGTAGCATGTATGAGTCTAGAAATACATATCATTATATAACTTGCGATAGCATGATGTATCCCGACTCTGACGGGATCTGTTTTACATATAGGCAAAGATGTCTTCCAACCAAGCTAATTCCAATGACGCTTAAAGCGATACTTAAGTGTTTGATTAAAAAGTTGCTAATGATGAGGAGGAACTCATAAAGTTTAGAGTAGAGGTTCATAATGTTATATTGATAATGAACGTTTATGTTTGATATGTGTTAGATGATAGTTAATTTTTATGGCTTTATGACTTCCACCCTTCTCACACTCAAAGTTTTATACAACGAAATTTACATAAGATTTATGTTGTTTAAGTCTGCTAAAGGGAATCAAAGAGCTTAGTGGTTAATTGAGTAATATTATGGTTAGAACCGAGAGTTGTTTAGTAAATGCTAAGAGTTCTAGATGAGATAGAAGAATTTTCTGAAGACTATTTGGGATTTGCAATGTTACTGTTAAAAGAAGAAATTATTCATTGATAATTAACTGCTGAGGTATCTAAAGAACAGGTTAGCCAGGATTTCTTCTAAACTATTTCTTTAGTGGAATGAGATAATGTGGGATCATCGATGACTTTAGTAGTCAGTGGGATAGTGTTCAAACTGTAAATATATCTGAATGCAACTGTTATGGTCGAGTATCTTACAACGATCTCCTCTGGGTATTCTATATGTTCTTCAATCCTTAGAGATATATACAATTGTTTATCATTAGATGTGATTCTTATTGTGTGGGGGACGTTGGATAGTCATGATGGTAAACAAAGGTATTGTCAGTTTGACTGATTAATGATCAGCATTGCCCTATTTTTGGCATTCTATTCAATTATGTTTTGATAGAGGACTCTATGGAAAAATTCAAGTGTCATTATTTTTCTACTTCTACTGGTTGTTACTTTGATTTATGTATATAAAATTTATGTTGTTTATGTCACAGCTGGTTTTAGTGCGTATGAGTGATATTCTTCTTCTGCATTTTCTTTAGAGAATCATTGATCTCTTTATCAATCAATATGGGTTGTATTCTTGAAAGTTTAGTAGAACTTTACATCTTGGATTTTTTTTATATTAGCTTTCTTATTGTTCTTATTATCTATCTTATCATATATGGTCTATCTACAAAGAATATATTGACTTGTGATTCTTATATCTGTTACGGTTATAATTTTAAGCTGGATCATGGGAGCATGTTGATACAGATATCAGATTTATAGATGTCATGTTGTTGCACTCATTGTTGTTGGAATTAAATTGGGTTTTCTTATTTGTTTCGGGGTGCATCGTTGGTACTTGAGTCATTGCTTTAGCTATAGGTTGTAGCGTCAATCTTATTAGAGTACTGTGCATAGTCTGAAAGAAGGTTTTTAGAGGAAGGACAAAATCATCCTTCTAATTCATCTGATATTATGACTTTGGTATGGTTCAAAGCTTCGATGTTAATAATTGAAATAGTTTTATTATGTATACCATTTTTAACTTTCATGAAGGGAATAGATAACGACAAAAGTATGGATGGTGAAAGGTCGAGCTTAACCTTACCTATTATTTTTCATTACTCAGGTAATCTCGAATTATGTTAACAAGTAAAAAATAGATGTCATATTTCGTATGAGTTATTAGAGTTGGTGATGAACCTTGAATGGTATTCTGAGAGAATTACGGTAGACTATATATCCGAATTATCTTAACGACAACAAAAAAGAAATGATTTGAATTGTTACTATCAGGTTGATAAGATTGACTCATTTGTTTTAGTTAGAACAGATTATTCACTTGAAAAGTTAGTTGAGTAGTATGTATTGGAGTTCATCTCTAGATTCCAGAATAAATTTTGCGAATTTATGGGAAAATAGACGAATAGTCAGAATGGAAAGTTTTTATTCTAAAAGATATAATACAGGGATATATCAGTCAGATTAGTGATAATCGAGAAATATTATTATGGGTTAAAATCATCTCGATAGAGCAGCTATCACATTTGTATGTAAATCATACTGCTTGAAGCTTTTCACGAAATGGAACGTTTATCAGTTGAAAGTTATAGATACAGATGTATCAAAAACATCAATTAGAGTCTTTTATGAAGATTATGAACTTTAGCTAAACGTTATGAATTATCTAATGTATTTGGAATCTAATAATCTGAGTTTTTCGGTTATGTTTTGATAGACGATTGCAGGGAATTTCTGATAGTTGTACTACTAATGCTAAATATATGACAGGAAAGCATCAAAGTTATTCAGTTAAGTCAGGTACCTACTTCACTCTCAACCAGAGAAGAATATGTTGTTTACAGTAACGTTTCATTCAGACGATGTCGAATTAGGATAGGTTGAATATTATAAAGTCGATGGTAGAACCGTTAATTCTTTAGAGAATTTTGAGATACAGGGAAAAACAATTGAATATGTGCATTGAATAATTAAGGGATTTCATAGTCTATTTGATTTACATCAGACAACGAAAAAAGTGTATAACATTTTGAGACAAGGCTACTGGTACACAGGATTATAACAGGAAATTATAGAGTTAATTTTGAAATGTCTATTATGTCTATAAGTCAAGGTATAGTATCAACTTTTGATATGAGTTCTGATTGAGAAAAAAATTTGAACAAACTAGCTGTTATCAGGTAAGAAATTTTGAGGATGAAATTTTCGTAAGGGGGAGAGTTATAACAGCCCGTTTTTTAGCGGTGTCAGAAACAGTGGTTTCGGGGCCACAAATTTGATGAGTAAGTTCATAAATATTATTATTTAATATTTACATGTCAAATATGATATTAAAAAAGTTTTTGGTATGATAATTTATGTTATATGAATGATTAATTATGTTTAAATGGTATTACCCTAAAGTCATGTGGTTCTAAAAATTGAGGTATCAGGACCTCATTTCTATAAATTGAGCCGAAAGTATTTTATTAAATATTTATGGAGTGTTATTAAGGTCGTATAAAAATTTTGTTAAGAAATTTTGATGTTTGCATGCTTAATTAGATGAAAGGACTAAATTGTAAAAAGTGTAAAAGTTGAGTTCTATTATTTAAAAGGGTTAAATGACTATGGAAATGAAATTAAATGGACGTAAATGGTAAATAAAACATTTAAGGAATTAATGGAAAAATATCAACATGGATTTGATGTTTTGTTTAATTATTAACCAAGGTTAAAATCCTAATTTGATAAATTAAATTCAATTAAATAAAACGAAGCTTTCTATCATCTTTTCTAGTTCTTTATTCCATTGAAATTATAGAGAAGAAAGCCATTCCTATTTGTTTCAAGTTTCGGCCAACTTGAAAGCCTTGCATGGTGTCTAAATTTAATTTCGTTTTTAATAAATTTTATGTTTTTGAGATCGTTGTAGCCTAATCTAGCTAACCCGGGGGTCAATTTGTTAAACTATCAAATGTTATGGAAAGTGTCATTGATGAAATTGAAATGTTCTTGAAAGTTTATGGTAGAATCTTAATCTTGGTTGCTAGATAGGACTAATTTGTAAAGTAATTTTTGGTAATTTTAATATTGCAAGACTAAAATGTGAAATTAGTAAAAGAACAGGACTTGATGTGAAATAACAACAAATATGTGCTATAATAGGGTTCCAAATCAAATATGTGCTATAATAGGGTTCCAAATAATTCGGCTAAGCTTGAAATTGAATAAAAATGGTTAAATTGCATGTTTTCGGCTCGGGGACTAAATTAAAGAAAAGTAAAATGTTGTAGGTAATTTTGTAAAATTTTAAAAAGACTTAATTTAATAAAATAAATTGGTTTTTCTACCTAAATTAATGAATTGAATGAAATTATTAATTTAGATCAAGAACTAGTGGAAAATCGAGAAGGAGAGAAAATTTCCAAATAGCCCCTATACTTTGACATTTCAGCAATTTAGTCAGGTAAGTTCGTATGAACTGTAATAATTTAAATGTCATTTAAATTGGATATTTATTATGTTGTTTGATGTAAATGAACCAAATTATAAAAGGTATCAACGCTATGACAAAATTGACAGATATTGAATCCTTGTTGAACCTTAGGAATTCTTAGGATACGAATGACATGTCATTAGGGATTTCATGTTTTGGGTGCTGGTCTTGAATGTCCTATCGATGGCTGAGGTCTTGCATTTGTTTCAGATTCTCCGCAGCTAGTGTGACCAGCATCGTGTAGCTTAAATTCTGACTCATAGCTCATGTGAGCAGGCCCATTTCACAACTCGTGTGAGCATTCATGTAAAGGGAATGTTACGATTATATGTAAAGGAACACTTCGTGTGAGCTTTCCCAAGTATCTGATGTAATTCTAGATAGTTCAACAGGTATGAAAAAGAAATGAAGTGGTAGGTGTTCAAATGGAATGTATTATGAACTTATGAAAAGGAATGTGATCCAAATGATGTGGATGCAAGTGTAAATTCTTTGTTAAGGATAAATTCATTTGAATCATGTATAATTGTACTAACTTATGAGTTGATGATATTGTTTAGGCTTAAGCTAAACATTTGAAATGGAATGGTAAGTAGTAAATGGAATGGTTTATAACCTTATGAAAAGGTTGGTAATTTTGTAATATGTCTTATAAAATCCTATTATGTTATAATTGAAATTATATGTGATGTTGATGAAACTACTCAATTGGGAGTTGAATGTTGTTTAATAGGCTTATACTAAGTTTAGAGCATTGGTGTTGAATCATGTTGAATCTATGTATTATAGTATTGAAGTGATAAGTTACTTTTAAAGTTTATACGAGCTTACTAAGCATTCATTTACAAACGTAGATATTTTCCTTTACTTTACAATTTATTGGAAGCTAAATTGATTGGAAGTTCGTAGGAGATCTATCACACTATCCAGTGGACAATTTGGTAGTTTTCGAGTAATTTGGTTACGGTTTATAATGGCATGTATATGATGATTTGTAATGGTACTTTAGTGCATGTGTTAATGATGTTTTGGTATGTGTAAGCTTTGGAAAGCTATGTTGGTTTGGTACACCTTGATACCTTACCAAATTATGTGATGTTGATTACTTTAAAGTGCTTGTTGATATGATTCACTTGGCATGTTGATGACAGTTTGAAAATGGTTACTTGTGACATGTTTTAGTTTGTAATTGAACTAGGTTATTATGTTTGAAAATGGTTTGAAGGTGATTTGGTAAGTATATGTTATGTAAGTTAACTATGTTTGAAGGTGATTTAGTAAGTATACGTTATGTAAGTTAACTATGTTGGTACATTTGATGCCTTGTTAGTTTGTGTCATTGTAACTATATCATGTTTCATGTTTTGAAAGGCTCAAATGGCATGTTTTGCAATGGAATAGTAATGGTCATATTTGTGGTATCATTTGCTATAAGTTGAATTATGTGTGATGATGGAAATGTGATCAAATAAATGCATGTTTAGGTAAGTTTAAATGTTTAGATTTGAGGTGCCGTGATTGGCATATTGGTTTATTGATTTGGGACCATTGAATTGGATATTATACTATGTTTTGGTAAGGTTTTGACACTTTGATAATGTGCACTAAATGTCTTTAGGTGGATGCATGAGTTGGTGCTGGAAATGGCTTGATTTTGGGAAAATTATGTCCACACGGCCTGAAACACTAGCGTGTGACTCAGCCATGTGTGACACAGCCATGTGTCCCCTGTAGGTTTTATTGCATACAAGTCAGGTTGTTACACGTCCTAACACACAGCTTGGTGCATAGGCTTGTGGGGTTGTTTCGAAAGTTACACGGTTGTGTGACCTTATTTAAAGAGTTACTCGGGTAAGGATACGAGCTGGGACATAGCCGTGTGTCCCTACTGTAAAGGTTACATAGCCTTAGACATGGGCATGTGTCTCAGTCGTGTGAGGCACACGGTCGTGTGAATCTTGCAGTCAAAATTTTCTAACTTTTTCTTGAACTTTCCAAATGTTTTCAATTTGGTCTCGAATTGTTTCTAAGATGTTTTTAGGGCCTCGAGGGCTCGATTAAGGGATGATTTTTATGTGAATGAATGTATTTATAATATGTTTTCAATGATGTTTAAAATGTATGGTTAATGTTCAGTTTGAACAGTAATGCTCTGTAACCCTAGTCCAGCGAAGGATACGGGTTAGTAGTGTTACAGGGTTAATTGGGTTGTGTGGCCCACATGGGTATGTCAGCCTATGGTCTGGAAATTTCACCTAGGTTCGTATTTGTCTATGATGCATATTTAGCCATTCCGTAGGTTCCATATTGTATAAATAGGACTTGAAAACATGATATCTAATAGTATGACACTGTAAGTAATGTGGAAAAGGTATGTGATATATATATATGCATGAATTGTATAGTGATAATTCTGATGGCATGTTTCTATTTTGCTATGTTTGTATATGAGCATATGATGTCTGATTATATTAGTTTTTATATTTCTGAATCTACTATATGATTATGCATGTGACGTTATGGAGAAATAAATTTGCATTTGTTGAATTTGTGATACATTTGCTCTGTAAAAGCGTGGAATTCCATGCCTTGTTATTTCTGTTATTCTACAACTGTATGTCCGACATGTTTTTCATTCTGGTTCTGTATATGCATGTCATGTCACATTGCATGGCAGTTTAAAGATCTGCACTATCTAGTGGTTTAACCATATATCTATTTTGGCAGCTTGGTTGCAATTATAGTGGCTTAACCACACATATCTGTTTTGGTAGCTTGACTGCAATGTAGTGGCTTGACCACATATATCTGATAAATCATAATTTATACATATTATTGTCCCATGCTTAACACATTTTTTGGATGAATTATCCTTAGATTTGGTGATTTCAGTGCTCCTAATCCTTTAATTTCATATTTTATACTTAGGTAAGCATAAGAGAGTAAAAAGAACAAGAAACAGCTGAAAACGGAGAAAATGGACCCACATGGGAAATCAACACGGCCTGGACTTCCTCACACGGGTAAGCCACACGGCCGTGTCCATTTGGCAGGATCGAAGCACGACTTACATGCGTAGACTACACGCCTGTGCCTATTTAACAGCCTTGACCACGATATAGAGCAATCGTACATGGGCGTGTCACACGGGCGTGTCCCTGTCGAGCCCAAGTATAGTCCTACTCAGAAAAGGCCACTTTTGAGGGCTCTTAGGCATTCTAAAGCCTATTTAAACACCTGAGGAGGAACTTAGAATGGGGGGACGGAGGAGGAAGTAAGGAATTACTCAAAGAAAGTCGATTGATCCATCTCAGAAGCCAAATTATTCATCAAGACTAAAGCTCTCCCTTCAATTTCCATTCAGGAGTTTTGGGTTTTCTTTATGCTTTGTATTAATTATTCTTCTGAGATGTTTTCTTTTATAATTATAAACTAAACCCCCTAAATACCTAAGGAGAATGAAACCTAAGACGGATCTTGTTATTATTATTTGAATTATATGATAAATATTTGACTTGTTCTTAATTATGTGTTCTTAATTCTTGTTTTAATATTCCAGGATATTGATTCAAGTTAATGCGCTTCTTCAGAGAAGCAAAAGTCCCTGTCTAAGAGTAAATTTATCATAATTAAGCGGTGTTGATTGAACGCCTAGAGATAGGGTGACAAGATTTTTCCGAATTAGGGTGAAACCTAATAAGGGGGTCCATAGATCGAGTTAATGCAACACTAGGGCGTTAATTAGAAAGAGATTTCAATTAATCAACCTAGGGTTAGACGTTATTAGTCTTGAGAGAGATAATAATATAACTTAGGGATTTCTATGGATAAAGTCAAATGAATAAATCGTCTAATTTAGAGTCAAATAACAAGTGAAGTTTAGGTGGATTTTTCCTTGGGTATTGTCTTAATCAATCGAATTTTCTAAAAATATTTTCCCTAATTTTCTTTCTCTGCACCCTTAGTTTAGTTAATTAGTTTAGATAAACAAATCCCTTAATTTTTAGGCTAGATAATAAAAAGAAAGTAATTACTAGTACTCTTGGTTCCTTTGGATTCGAAAATCCGGTCTTGTTAAAGCTATACTACTGTTTGATAGGTACACTTGCCTTCATCGTGATAGTAGTTGGTTTCAAGAACGATCATTTATAAATTATTTAAAACTTATCGCAAATATCACGAATCAATTTTTTGGCGCCGTTGCTGGGGAACTAAGTTATTAGGAACACTCGATTTTTATTACTTTAGCCATTTTACTCTTATTTCAATTTATTTTTAGTTTAATTTCACTTTTCTAACTTTTCTTTTATTTTTTTCTGACAGGTTTTTCTAGTTTATGACTAGAAGAAACCCGTCAGGACCATTACTTTTTGACTGTGAGATCGATCGCATAGTTCGTAGAAATCGAAGAGAAATAAGGCGAAGCCTAAGATACACAGAAGAAAAGCAAGAGGACGATATTCATACCACAACCGAGGAAATAGCAGACAACTAGGAAAATTCGCTACCTACTGCAATTGCTGCTAATCAGAATCCTGCTCCGCGCACTATGTATGATTATGCTAAACCTTCTTTAACAGGAACTGAGTCGAGCATAGTTAGACATGCTATTGCTGCAAATAATTTTGAACTGAAACCTAAGACAATTCAAATGATATAGCAATTTGTTCAGTTTGATGGTTTGTAGAACGAGGATCCCAACGCTCACTTCGCAAACTTTTTGGAACTTTGTGATACATTTAAAATCAATGGCTTTTTGATGATGCCATTTGCCTTCGGTTATTCCCTTTTTCATTCAGGAACAAAGCTAAACAGTGGTTGAACTCGTTACCACAAGGGTCAATCACTACTTGGAAACAAATGACCGAACATTTTTTATTAAAATATTTTCTGCCGGCTAAAACAACCAAATTGCATAATGATATCTCTTTTTTTGTGTAGATGGATTTAGAAATACTCTATGATGCATGAGAGAAATACAAGGACATTTTAAGAAGATGCCCTCACCATGGGTTACCACTCTGGCTATAGGTTCAAATGTTTCACAATGGCCTGAATCCTTCGACTAGGCAGATGATTGACGCAGCTGCTGGAGGAACTATCAATAATATGACACCTGAGGATGCTTATAAATTTATAGAAGTGATGTCACTGAATAGTTATCAGTGGCAAGTCATGAGGACAAAGCCGATGAAAGCAGCTGGCGTTTTTAACGTTGATTCGGTCACCATGCTCTCTAATCAAGTAGAACTTTTGAATAGAAAAATTGACGATTTTCTTAGTTCTTCACAGGTTAACCGAGTAATGCAATGCGAAGCAAGTGGAGGAGGATCGAACAATTCAGAATACCCACCCTATGGCTACAACATGGAGAATGAGCAATTAAATTATATCGGTAATAACACTCAATCTCAAAATAATTCTTATAGTAACACTTACAATGTAGGATGGAAGAACCACCCAAATTTCTCATAGGGAGGCCAAGGTAATCAGAGACCACCACCCCCTCCAAGCTTTCAACAACCACTGTACCGGCTAGAAAAGAAGCCAAACCTTGAGGAGATGCTAACAAAATTCATCTCGGTGTCTGAAACTCATTTTAGAATACCGAGACAACACTTAAAAATCAATAAGCGTCGATCCAAGGGCTCGAAACTCAGATAGGCCAGCTCGCTAAATTGATATCTGAACGGCCACAATGTAGCCTACCAAGTAACACTGAATCTAACTCAAGGGAGCAGCTCGATGCAATTACCATTCAAGATGAGGAAGGGTTAGTTGCACTTGAACCAGAACCGAGGCAAGAAACTGTGGTAAGTAAAGGTAAAGGTAAGGTGGACCACAATAACCAAAAACAGGTAGGTAAAGAGTACAAACCACGTGTACCTTACCCAAATGCGACAAGGAAAGACCACTCAGACGAACAATTCGGTAAATTCTTTAAACTTTTAAAGAAATTACATATTAACTTACAGTTTATTGAAGCTCTTTTGTAGATGCCGAATGCAGTCAAATTTTTAAAGGAGCTTTTAGCAAATAAACAGAAGTTAGATGAGGCGTCGCATGTGGAGTTAAATGCAGTTTGCTTAGCCATACTACAGAATAAGCTAGCCAACAAATTGAAAGATCCAGGGAGTTTTATGATTCCTTGTTTAATTGGTAGCTTAGATGTTAATAATGCTTTGGCTGATTTAGGGGCTAGTATTAATGTCATGCCTTATAAAATGTTTAAACAACTAGGTCTTGGGAAACCTAAACAAACTAGGATAAGCATTCAATTGGCCGATAAAACTATCAGATTTCCTAGGGGTATTGTTGAAGACGTACTCGTTAAAATTGACAAATTTATATTCCCAGTTGGTTTCGTTGTTCTAGACATAGAGGAGAATAGTAACGTGCCTTTAATTTTAGGAAGGTCCTTTTTAGCAACTGCCAAAACTATAATTGATATTGGTATAGGTGAACTCACACTTTGTGTGGGAGACGAAATAATCACCCTTCAAGCTCGTAATTCCAATAACACATTGAAAATTGAAGGTGGTTGTATAAATCATACTATTAAAACTGACAATGTGGTGCAACTTGCTTTGCAGGAAATAGGTTCAAAGAACACACCTGAGCCATGTTCGAGTAAAGACAAAAGACCTATCTATGAAGAACGAAGGCTACAAATCGAGGAACTAGATGAATGGTAGTCACATAAACCGAGGACACCCGATAAACCAAAACCACATCATGACGAGCTCAATATCTCACCAAATCAACTTAAGGTTGGAGACAAAGTACTACTAGATGCAGCAGACTCTCGTATTGCCACTTCTGAACCTAACGGAGCAATCCCTCTTACGGTACTCAACATTTTCCCATACGGAATAGTCGAGGTAATTCATCCCAAATTCGGTATGTTTAAGGTAAATAGTACTCGTCTAAAACCTTATTTTGATTAAATTGATAGCAGGGATGAGGAGTGTGAACTCCTTGCACCACCATGACCATGCAATAGAAAGGTAAGTCGAGCTTAGACTATAAATAAGCACTTCTCGGGAGGCAACCTGAGCACTAATGATGTTAACTTCTTTAAAATTTTAGTTTTTAACATCTAATCACTAACTGAGTCATTGAAACACATGTTTTTTAATCCACACGGTTAGGCACACGGGGGTGCTTTAGGCTGTGCTCACACCATGGGAGGAGACACGACCGTGCGATATGGCCGTGTGAAAATAAGGCAAAAATTTTCCTTAACAGAGGATGCGATAAGTTGCTATGGCTGTTCAACATGGCCGTGGGCGAGTCTGTCAAACCAACATGGGTGTACGACACGTCCGTGTCTATAAACTGTGGTTGAAACTGAGAATTTACCACGAGCGTGCGACACGCCCGTGCCTATCAACCGTGCTCAAGACTAATAAAATAACACAGACGTGGACATCCATACACGGGCGTGGGAGAAGTGAACGAAGTAGAACACGGCTGTGCGACACGGCCGTGTGCACCCACACGCCCAAGGAACACGGGCGTGGGCCGAATGTCAAACGCGCCCAAATTTAAAAAATCGTGAAACACACGGGAAAAAATTAGGTGTGCCCCAAAATATATATATACCCCTCACTATTCATCACCTTTTCCCCAAAATCCCTAACCCTAGCCGCTGCAACTTCAAACACCCTACCTGCCACGCCCGTGCGTCGACCACAGCATCACCTTTGACGACCCAAAGCTCCTCCCTCTTGCATTTGTTCACTTTTTTCCCTCTATTCTCTTCATTCTTTTACTTATGTCATGATATTTGTTTTATTTTGAGTAAATAATCATAGTTATAATGATAGAATATTTATGCTCTTTGTTAAGAAATTTGCCATGTTAGTCAATACATTTTGCTACATTCATCCATTTTTCTTGTTTCCATAGATTTCATGCTTGCCCACACCATATTTCATACTTATCAAACCCACATGCATTCATTCACTAGATATTTCCGTTAGCATTACCCTCGTAGTCCTATTCATAGTAATAACTTAATATATCTGATTGGGTAATTTTTTTTAGCATAGTTGTTCTTTAGTACATGACTTCTATGAAGTATCTCTATTAGTTTTACCATGCATATTTTTCCATGCTATTGTTGGAGAGTAATTTTATTTTTATTTCGTCTTGCCATTGCAGGTATACTATGTCAACCTCACGTGGCAAGAAGATCGCCGTCCCCTCTTCGAAGAAAAGGAAATGAGCAACGTCATCTTCGCATCCTACCGTTGAGATCCGTCACCCTTTCCTCCAGTTTCCCTTGGGACCTCAGAAGGAACTATTTCAGATATTACGGGCCCGACCCTTAGGCGTAGGCTGCTGCATTGACTGGGCCGCACTTGAACAAGTCCAACTGGCTGACACAGTCAGAGCCCTTCTATCTACTGGTCCATGGGAGCTCTTCTTTGGGATCATCGAACTAACGTACCTCAAGCTCACACTGGAACTCTGCTCGACTTTTTACTTCCAAACCATTATGACAAAGTTCAATGATCCTGGCACAGTCCAGTTCTGCCTTGGTGGTTTAGTGCGCCAGTTGAGCATACCGAAGTTCGAAATTACACTAGGGCTATATACGAAGGAGCTCATAGACGACAACGAACTCGACACCCTCATCACCACATCCACTACTCTCCCTCCAAATACTGGAAGGACCTCGTCCCTGCCTCGGCCACCTATGATCCTAGCTGCTCTAAGACATCAGCCCTCGCCCCATCCCTGTAATACCTACACGCCATCTTAGTCCACACTCTAACAGGGCGGTGAGAGAGCATTGGCGTCGTCAACACTCACGACACCTACTTTTTATGGAGCATGGCGAACGGGCACGTCTTTGACCTTGTCTATCTCATTCCCCTCACCATCCGCCATCAGATGAAGCGGCATAGGAGAGGAGTCATCTCCATTGGCCCCTATGTGATTCGATTGGCACAACACTTCGGGCTCCTCAACACAGCAGCAGAACCATCCTCCCTCACTCTCATTGGTCAGATGTCCCCACAAGGCATCTAGAGTATGTTACATTTAAGGATGATGGATAAACGACGTGGAACCTACCCTTCTTAGTACCGCCTTGTCCAGTCCACCGAGGAGGAGGACCCAGAGGACATTACTGATGATGTCCTCCACGTCATGAGGACCCACCGTCTCAGGCACCACCTATCTATTGTCCAGTTCATGCGGCGGCTTCATACTCTGACATCTCTGAGCGCCTTACTCGATTTGAGCAGTTGTGTTTTCAGCACTTTGATCACATTGATGCTACTCTTCATCAGATTTGTTAGCACCTTCACATCTTATCGCCACCACCACCTTGCGAACCATCTGACGATGACGATGTTTAAAGACTTTTTATTTTTTATTTTTATTTCCACTTTTATCTTTATTTATCTTCTTCAATTACTTTTTATTTTATTTTCCTTTAATATTATTTCAATTTTAGGTTTTATAATTTTTATTGAATAATTTATAGTTTCGACTATTTCATTACGAGTAATTATGCTTCCTTATATTTCTTAAAGAGTTCTTGATTTTATCACAGTTATAAAGAGCTCCAAAGCTTATCATCACTTAGGAACTAAAAACTCCACTGGAAAAGGTTCTCCACGACTGCCATGTCCTGCTCGACCACAACCATAGCTACTACTAAATATAATATTCTTTTGGCACAAGACTTATGGACTAATGAACCTCTACCACCAACGGAGTATCCTCCTCCACTCTCATCATTGCCTTGGCCGATTATTCTCCATAACTCCAATTCAAGGAGTTTATTCATCATTCAAGAAGTTTCACTTCTCTCCCTATTTTATGATTATATATCTATATTTTTCAGTATATCTATCTTTGTACATTGAGGGCAATGTACATCTTAAGTGTGAGAGGGTTATTTATTTCATTATCAAAAAAATCCCTGAATTTTTTCTTATTCTCATGTGATCTTCTCATATCATAATTAGAATGAATTTTGATTAATTTATGATTTTTATTGATATGTCTTGAATTAAAACATAGGCATTCATGCATCGATTGTTTAAACTTTAAGGAATTAGAGAATCAAGCATGATAAGTTGATTTTTGAGAATTAAAAATCTTTAGGGTTGTTTCCCCAAGTTTAGGTATTATATTGAATTAAAATTCACAGGTTTAAACATCAAAATGCCATAATTTTTGTGAGAGCTTGAGTCTTTAGAGCATCTATTTCTTTCATGCTCACTTTTATTGTTGCTTTGAGTGCATCAATATTGAATCGTTATTCTAGAACTTGCTTGATTATGCATGTCGAGACCACACCATTTGATTTGATATGTCAAAATGATAAGGGCACTTAGGTTTAACCCACTTACTCCATAAAATCCTACCTTCATAATTAACCTTTAGTGAACCCCCTTGAGCCTAACAACCCATTCATTGATCCACCCTCCATATTAACCCACAACCCATTATTGTTGAAACTCCCTATATTAATTTGATCCCCATTTTTGTCGAGATTTGATTTGAATAAATTGCTTAACTATGTTTTATTTTTGATAGAAAGCTTATGTTATTTGACTTTTTCTTAAAAAAAAATACATACATACATATATCTATAGCGATTTTTGTTTTTGAGCTTAAATGTTTAATTCCATATTCTGAGAAGAAGCTCATATGCATTCAATTGATGATTAGTTATTTTTCTAGTTAGGTAAATTTTCAATTCTATCTTGATTCTAACTTTTCTTTCAACTTGTGACCACACCCCCTAATCAAAGCCACGTTACAACCCTCTAAAGACCCTTTAATTGACGTTTCATGTCAATTTATAGTGGTGGTGATTTGATTTTTATGCAGGCCTATGGTAATAACTTTTCATATTGACTGTTGAGTGCTTTATTTGATGTCCTTAAACACCTCGAGTGATTTGAGTGAATCTTTAGTGAGGGTGCTAAACTCTGTGATATTTTGAATCAAAGGTAATCACTTAGATGATGGGAGACACCTATGTTTTCGTGATAAAATGCATACCTTGGAATGTTTAAAACTTTAATGTACTTTTATTTGAATTTTCAATGTATGATTACTTAAGGATTATTTTGAGATATTATTGATAGGGATTATCCCATGCTTTAGATTTGGTGAATTTGATGCTCCTAATCCTTTAATTTCACATTTTATACTTAGGTAAGCATAGGAGAGTAAAAAAAGTAAGAAACGGGCCGAAAACAGAGAAAATGGACCCACATGGGAAATCAACACGGCCTGGACTTCCTCACACGGGTAAGCCACAAGGCCATGTCCATTTGGCAGGATCGAAGCATGAGTTACACGGGTAGACTACACGCCCATGCCTTTTTAACAGCCTTGACCACGGTCTGGAGCAATCGCACATGGGCGTGTCAATGTCGAGCCCAAGTATAGTCCTATTCAGAAAAGGTCACTTTTGAGGGCTCTTAGGCATTTTAAAGCCTATTTAAACACCTGAGGAGGCACTTATAACGGGGGGATGGAAGAGGAAGCAAGGAATTACTCGAAGAAAGCCGATTGATCCATCTCAGAAGCTGGATTACTCATCAAGACTGAAGATCTCCCTTCAATTTCCATTCAGGAGTTTTGGGTTTTCTTTATGCTTTGCATTCATTATTCTTCTGAGATGTTTTCTTTTATAATTATGAACTAAACCCCCAAATACCTAAGGGGAATGAAACCTAAGACGGATCTTGTTATTATTATTTGAATTATATGATAAATATTTGACATGTTCTTAATTATGTGTTCTTAATTCTTGTTTTAATATTCCAGGATATTGATTCAAGTTAATGCGCTTATTCAGAGGAGAAAAAGTCCCTGTCTAAGAGTAAATTTTTCATAATTAAGCGGAGTTGATTGCACGCTTAGAGATAGGGTGACAAGATTTTTTCGAATTAGGCTGAAGCCTAATAAGAGGATCCATAGATCGAGTTAATGCAACATTAGGGAGTTAATTAGAAAGAGATTTCAATTAATCAACCTAGGGTTAGACGTTATTAGTCTCGAGAGAGATAATAATATAACTTAGGGATTCCTACAGATCAAGTCAAATGAATAAATCGTCTGATTCAGAGTCAAATAATAAGTGAAGTCTAGGTGAATTTTTCCTTGGGTATTGTCTTAATCAATCGTATTTTCTAAAAGTATTTTCCCTAATTTTCTTTCTCTGCAACCTTAGTTTAGTTAATTAGTTTAGATAAACAAATCCCTTAATTTTTAGGCTAGATAATAAAAAGAAAGTAATTACTAGTACTCTTGGTTCCTTTGGGTTCGACAATCCGATCTTGCTAAAGCTATACTACTGTTCGATAGGTACACTTGCCTTCATCGTGATAATAGTTGGTTTCAAGAACGATCATTTATAAATTATTTAAAACTTATTGCAATTATCATGAATCAATATATGATCTGGCAGTTTAACTATAACGCTAGTGGCAATGTCAAAAATTATCTGTTGGTGAGCTTTTTGGATGACTGAGTTCTGGGGAACTCTTTTTGGTATGTAGCTGTAACAGTCGGTTTCTAGTCAAATCAAAACAGTGGTTCTGGGACCATAAATCTGAAGTTAAAATATTTATTTTATTATTATTTTAATGTTTAAAGCATGATTGAGTGATTGTGTGAAAGTTTCGTGAAGTAATTTTATCGTTTAAATGGTCAATTTGAGAAAAAAAAGACTAAATTGCGTAAAATGTAAAAGTGTTGTTCTATAAGTTAAAAGGGTTTAATAGCTATGAAATTAAATGTTTGAAGGGTTTATGTTGTAATTGTACCATTTTTATATTAAATGGACAAAGATGGACAAGAGGTTAAGTGTTTTTAACATTAATAGTCAAGGTTAAATAAGTAATGTAGTAATAAACTAATAATAAGTAATGTAACACCCCTAACCCGTATCAGTCGCCGAAGTAGGGTTACGAGGTATTACCGATCAATACACATCACTTAACATACATAACTCATACATTTATGCATTCATACTCAAATACCATTTAATCACAAACACATTGTCCGTTATAAGGGCCTACGAGGCCTTAAACATGCTTTAGAAGTGGTTCGGGACTAAACCAATAAATATGAAAATTTTGGAAACTTAGAAAAAATCTGAGCCTACGAGGCCTTAAACATGCTTTAGAAGTGGTTCGGGACTAAACCAATAAATATGAAAATTTTGGAAACTTAGAAAAAATCTCAACCATACAGGGGCCACAAGCCTTGTGAGCAGACCGTGTGCCTCACACAGCTCTATACATGCCCATGTCTCAGGTCGTGTGGAAACAG
The DNA here is from genome assembly GCF_007990345.1 of Gossypium hirsutum. NCBI lineage: Eukaryota > Viridiplantae > Streptophyta > Magnoliopsida > Malvales > Malvaceae > Gossypium > Gossypium hirsutum. Next base: position 43,624,844 of record NC_053428.1, read on the forward strand.
GGAATACATACTGACTTGTATCACACGGCCGAGGACACACCCGTGTACCAGGTTGTGTGAAAACTGGAGGGTATACTGACTTGGCGACACGGTCGACCAAACACCCGTGTGTATAGGTCGTGCAAATCGCTGACCTGATTTCTAAGCATCATCAGGGGACATACGGCCATATACCATGACCATGTGTCGCACACGGCTGAGACACACGTCTGTGTCTCTGCCCGTGTGGACAAAAATAGGCCACTTGCAAGGCTAATTTGCCACCCCAACTTCAATGTACCTTCACAAGGCAAAATGTACAATTTCCATACACAAAAGGGCAGCCAAAATCAATCCCAATTCATGCACAATTCATGCTATACAAATACAACCATTTCACTTACTCAAATATATACCAAAACAAACCATCTCATAAGGCATTATAAAGATCTTACAAAAGTTATTAACAACCATTTCTAATAGCCAAACACATATTAATATTAACATCATTTACAAGCCAAATCTAATGGCTATAATCAAAACCAAAATACCACATCTAGCCTATACATGCCATATACCATCACTGGATAATTCAAAAGTACCAACTCAGATGTTTGATAGTGCGATGATGTTTCCTACGACTCCTGGATCCGAGCTAGCCTTGATTCATTATAAAACATAGAAAAATAACATGAAGTAAGCTTCATAGCTTAGTAAGCTCGTATGTGAATAATTAATTCATCGAATAAATGCAAATGAGCCAATTACACATGAAAAAACCATATACACATTAACTACAAACCTTTCTCATGTCTCAAAACATTATAAAATACAAACTCATCGAACTTTCACTATTTAATACTCGAATAGGTTTTGCACATACCTGTATCCCCTTGTACTAACCTCTTTCTCAAGCACATCATTCGTTTACCCGTTGAACCACTCGAAATAGAAATCAGATACTCAAGAGTCTCGTACGATAAGTACCTATACCATGGCCCGTAGCTAAATCAATGTAACTTATCTGAAGAACTATTATCATGTCCCGAAGTCAAATCATCTGACATGCATGGCCTAAAGCCAAATCAGTAAAATACACACCTGAAGTGCTTATATCTTGGCTCGAATCCAACTCAACGTATCACTTACTGACATGTCAATAGTATCTAAAACTATTCTTAAGGTTTAATCGGGCTTTTACACTTTTCGTTTCTATCATCGAATGCATTCGTAGAGTCGTTTTCACAATCATACTTATCCATAATCCCTTTTTAACAATTTATGCAATATTAAAGCATTTTAACATACATTTATAATGCAATCATCATATAAGAACTTACCTCGTATTCGGAAATGACGGATCAGGTCGACTACTTGATAACTTTGCTTTTCCCCGATCTAACTCTGAATTCTTTCTTTCTTGATCTGTATGAATTCAAAACTAACTTATTTATTCATCTACTCATTCAATTAATCCAAAAATACACATTTGGGCATTTTTACACATTAGCCCCTAAACTTTCACATTTAATCAATTTAGTCCATATTTCACAAATACACAAAATTCACACAATTCAACAAAACCCATGCTTGGCCAAATTATATATATGTCCCTAGTAGCCTAAAACTTTCATTTAGTTCACATTTCAACCACACAATTTGTACATTTCACAATTTAATTCCTATTATGCATTTTCATCAAAAATCTCTTAATAAAACATGTAAAACTATCATCAAGCTTACATATTTCAACATTAAACATCAAAGAAAACATAGATTCAACAATGGAAACTCTCAAAATCTTTAACATTTTTGAAATGTAAGGTACAGGCTAGCTAGATTGAGCTGCAACGATTACAAAAACATATAAATCATAAAAAACCGAACTAAAATCGTACCTTAATCAAGCTAGGAGTGTGTTGAACCCTAATATGCATAAAAATGGTGTTTTTCACCTTGGAATTTTGAAAATGGAAAAAAGGATAAACAAAAATCATGTTTTGTTATATTTTTATTAACTTAATTACATAATTACTTATTTACCCTTAATGAATAAACATAAAAATTTATAATGCATGTCTATTAATGTCCATTAACACTACCAATGGTCTAATATCATCATAAGGACTTTTAATTTAATTAATCATAGCAATTAAGCACTTTAATCAAATAGTATGCAACTTTTGCATTTTACGCGATTTAATCCTTTTTATCAAATTAACCTACCAATCGATAAAATTAGCTCACGAAATTTTCACACATCAAATAACATGCTTTAAATAATGAAAATAATATTAAAATATTTTTTTGACATCAAACTTGTGGTTTTGAAACCACTGTTCTGATTTAGCTAAAATCGGGCTGTTATAACTCTCCCCCTTTAGGGATTTTCGTCCCCGAAAATGTTACCAGTGAATACGTTCTAGTATTGTTTTCTCATAGCATCGTCGGGTTCCCATGTAGCTTCTTCAACCCCTTGTCAATGCCATAATACTTTCACTAATGTGATTCTTTTATTTCTCAGCTTTTTGATCTCGCGAGCTAAAATTCAAATTGGTTTTTCATTGTATGATAAATCTGACTGTATCTCAACTTCAGTTGGAGAAATAACGTGCGAAGGGTCTTATCGATATCTTCGTAGCATCGATACATGAAACACATTATGTATCTTCTCTAACTCAAACGGTAAAGATAGTCGATATGCCACTGGCCCAACTAGCTTAGTAATCTCATACGGTCCGATGAATTATGGACTAAATTTCTCTTTTTGACCAAACCTCAATATCTTTTTCCATGGAGACACTTTCAAAAACACTTTATCCTCGATCTAGAACTTAATATCTTTTCGTTTCAAGTCTGCGTATGATTTCTTTCGTTCCGAAGCTACTCTCAAACTATCACGAATTACTTTCACTTTTTTCAGTCTCTCTGATCATATCAACCTTGTGAATCTTATTTTCACTAAACTTACTCCAGTACAACGGTGTTCAACATTGACGATCGTATAGATTTTCGTACAATGCCATCTTTATACTCGACTGGAAGCTATTATTGTAAGCAAATTCAATCAGTGGTAGATGTTTCTCCCTCCTACCTTCAAACTCAAGAATGCAACAATGCAACATATCCTCAAGTATCAAAATAACTCGTTCGAATTGACCATCTGTTTACGGGTGAAATGTAGTGCTAAAATGCAGCTTTGAACCCAAAGCTTCTTGAAATTTCTTCCAAAATCGTGAAGTAAATCTTGGATCTCTATCCAAAATAATAGATAGGGGGACACCAAGTAATCTCACAATTTCAGAAATATACAACTTAGCTAATTTATCAAGCGAGAAATCTGTACGCACAGAAATGAAATGAGCTGATTTCGTCAATTTGTCAACAACAACCTAGATCGCATTTTTCATTTTTGGAGATAAGGGTAAACCCAATACGAAATCCATTGTTACTCTATCCCTCTTCCACTCAGGAATCATAATAGGCTATAATAAACTTGACGACACTTGATGCTCAGCTGACTTGCTGACAAATCAAACATTTTGAAACAAATTCTGAGATATCTCGTTTCATGCCATGCCACCAATAAAGCTGTTTCAAATCGTTACACATTTTCGTGCTTCCCAGATGTACTGATAAACAACTACTGTGTGCTTCGTTTAGAATTTTCCGAATGAACTCAGAATTTCTTGGTACACATTCTATCACGAAACATCAAATAGTCATCAGGCCCTATTCGAAACTCTGAATTAGAAGTCGACTCACAGTGAGCTCGTTTTTCTTGCAATTCATTATTAAATTTTTTAGCCTCACAAATCTGCTATAGAAATAACTGTCTTGCTTTTAACTCGGCTACTATCGAACCGTCATCAAACAAAGCTAATTGTTTGTTCAAAACACGTAAAGAAAATAAGGACTTTCGACTCAAAGCATCAGTAACTATGGTCGCTTTCCTCGGATGATAGTCAATCACTAATTCATAGTCTTTTAGCAATTCTAACTATCTCCACTGTCGCAATTCGAATCTTTCTGAGTCATTAGATATTTCAAGCTTTTGTGGTCGGTATAAATATGGCATTTCTCACCAAACAAGTAATGATGCCAAATTTTCAATGCGAACACTATCGTGGCTAACTCTAGATCGTACGTTAGATGATTCTTTTCGTGTGGCTTCAACTGTCTCGAGGCATAAGCTACAAGTTTACCTTCCTGCATCAAAACACAACCCAGGCCAATTAACGATGTATCACTAAAAATTACGAATTCTTTACCTGACTCAGGCTGTACTAACACTGGTGCCTCTGTCAATAATGCTTTCAACTGCTCGAAGCTCTGTGATTAACCGTCATTTATACATATTTTTACCCCATGCTTAACACATTTTATGGATGATTTTTCCTTAGAATTGCTGAATTTGATGCTCCTAATGCCTTAATTTCATATTTTATACTTAGGCAAGCATAGGAGAGCGAAAAGAGTGAGAAATGGGCCGGGAAAGAATAAAATGGGCCAAAGTACGAAATCAACAAGGCCTGGACTTCCTCACAAGGGCAGACCACACAGCCATGTCAATTCGGCAGAATCGAAGTACAACTCACACGGGTAGAACACACGTCCGGTCCATTCTAACAGGCTCAAACACGGCTTGAAGTTTTCGCACAAGGGCGTGTCACACAGGCATGTCCCTGCCGAGCCCAAGTTGAGTCCAATTCGGAAAAGGCCACTTTTGAGGGTTCTTAGGCATTCCGAAGCCTATAAAGACACCCGAGAGGAGGAAAAAAAAGGGAGGCACAGGGAGGAAGGAAGGAATTACTCGAAGAAAGCTGATTGTTCCATCTCAGAAGTCGGATTCATCATCAAGACTTAAGATCTCCCTTCAATTTCCCTTCAGGAGTTTTGAGTTTTCTTTATGTTTTGTATTCATTACTCTTCTGAGATGTTTTCCTTTTTAGTTATGAACTAAATCCCCTAAATACCTAAGGGGAATGAAACCTAAGACGAATCTTGTTATTATTTTCTGAATTGTATGATAAATATTTAACTTGTTCTTAATTATGTGTTCTTAATTCTTGTTTTGATATCCCAGGATACTAATTCAAGATAAGCTCTTATTCAGAGGAGGAATAAACCCTGTCTAAGAGTACATTTGTCATAATTAAGCGGAGTTGATTGCGTGCCTAGAGATAGGGTGACAAGATTTTACCAGATTAGGGTGAAACCGAATAGGGGGATCCATAGATCGAGTTAATGCAACCCTAGAGTGTTAATTAGAGAAAAGTCTCAATTATTCAATCTAGGGATTAGACGTTATTAGTCTTGAATAGGGATAATAACATAACTTAGAGATCTCTACGGAACAAGTTAAATGAATAAATCGTCTGATTCAGAGCCGAAAGTCTAGGTGGATTTTTCCTTAGGTATTGTCTTAATTCAATCGTTTTCTAAAAGTAATCCCCCAATTCTACTTTCTGCGAATTTTTAGTTTAGATAATTAGTTAGTTAAAACAAAACCCCTTATTTTTAGGCTAGATAATAAAAAGACAATCATTACTAGTACTTTTAGTTCCTTTGGGTTCGACAATACGGTCTTGCTAAAACTATACTACTACTCGATAGGTACACTTGCCTGCATCGTGATAATAGTTAGTTTCAAGAACGATTCATTATAAATATTTAAAACCTGTCACACGAAAATCGTGATCAAGTTGTTGGCGCCGTTGTCAGGGAACTGAGATATTTGGAACGCTCAATTTTTATTACTTTAGCCATTTATTTTTCTTGCAAATTAAATTAAATTAATTTTTTTATTAACTTATTTGTTTTCTTTCTCTTGGCAGGTTTTTATAATTTATGACTAGAAGAAACCCGTCAGGACCACTACTTTTTGACGAAGAAATCGATCGCAAAGTTCACAGAAACCAAAGAGAAATAATGCGAAGCTTAAGATACACAGAGAACGAGCAAGAGGATGATACTCAACCCCAACGGAAGAGATGGCTGAAAACCAAGACAATCAGCTACCTCTTGCAATTGCAGTTAATCAAAACCCTGCTCTACGCACTATGTATGATTATGCTAAACCTTTTTTAATAGGAACTAAATCAAGCATGGTTAGATCTGTTATAGCTGCAAATACTTTTGAACTGAAACCTAACACAATTTAAATGATACAATAGTTTGTTCAGTTTGATGGTTTATAGGATGAAGATCCCAACGCTCACTTAGCAAACTTTTTGGAAGTATTCGATACATTTAAAATCAATGGCGTTTCTGATGATGTCATACGTCTTCGGTTGTTTCCCTTTTCATTGAGGAACAAAGCTAAACAGTGGTTGAACTCGTTACCACAAGGGTCAATCACTACTTGGGAACAAATGACCAAAAAATTTCTATTAAAATATTTCCCGCCGGCTAAAACGACCAAATTACGTAATGATATCTCTTTGTTTGTGCAGATGGACTTAGAAACTCTTTACGACGGATGGGAGAGATACAAGGACTTACTGAGAAGGTGCCCTCACCATGGGTTACCGCTTTGGCTACAGGTTCAAACGTTCCATAATGGCCTGAATCCTTTGACTCGGCAAATGGTTGACGCTGCTGCTGGTGGAACCATCAATAAGAAAACACCTGAAGATGTTATGAGTTTATAGAGGGGTTGTCACTAAATAACTATCAGTGGCAAGTCATAAGGACAAAACCTACGAAAATAGCTGGTGTTTATAATGTCAATTCGGTCACCATGCTCTCTAATCAGGTAGAACTCTTGAATAAAAATTTGATGGTTTTCTTAGTTCTTCACAGGTTCAACCAGTAATGCAGTGCGAAGCAAGTGGAGGTGGATCAAGCAATTCAAAATACCAACCTTATGGCCACAACATGGATAATGAGCAGTTAAATTACATGGGTAATAATCCTCGATCTCAAAATAATCCATATAGTAACACTTATAATGCAGGTTGGAGAAACCACCCAAATTTCTTATGGGGAGCTCAAGGAAATCAGAGACCACCTCCAGGCTACCAACAACCACCCTACCAAAAAGAGAAGAAGCCCAACCTTGAAGAGATGCTATCTATATTTATCTCGGTGTCAGAAACCCGTTTCCAGAACACCGAGACAGCACTTAAAAATCAACAAGCATCGATCCAAGAGCTCGAAACTCAGATAGGCCAGCTGTCCAAACCAATCTCCGAACGACCACAAGGTAGCTTGCCAAGTAATACTGAACCCAACCCAAGGGAACAGCTCAACGCAATTAATACTCAAGATGATGGAGGAGTCGTTGAGCCTGAGCCAGAATCGAGACAAGAAACTATGGTAGGCAGAGGTCAATGTGAGGTAGGTCATAATAAAAACAAATTAGTGAATGTCGAATATAAACCTCGTGTGCCATACCCCAACGCGACAAGGAAAGACCGCTCAGATGAACAATTTGGTAAATTCCTTAAACTCTTAAAAAAATTACATATTAACTTACCGTTTATTGAAGCCCTATCGCAGATGCCAAACGCAATGAAATTTTTAAAGGAGTTTTTAGCAAACAAACGGAAGTTGGACGAGGCATCGCATGTGGAGCTAAACGCAATTTGCTCAGCTATTCTACAGAATAAACTACCCAACAAACTAAAAGATCCAGGGAGTTTTACGATTCCCTGCTTAATTTGTGGTTTTGATGTTAATAATGCATTAGCTGATTTAGGGGCTAGTATTAACGTCATTCCCTATAAAATGTTTAAACAATTAGGTCTTGGGAAACCCAAACAGACTAGGATGAGCATTCAATTAGCAGCTAAAACTAAAAGATTTCTTAGGGGTATTATTGAAGATGTGCTAGTTAAAATCGATAAATTCATATTTCTTGTTGACTTCATTATTCTAGACATAGAGGAGGACAACAACACTCCTTTGATTTTAGGACGGCCCTTTTTAGCAACTCACACTCCGTGTGGGAGACGAAACAATCACCCTTCAAGCTCGCAATTTTGGCAACACATTAGAAATTGAAGATAATCATCTAAACCATTCTACTAAAACTGACAATCTGGTACAACCTACTTTACAGGAAATGAGTCTGAAGGAAGAACATGAGTCATTCTTAAGCAGTAGCAGATGACCTATTCATGAAGATCGAAGGCTACAAATCAAGGAACTAGATGAATGGCAGACGCATAAACCGATAACACATGATAAACCAAAACTACGCCAGAACGAGCTCAACACCTTCCCACATCAACTTAAGGTTGAAGATAAAGTCTTATTAGATGCCGCAAATCCTCACATTGTCACTACCACATTGAATGAAGAAATCCCTCTTACGGTACTTAGCATTTTCCCATTCGGTATAGTCGAGGTAAGTCATCCCAAGTTCGGCACTTTTAAGGTAAACAACACCCGTCTAAAACCTTACTTTGATAAGAATGATAGTAGGAATGAGGAGTTTAAACTCCTCGAACCACCATGACCATTCAAGGGAGAGGTAAGTCAAACTTAGACTATAAATAAGCACTTCTAGGGAGGCAACCTGAGCACTAACAATATTAATTTCTTTAAATTTTAGTATTTAACACCTAACTCACTAACAGAGATCTTGAATACAGTTTTTCCACACTGACACGGCCAAGCACACGGGCGTGCTTAGGGCCGTGTGAAAATAGGGCAAAGATTTCCCCAACACGAGCTACGATAAATCACCACGGTTGTACGAAATGACAGTGGACGAACCTGCCAAAACAACACGGGCGTTCGACACGCCCGTGTCTGGAACCCATGGCTGAACCTGTCAAATCAACACGGGCGTACGACACGCCCGTGCCAAGCAACCGTGGTCGAACCTATTAAACTAACACGGGCGTGGGCATACATAGCTGGGCGTGGGAGAAGCAAACGAAGCCAGGCACGGTCGTGCGACACAACTATGTGCATCCGCACGCCCAAGGAACACGGGCGTGGAGTAATTGTTCAGACACGCCCAAATTCAAAATTCATGAGTCACACGGACAAAAATTGGGGAACACGGGCATGCTCCATGGCCGTGTGCCCCAAAATCTATAGATAGGATACACTATTCATTGTCTTCCCTACACAAAAGCCCTAACCCTAGCCGCTGCAAGTCCACACGCCCTCTACTCTACAGCAGATTTGTCAGCACCTCCACATCTCATCGCCAGTCCCACCTCACGAACCATCTAGTGATGAAGATGTTTAAAAGCATTTATTTATTATTTTATGTTTTTAATTTTTATTAACACTATTTTTTATTATTTTTATTTTTTAGACTTTTATTTTATTATTATCAATATCGGTTATTTCATTAAGAGTAATTATTCTTGTTTATACCCCCTAAAAAGTTTTTGATTCGGTCACAGTTATATAGAGCTCCTAAGCTCATCATCACATAGGAACTAAAAACTCCACCGGGAATGGTTCTCCACGACTGCCATGTCCTGCTCGCTCACGACCATAGCTACCATTAGATATAATATTCTTTTGGCGCAGGACTTATGGACTAATGAACCTCTACCACCGTCGGAGAATTTTCCTCCACCCTCACGCCGATTATTCTCTGAAACTCCAGTTCAAGGAAACTCGTTCATCACTCATGAAATTTCACTTCTCTCCCTATCTTATATTTATATTCCTATATTTATCTTTGTACATTGAGGGCAATGTACATCTTAAGTGTGGGGGGGGGGAATTCATTTCACTATCAGAAAAATCCTTGAATGACAGCTTTGTTCTCTTGAAAAGCTCTCATATCATATTTAGGATAAATTTTGATTAAGTTATGATTTTGATTAATATATATTGAATTAAAACATAGGCATTTATGCATTGATTGTTTAAACTTTAAGACATTAGGGAATTAAGCATGATAAGTTGATCTTTAGGAATTTAAAATTGTAGGTTGTTTCCCTAAAGTTTTTGTATTACTTTGAGTTGGAATTCACAAGTTTTAAACATAAAAAAAGCCATAATTTTTGTGAGATTTTTGAGCCTTTTGAGCATCTATTTATTCTTTCATGCTCACTTTTATTATTGCTTTGAGTGCGTTAGTATTGAACTATTATTCTAGAACTTGCCTGATTATGCATGTCAAGACGACACTATTTGATTTGATATGTCAAGATGATAGAGACACTTAGGATTAACCCATTCATGCCATGAAAAACCTACCTCCACGATTAACCCTTAGTAAACCCCTCTGAGCCTAACAAACCATTTCTTATATTACCCTTAATATTAACCCTTAAACCATTATTGTTGAAATCCTCTAAATTAAATTTGATCCCTATTTTTGTTAAGATTTGAATTGAAATAGTTGCTCAGCTATGTCTTGTTCTTAATAGTTAGTCTATGTTATTTAACTTGTTATTAAAAAAAAAACTGTGTATACACATTAGTAATTCCATATTCTGAGAAGAAGCTCTGCTGTATGCAAGTGATGATTAACTCTTTTTCTAGTTAGGCAATTTTTCAATTCGATCTCGATTCTAACCTTTTTTTTAGTTTGTGACCACACCCCCTAACCAAGCCTCATTTTAACCCTCTAAAGACCTTTTGATTGATGTGTCAACTCAATTTATAGTGGTGGAGATTTGATTTTCATGCAAGCCTATGGTAATGACTTTTCATTATTGACTATTGAGTGCTTCATTCATTGTCCTTAAACACCTCGAGTGATTTGAGTGAATCTTTAGTGAGGATGTGAAACTCTGTGATATTCTGAATCAAAGGTAATTAGTTAGATGAGGGGAGACACCTATGTTTTCAGGATAAAATGCTCAGCTTGGAATGTTTGAGACTTTGATGTTCTTTTAATTGAATTCTTAATGTATGATTACCTGTGGATTATTTTGAGATATTATCGATAGAAATTGTAAGTTGAGAAGAATTTATTTTGATTATGAACTTGAGGATTTTGCTTTAGGACAAGCAAATGCTTAAGTGTGGGAGTATTTGATAAACTGTAATTTATACATATTTTTACCCCATGCTTAAAGCATTTTATGGATGATTTTTCCTTAGAATTGGTGAGCTTGATGCTCCTAATGCCTTAATTTCATATTTTATACTTAGGCGAGTATAAGAGAGCGAAATGAGCGAGAAACGGGCCAAAAACGGAGAAAATGGGCCAAAGTACAAAATCAACACGGCCTAGACTTCCTCACACGGGTAGACCACACGGCCGTGTCAATTTGGCAGAATCGAAGTACAACTCACACGGGTAGAACACACGCCTGTGCCGTTCTAACAGGCTCAAACACGGGTTGAAGTAATCATACACGGGCGTGTCACATGGGCGTGCCCCTACTGAGCCCAAGTTGAGTCCAATTCGAAAAATGCCACTTTTGAGGGTTCTTAGGCATTCCAGAGCCTATAAATACACCCGAGAGGAGGAAAAAAAGGGGAGGCACAGGGAGGAAGGAAAGAATTACTCGAAGAAAGCCGATTGTTCCATCTCAGAAGTCGGATTCATCATCAAGACTGAAGATCTCCCTTCAATTTCCCTTCAGAAGTTTTGGGTTTTCTTTATGTTTTGTATTCATTACTCTTCTGAGATGTTTTCCTTTTTAGTTATAAACTAAATCCCCTAAATACCTAAGGGGAATGAAACCTAAGACGAATCTTGTTATTGTTTTCTGAATTGTATGATAAATATTTAACTTGTTCTTAATTATGTGTTCTTAATTCTTGTTTTGATATCCCAGGATACTGATTCAAGATAAACTCTTATTCAGAGGAGGAATAGACCTTGTCTAGGAGTACATTTGTCATAATTAACCGGAGTTGATTGCGCGCCTAGAGACAGGGTGACAAGATTTTGCCGAATTAGGGTGAAACCTAATAGGGGGATCCATAGATCGAGCTAATGTAACCCTATAGTGTTAATTAGAGAAAAGTCTTAATTATTCAATCTATGGATTAGACGTTATTAGTCTTGAATAGGGATAATAACATAACTTAGGGATCTCTACGGAACAAGTTAAATGAATAAATCGTCCGATTCGGAGCCAGAATAACAAGTAAAGTCTAGATGGATTTTTCCTTAGGTATTGTCTTAATTCAATCGTTTTCTAAAAGTAATCCCCCAATTTTACTTTCTGTGAATTCTTAGTTTAGATAGTTAGTTAGTTAAAACAAAACCCCATTATTTTTAGGCTAGATAATAAAAAAACAGTCATTACTAGTACTTTTAGTTCCTTTGGGTTCGACAATCCCGGTCTTGCTAAAACTATACTACTGTTTGATAGGTACACTTGCCTGCATCGTGATAATAGTTAGTTTCAAGAATGATTCATTATAATTATTTAAAACCTGTCACATGAAAATCGTGATCACTCTACTGACACTTTTCTAACCCACTCAAATCGATCACTCTGCTGACACTTTTCTGACCCACTCAAATTTAACATCTTTTTGAAGCAATTGTATCATTGGAGTCACAATCATCGAGAATCCTTTCACAAATCGTCTATAATAGCCTGCTAGTCCCAGAAAACTAATGACTTCAGATACATTTCTCTGAGGCTTCCAATCTATAATGGCAGAAATTTTGCTTGGGTCAACTTGGATAGCCGCGGTTGAAACTTTATGTCCCAAAAAACCAACCTCTGCTAACCAAAATTCACATTTGCTGAACTTTGCAAATAACTATTTACCTCTCAAAGTTTGTAACATGATTCTCAAATGCTCGGCATGCTCAGATTCATCACGAGAGTAAATCAAAGTATCATCAGTAAATACAACTACGAATCGGTCTAAGTATGGCTTGAAAATCCAGTTTATCAAGTCCATAAAAATAGCAGGTGCATTTGTTAGTCCAAAAGGCATAACAAGAAATCCGTAGTGTCTGTACCATGTTTTAAATGTAGTCTTTGGTATATCTGAGTCTTTAACTCGTAATTGGTAATAACCCGATCTCAAATCAATTTTCAAAAACACTGTTGCTCCTTTTAACTGATCAAAAAAATCATCTATTCGTGGAAAAGGGTATTTATTCTTGATCGTCACTTTGTTGAGCTGTCGGTAGTCTATACACATTCTCATCGTGCCATCTTTATTTTTCACAAATAACACCGGTGCACCCTAGGGAGAGAAACTCGATCTAGCAAAACCTCTATCTATCAACTCTTGCAACTGAGCTTTCAATTCTTTTAACTCTGTTGGAGCCATTTATGCGGAGCTATCGATATCGGCGTTGTTCCCAGTACTAATTCAATATCAAACTCAACCTCTCTGATAGGTGGTAAACCCGGTAACTCTTTGGGAAATACATCTGGATACTCGCACGCAACAAGTACTAATTCAATCTCTATTTCTGTCACTTTTTTATTAAGTACATAAGAAAGATAAGTTTCACACCCGTTTCTCACAAATCTTTAAGCTAACATAGATGAGATTACAACTGGAAAACTATTCAGATCATTAGATTCAATTCTAATAGTCTCATTATTTTGACATTTCAATCCAATTGTCTTTCGTCTACAATTCACTATAGCATCATGCATCGTTAGCCAATCCATACCCAAAATCACATCAAATTCATTGAATGGCAACAACATCAAATTAGCCAAAAAAAATCCCGATTCATTAACGGACAATTCTTGCAGGCTTTGTCAACCAAAACACATTTGCCTAAGGGGTTCAATACTCTAATCACAAATTCAGTAGACTCTACAGGCAAAGTCTTACTAGATACTAAATTCATTCATATATAAGAATGAGTTGATCCTAGATCTATCAATGCAATCACATTAGTATCATAAAGAGTGAAAGTATCAATGATAACATCTAAAAATGACGCTTTTTCTTGAGCGAGAATAGCTTAGGCTCTAGTAGGTGCTCTGGCCTCAAATCTCACAACTGAATCCTTTGTCGCCCCTTTACTACCACTTACATTTCTGGAAATTCTAGGTGGTCTACCTCTATTCGACGTGTTAATTGGTCTCACATTCTGAACTTTATCTTTTTCATCCAGCTCAGGGCAATCTCAGATGAAGTGATCTAGGAAACCACATTTTTAACAAGCTTTATTACTTTTATTCCAGCATTCTCTACAATGCTGTCTCCCACATTACTGACACTCGGGTTTGTTGTCTCTCACACTGCCAACACTCAATACTGATGTAGCTTGAGCTTTAGAACCTGAGTATTATTTTCTATGATCTCTGTTCGAATATTCATTTGAAGTATTTGAGCGAGCGTACAAATCTCTGGATTTCTTTGATGAAGATTGATATGGCTTAATCATCGATCTTTTTCTCGAGTCTCTAGCTTTTGAATCTATTTTCTCATTTCTTTGCTAAAATCTTTGGCTTAACAAGCCCTTTCAACCAGAACAACAACTTCCAACTCTATAATTCCGACTAGTAGTTTTATATCTTCGTTTAACCTGTCGATGAACCACTTACTCATAATCTCTTTGGTAGAAACATATTCCCTGGCATACTTACTTAACCATACAAATTCTCTTTCATACCCTATTTGTAACAGCACGGCCCTAGTCGAAACAGTGGTTTTGGGACCACAAATCTATGTCAAAAAAATATTTTAATATTATTTTGTGTGTTTATGGCATGATATTAGATATCTGTGAAAGTTTGGTGTGTTAATTTTATCGTTTAAGTGGTTAATTTGAGAAAAAGACTAAATCACGTAAAATGCAAAAGTTACATTCTATTTAATAAAGGTGTCTAATTGCCATGAATTATTAAATGAAGGGTCCTTATGTTGAAATTAGTCTATTGATAGTGGAGATGGACATAAATGGCCATAAATGAATGTTTTTAAATGGTTTAAAGTAAGGTTAAAATTGTAAATTGGTTAAAATGTTAATATTAATTAAAAAAATCATTTTATTCATCATCTTCCACCTATATTGCCGAAAATGAGAAAATAAATAGGGTTTTTAATGCTCAAAAACATTTGGCACTTGTGTGGCTTAATTGAGGTATGAATTTTGCTCAGTTTTTAATGATTTCTATGTTTTTAAGATCGTTGCTTTGAGTACTAGCTAGCCCATACCCTAAGTTTTGAATTTTTTGATGATTTTGAAAGTTTCTATTGATGAAAGCTTGAGTTTTTGAATGTTTGATGATGAATAATGAAAGCTTGGTGCTTGATATACATGTTTTGTAAAGTGACTTTGAGTAAAAATGCATATTAGGGATTAATTTGTGAAAATGTGCGGTTAAATGTGTGAATAAATAAAATTTTTGGGCTTCTAAGGACCTTAGGAAGATTTGGATAAGGCAAGGTATTGATGAAATTTTGCATATTTGGTGTTTTGTGTATTAAGGACTAAAATGTCAAAATGTGTAATTTTAGGGGCTAAAGTGAAAAAATGACCAAATACGTGTTTGTGGATGAAATTGAATGAATTGGTGATTAAATGGGTTAATTTTGAATACATATAGATCAAGAAAGGAAGAATTCAGATTTAGATCGAGGAAAATCGAAGGTTATAGAGTAATCGATCCAATTCGTCCATTCCAAGTACTAGGTAATTCCGTACGTGATAAATGAAGTTACAATTATGTTTTTAATGCTTTAATAATGCATAAAATTGTATATTTGTGATACAACTGTATACGATGACAAGTCTACTATGTTTAACACTTAGTTTGCGTTTCCAGATAGCTTCGGCTGTACACAACACTTAGTGTGTGAATTGAAATAGCTTTGGTTCATGTGGCACTAAGTGTGTGATACCGAGATAGCTTTGGTTCAATGTGATGGCACTAAGTGTGCGATATCGCTATAGCTTTGGCTAAACATTTATGCACTAGGTGTGTGAGTTCTTAAAGCATTGAAAGATATCCGAATGATTTAACATATTGAACAAAGAGGTGAAGATGAAATAAATAAATATAGGAAAGTACAGGTAGGTATAATTCATATGTGGTAGTTGATACTATGTGTATGAAACTTGATGAAATGGTATATACATGATAAATCGTGTATAAAACTTGATGAAATGGTTTATACATGATAAATGGTTATGAATTAGAATTGAATGAAGAGATGAGAGTTGTTAAGTGTTTATTAGTTGATGATTTAAATAATATGAACTGTTGAGTATTTTTGGAACGAACCTACTAAGCTATGAAGCTTACTGTATGTTATTTGGAAATGGTAAGTTTTATGGCATATAATAGGTGTTAAGATGATGATGAAATGCATTTAGAAGTTATGCAATGTAGATGATTTTAGTATATTGAAATGATATGTTTTGGTTATGGAATGGAGTAATTGAGATGGTTATGTATAGATGACATGATATGTGCACATATTGGTTGGTTTTTGGTTATTTATAAATGTCTTGAAATGGTACTAATTAGGTTGATTGATATGCATGAGAAAAGGATGGCAAAATTAGCTTTTCAAATGGCCTACTTTTGTCCACACGGGCAGAGACACGGGCGTGTGTCTCAGTGTGTGCGACACACGGTCATGTTACACGGACCTGTGACCCCTGGGGAAGTCCCACAATTTAAAGTCAGTCTCGAACACGGCCTAGACACACGAGCGTGTGGTTAGCTGTGTGACCCAAGTTAGTTTCGACCACGGCCAAGGCACACGGGTATGTCTCCGACCGTGTGGTACAAGTCAGTACGTATGCCCTCTTTTCACACGACCTGCGCCACGGGCGTGTCAGGTGGCGATGTGAGGTACACGGCCTGTTCACACGAGCGTGTGACCTATGATTTCATGAAATTTTTCTAAGTGTTTAGAAATTTTTATAAGTGATCGGTTTAGTCTCGAACCATTCTTAAGCATGTCTTAAGGTCTTGTAGGATCTCGTAAGGGACATTGTGAATGAATTTTGTTTATGATTGTATAAATGTATGTGAATGAGATTTATTGTCCAGTAATACCTCGTAACACTATTCGGCATCAAATATGGGTTAGGGGTGTTACATTTAATCGGTGTCAGAGCTACGGTTTAGTCGATTGTATGACTAATGTAGCGAGTGAGAGTCTAGCTATACATTTCATATATATGAATTGTGATAGTGTGATGATTCCTGACAGTTAAAATGTGTTTTTATATAGAAAATGGATCCCGAACGAGCCATAGCTAAGGATGCAAAAAGTAATATGCACGCTCCCGCTCAAAGGGCAGTGTCGGCCGATTCTAGGCCTATTACAAATAGTCAGGGAGGAGAGGCTAAGCAAGCCTTCTTTCAGATGATGACTGAGTGGTTCATGGAATTCATACGAACAAATCTGGCTACTCAACAACCTCCACCCCCACCTGTTTCTCAAGAAGTTCCAGTTGTGCTGCAAGTGTTGAGTAATCCACCTGTTGATAAAATTCGTCAACACGAGGCTGAAGAGTTTCGGGCAACAGTTGATGATGATGCAGAGAGAGAAGAATTCTGGCTCAAGAACACGATCAGAGTATTTATGAACTGTCGTGTAATCTAGAGGAATGTATCAAATGTGTTGTATCGTTGTTGAGGGATAATGCATATCATTGGTGGAAAATGTTGACATCGGTGGTTCTTGGAGAACAAATTACCTGGGAATTCTTTTAGTCCGAGTTCCGTAAGAAATATATAAGCCAGAGATTTCTCAATCAGAAACATAAAGAGTTTCTAGAATTGAAGTAGGGCCGAATGACTACCACTGAGTACAAAAGAGAATTTGTATGGTTAAGCAATTATGCCCGGGAATATGTTTCTATTGAAAAGGTCATGTGTAAACAATACGTTGATGGATTGAATAAAGATATAAAACTTCTAGTCGGGATTCTGGAAATCAAAGAATTTTTTGTGTTAGTTGAAAGGGCCTGTAAAGCTGAGGATCTCAGCAAAGAAAAGAAAAAGGTTGATTCAGAAGCAAGAGATTCGAGGAAGAGATTGCTGAATAAATCTTATCATTCCTCATCAAAGATATCTAGAGACTATTTTAATCCATCAACAGCTTCAACGGAATATCAGAATAGAGATCGTGGGAAGAAATACACCAACACTAAAGCTCAAGCCACTTGGTATCAAGTGTTGGTAAGGTAAAAGATCTTAAACCTGAGTGTCAACAGTGTGGAAGACCGTATTTTGGAAATTTTTGGGTGAAAAATAATAACAGATCTTGTTACAGTTGTGGTTCACGAGATCATTTTATTAAATATTGCCCAGGGTTAGTTAAAAAAGATAATGTTCAGAACACGAGATCGAGTAACGCTACAGTTAGAGGGAAACCATCCCATAATGTTAGAAAAATGAGTGGTGGTAAAGGTGTGACATGAGACACTGCTACAAGATCGGATGCTAGAGCACGTACAGGAGCCTATGCTATTTGTGCTCATGAAGAAGGATTATCTCCAAATGTTATTACTGGTACTTTTACTCTCTATGATACTAAAGTTATTGCATTGATAGATCTAGGATCAACTCATTCATATGTATGTGTGAACTTAGTATCCTGTAAGACTTTGCCTGTAGAGCTACTGAATTTGTAATTAAAGAATCAAAACCCTTAGGCAAGTGCGTAATGGTTGATAAAGTGTGCAAGAACTGTCCATTAATGATTCGGGATATTTTTTTTTTGGCTGATCTAATGTTATTTCCATTTGATGAATTTGATATAATCTTGGGTATGGATTGGTTAACGTTGCATGATACTGTTATGAATTGCAAAAGAAAGACGATAGATTTGAGATGTCAGAATAATGAGATTATCCGAATTGAGTCAGATGACCTGAATAGTTTTTCAGCAATGATTTCATCGATGTTGGCTCAAAAATATCTGAGAAAAGGTTGTGAAGCTTAGTTTGCTTATGTGCTTGATACGATAGTGCTTGAAAAGAAGATTGAATCAGTACCAGTTGTGTATGATTACTTAGATGTTTTTCCTAGAGAGTTACCGGGATTACCACCGATTCGAGAGGTTGAGTTTGGTATTGAGTTAATGCCAGGTACAACGCCGATATCGATAGCTCCGTACAAAATGGCTCTAGCAGAGTTAAAAGAATTAAAAGCTCAGTTGCAAGAATTAACTAATAGAGGATTTCCACGACTGAGTTTTTCACCCTGGGGTGCTCTTGTGTTGTTTGTGAAAAAAGAAAGATGGCACGATGAGAATGTGTATAGACTACCGACAACTTAATAAAGTGACGATCAAGAACAAATATCCTTTACCCAGAATTAACGATTTGTTTGATCAATTGAAAGGAGCTTCAGTGTTTTCAACGATAGATTTGAGATCTGGTTATTACCATTTGCGAGTTAAAGATTCCGATGTGCCAAAAACTACATTCAGAACGAGGTACGGACACTATGGATTCTTAGTTATGCATTTTGGACTAACGAATGCTCCTGCAGTCTTTATGGACCTAACGATCCGTATTTTCAGACCGTATCTAGATTGATTTGTTGTTGTGTTCATAGATTATATCTTGATTTATTTGAAAAATGAAATTGAGCATGCCGAGCATTTGAGAATTGTATTGCAGACTCTGAAAGATAAGTAGTTATATGCAAAGTTCAGTAAATGTGAATTTTGGTTGAGTGAAGTTGGTTTTTTGGGGCATATCATGTCAGCATCGGGTATTCGAGTCGATCCGAGAAGGATTTCTACAATAATGGATTGGAAGCCTCTGAGAAATGTATTTGAAATCCTCAGTTTTTTGGGACTAGCTGGTTATTATAGACGATTTGTGAAAGGCTTTTAAATTATTGCAACTCTGTTGACAAGATTGCTTCAGAAATAAGTAAAGTTTGAATGGTCAGATAAATGCCAGAAAAGTTTTGATCAACTGAAAGCTTATTTGATCGAAGCTCCAGTGTTAGTTCAGCTAGAACCAGGAAAGCTCCAGTGTTAGTTCAGCTAGAACCAGGAAAAGAATTTGTGATTTATAGTGATGCTTCGATGAACGGCCTGGGTTGTGTTTTGATGTAAGAAGGCAAAGTTATAGCTTATGCTTCGAGATAGTTAAAGTCGCATGAAAAGAATTATCTGACACACGACCTTAAGTTAGCCGTGATTGTGTTCACTTTGAAGATTTACTGCCACTATCTATTCAGTGAGAAACGTCATGTTTATTCTGATCATAAGAGTTTGAAATATTTGATGACTCAGAAAGATTTGAATTTACGACAGCGGAGATGGCTAGAATTGCTAAAAGACAATGGGTTAGTGATTGATTACCATCCGGGAAAAGCTAATGTTGTTGCTGATGCATTAAGCCAAAAATCTTTTTATGCTCTACGTACAATGAATACTCAGTTAGCTCTATCTGATGACGGCTTGACTGTAGTTGAGTTGAAAGTGAAACCGTTGTTTTTACAGTAGATTTGTGAACCTTAGAAAGTTGATAATGAAATGTTAGCTAAACGAGCTCAATGTGATTCGAACCCTTATTCGAAGTTTCAAGTTGATACTAATGATTG
Organism: Gossypium hirsutum; assembly: GCF_007990345.1. Lineage (NCBI taxonomy): Eukaryota > Viridiplantae > Streptophyta > Magnoliopsida > Malvales > Malvaceae > Gossypium > Gossypium hirsutum. The sequence goes on from NC_053428.1 coordinate 43,645,219, forward strand.
GTTAAGATTCAAAGGCCAAATATGTGTTCCGAGAAATTCAGATTTGACTTAGATGATTTTGAATGAAGCACATAGTAGTCGATTGTCTATTCATCCGGGAAGCACGAAAATGTATAATGGCTTGAAACAACTTTATTGGAGGCATGGCATGAAATAGGATATCTCAGAGTTCATTTCTAAATGTTTTATTTGTCAGCAAGTAAAAGCTGAGCATCAGGTTCCGTCTGGGTTATTACAACCGGTTATGATTCATGAGTGGAAATGGGATAGAGTGACTATGGATTTTGTGTCGGGATTACCCCCATCCCCGAGTAAGAAAGATGCGATCTGGGTCATTGTTGATCGATTGAAAAAATCAGCTCATTTCATTCTGGTGCGTATAGATTATTTGCTTGACAAGCTTGCTGAATTGTATATTTCTGAGATTGTGAAATTACACGAAGTACCTATTTCTATTGTTTCGGATAGAGATTCGAGATTTGCATCGCATTTTTGGAAGAAATTGCAGGATGCACTAGGTATAAAACTACATTTTAGTACTGCTTTTCACCTACAGACAGATGGTCAATTCGAACGAGTTATTCAGATACTTGAGGATATGTTGAGATGTTGCACTCTTGAATTTGAAAGTACATGGGAAAAGTATTAGTCATTGATTGAATTCACGTATAATAATAGATTCAATCGAGCATTAAAATGGCATCGTACGAAGCTTTATACGGTCAAAAATGTCGAACACCATTGTACTAGACAGAGCTTAGTGAGAATAAGATTTACGGGGTTGATTTGATTTGAAAAACAGAATAAAAAGTGAAAGTAATACGTAATAGTTTGAAAGTAGCTTCGGATAATCAAAAATCATACGCAGACTTGATACAGAAAGATATTGAGTTTCAGATCGGGGATCAAGTGTTTTTGATAGTATCTCATTGGAAGAAAACACTTCGGTTCGGTTGTAAAGGCAAGTTAAGTTTGAGATTTATCGGGTCGTATAAGATTATCGAATGTATTGGACCGGTTGTTTATAAATTTTTGTTGCCACCTGAGTTAGAAAGGATTCATAACGTATTTCATGTATTGGTGCTTCGACGATATAGATCTGATCCTTCACATGTTATTTCCCGAACCGAAATTGAGATTTAGTCAGATTTATCATACAGTGAATAACTGATTCGAATCTTAGCTCGTGATATCAAAGAACTGAGAAATAAAAGAATTACATTAGCAAAAGTATTATGGCATTGAAACGAGGTTAAAGAAGCTATGTGGGAACTTAAGGATGCTATGGGAAAGCAATATCCAAACCTATTCATTGGTAAGATTTTCGGGGATGAAAATCCCTAAAGGGGGAGAGTTGTAACAACCCGGTTTAGACTCTAGTTGGAATAGTGGTTTCGGGACCACAAATCCCAGTTAAAAAAGTATTTTAATATTACTTTGTTTGCTTATGGCATGGGATTAGATAACTGTGAAAGCTTGGTGTGTTAATTTTATCGTTTAAGTGGTTAATTTGAGAAAAGGACTAAATCGCGTAAAATGAAAAAGTTACATTCTATTTGATAAAGGTGTCTAATTGCCATGGCTTATTAAATGAAAGGTCCTTATGTTGTAATTAGTCCATAGATATTGGAGATGGACACAAATGGCCATAAAATGAATATTTTTAAATGGTTTAAATTAAGGTTAAAATTGTAAATTGGTTAAAATGTTAATATTAATTAAGCAAAAACCATTTTATTCATCATCTTCCACCTATATTGCCAAAAATGAGAAATGAAATAGGGTTTTGAATGCTCAAAAACATTAGACACTTGTGTGGCTTAATTAAGGTATGAATTTTGTTCGATTTTTGATGATTTCTATGTTTTTGAGATCGTTGCTTTAAGTAATAGCTAGCCCGTACCCTACTTTCTAAATTTGTTCATGATTTTGAAAGTTTCCATTGATGAATTCTTGAGTTTTTGAATGTTTGATTATGAATAATGAAAGCTTGGTGCTTGATATACATGTTTTGTAAAGTGATTTTGAGTAAAAATGAATATTAGGGATTAATTTGTGAAAATGTAAAATATGGGGTTAAATGTGTGATTAAATGAAAGTTTTGGGCTGCTAGGGACCTTAGGAAGATTCGTCTAAGGCATGGTTTTGATGAAATTTTGTATATTTGGTGTTTTGTGTATTAAGGACTAAAATGTCAAAATGTGTAATTTTAGGGGCTAAAGTGAAAAAATGACCAAATATGTGTTTTTGGATGAAATTGAATGAATTGGTGATTAAATGGGTTAATTCTAAATACATATAGATTAAGAAAGGAAGAATTCAAATTTAGATCGAGGAACATTGAAGGTTATAGAGTAATCGATCCAATTTGTCCATTCCGAGTACGAGGTAAGTTCGTATGTGATAAATGAAGTTAAAATTATGTTTTTAATGCTTTAATATTGCATAAACTGTATATTTGCGACTACGATTGTGTACGACGACAAGTCTACGATGTTTGGTACTTAGTTTGCATTTTGAGATAGCTTTGGCTATACACAACACTTAATGTGCGAACTGAAATAGCTTTGGTTTATGTAGCACTAAGTGTGCGATATCGCTATAGCTTCTACTAAACATTTACGCACTAAGTGTGTGAGTTCTTAAAGCATTGAAAGATATCTGAACGATTTAGCGTATTGAACAAAGAGATGAGGATGAAATAAATAAATATGGGAAAGTACAAGTACTTATAATACCTATGTGGTAGTTGATACTATGTGTATGAAACTTGATGAAATGGTATATACATGATAAATGGTTATGGATTAGAATTGAATGAAGAGATGAGAACTGTTAAGTGTTTATTAGTTGATGATTTAGATAATATGAACTGTTGAGTGTTTTTGGTACGAACTTACTAAGCTATGAAGCTTACTGTGTGTTATTTGTCTGTATTTTTTTAGATTATTGAAGCTAGTGCGGGCTCGGGGATCTTCGGGAATACGTCATCACACTATCGATTATCTCGTTGGTATTTTTGGTAACCTTGTATATATGGTATATGGCAAGTATAGGCTAGTGATATTTTGGTATATTTTGAGTCATGATGTTAGCCATGAGATTTGGCTTTTAAATTTGGTAAGTTATATGATGTATATAATGCTTAGTGATGGATTAGTTATGGGATTTAGAAATGGTAAGTTTTATGTCATATAAAGTTTTATGTCATATAATAGGTGTTAAGATGATGATGAAATGCATTTAGAAGTTATGCAATCTATATGATTTTAGTATATTGAAAAGACATGTTTTGGTTATGGAATTGAGTAATTGAGATGGTTATGTATATATGACATGAGATGTGCACATATTGGTTGGTGTTTGGTTGTTTATAAATGTCTTGAAATTGTACTAATTAGGTTGATTGATATGCATAAGAAAAGGGTGGCAAAATTGGCTTTTCAAATGACCTATTTTTGTCCACATGGGCAGAGACACGAGCATGTGTCTCAGCCGTGTGTGATACATGGTCATGTTACAGGCCGTGTGGCCCCTGGAGAAGTCCTACAATTTAAATTCATTCTTGAACACGGCCTAGACACACAGGCATGTGGTTAGCCGTGTGACCCAAGTCAATTTCGACCACAGCTAAGGCACACGGGTATGTCTCCGGCCGTGTGGTACAAGTCAATATGTATGCCCTGTTTTCATACAGGTGTGTGATCTATGATTTCATGAAATTTTTCTAAGTGTTTGGAAATTTTTATATGTGATCGGTTTAGTCCCGAACCACTCTTAAGCATGTTTTAAGGTCTTGTAGGGCCTTGTAAGGGACATTGTGAATGAATTTTGTTTATGATTGTATAAATGTATGTGAATGAGATGTATTGTTTAGTAATGCCTCATAACCCTATTTCAGCTCGGATACGGGTTAGGGGTGTTACACGGTTACAGTCATTCGACCTTGTTTTATTTCTAGAAACTCTTTGTGCTTTTGATCAAGAAATCTTTGACTGGTGTATTTCTTTCAGAATTCAGATTGAAGGAACTCTGAAGTAACTCGTTCTTTCGGAACCACAGATATCAACATGTTCCACATTTGATATGCGGTGTCTCTCAGCAAACATACAACACATTTAATACATTCATCAGAAGTGTAGGACAATTCATCGAATACTCAAATCATATTTTTGAGCTAGAACTCAGCTCTCTCAGCATCATCATCAGTAGTAGTCTGGAACTCTTCATCCCCATATTTATGAATCTTATCTACTGGCAGCTTGTTCAACCGCATCGGATCTATAATTTGAGGAACAACAGGGATTTGTTGAGGAATAGGTGGGGCTGGAGGTTGTTGAGCACCCGGATTCATTCGAACGAACTTCATGAACCACTCGTTCATCATTTAGAAAAAGGCTTGTTTAGCCTCTCCCTCGTGGCTACTTATTACAAGCCTAGAATCAGATGGCGCTGCCTCTTGAGTGGGAGCGGGCACATTACTCTCTACATTATCAGCTACAACTCATTCGAGATCCATTACTATATGAAAACAAAATTTAAGTTGTCAAGAATCATCACACTATCGCAGAGTATATATGGCATTTATAGATGACTCACACACAAGCTACGTTAGCCCTACAATTGACTAAACTGTAGCTCTAATACTAATAAAATGTAACACCCCTAACCCGTATCAGTCGCCAGAGTAGGGTTACGAGGTATTACCGATCAATACACATCACTTAACATGCATAACTAATACATTTATGCATTTATAGCATAACTAATACATTTATGCATTCATACTCAAATACCATTTAATCACAAACACTTTGTCCCTTATAAGGGCCTACAAGGCCTTAAACATGCTTTAGAAGTGGTTTTGGACTAAACCAATACATATGAAAATTTTAGAAACATAGAAAAAATCTCAACCATAAAGGGGTCACATACCCGTGTGAGTAGGCTGTGTGCCTCACATGGCTTTAGACATGATCGTGTCTTAGGTCATATAGAAATAGGGCATACATACTGACTTGTATCACACGACCGAGGACACGCCCGTGTGCCAGGTCGTGTGAAAACTAGAAGGTATACTGACTTGGCCACAAGGTTGACTACACGCCCATGTGTATAGACCGTGTAACTCAGTGACTTAATTTCTAAGCATCATCAGGGGACACATGACTGTATACCATGACCGTGTGTCGCACACGGTTGAGACACACGCTCGTGTCTCTGTACTTGTGGACAAAAATAGGTCATTTCCAAGGCCAATTTGCCACCTCAACTGCAATGTACCTTCACAAGACAAAATGTACAATTTCCATACTCAAAAGGGTAGCCAAAATAAATCCCAATTCATACAAAATTCATGCTATACAAATACAACCATTTCACTTAATATACCAAAACAAACCATCTCACAAGACATTATAAACATCTTACAAAAGTCATTAACAACCATTTCTAATAGCCAAACACATATTAATATTAACATCATTTACAAGCCAAATCTTATGGCTATAATCACAACCAAAATACCACATCTAGCCTATATATGTCATATTCCATAACTGTATAATTCAAAAGTACCAACTTAGATGTTTGATAATGCGATGAAGTTCCCAACGACTCCCGGATCCAAGCTAGCCTTGATTCACTATAAAACATAGAAAAATAACACGAAGTAAGCTTCATAGCTTAGTAAGCTCGTATGTGAATAAATTAATTCATCGAATAAATGCAAATCAACCAATTATACATGACAAAACTATATACACAGTAACTACAAACCTTTCTCATGTCTCAAAACATGATCAAGTACAAACTTATCGAACTTTCACTATTTAATACTCGAATAGGTTCTGCACATACCTATATTGCCCTGTACTAACCTCTTTCTCAACCACATTATTCGTTTACCCGTTGAACCACTCAGAATAGAAATTGGATACTCAGGAGTCTTGTACGATAAGTACCTATACCACGGTCCGTAGCTAAATCAAGGTAACTTTTTCAAAAAACTATTATATGGCCCGAAGCCAAATCATGCAATATGCATGGCCCGAAGCCAAATTGGTAAAATACGCACCCAAAGTGCTAATATCATGGCTCGAAGCCAACTCAACGTATCACTTACTGACATGTCAATAGTATCCAAAACTATTCTTAAGGTTCAACCGGGCTTTCATACTTTTCGTTTCTATAATTGAATGCATTCGTAAAGTCATTTTCACAATTCATACATTATCCATAATTCCGTTTTAACAATTTATGCAATATTAAAGCATTTTAACATACATTTATCATGTAATCATCACATACGAACTTACCTCGTATTCAGAATTAATGGATCGAGTCAACTACTCGATAACTTTGTTTTTCGCCCAATCTAAATCTGAATTCTTTCTTTCTTGATCTATATGAATTCAAAATTAAGTTATTTATTCATCGACTCATTCAATTAATCCAAAAACACACATTTGGGCATTTTTACACATTAGCCCTTAAACTTTCTCTTTTAATCAGTTTAGTCCCTATTTCACAAATACACAAAATTCACACAATTCAACAAAACCAATGCTTGGCCGAATTATATATATGTCCCAAGTAGCCCAAAACTTTCATTTATTTCACATTTCAGCAACACAATTTGCACATTTCACAATTTAATCCCTATTATGAATTTTCATAAAAAATCTCTTAACAAAACATGTAAACCTATCATCAAGGTTTCATATTTCAACATTAAACCTCAAAGAACACATAGATTCAACAATGAAATCTCTCAAAATCTTTAGCAGCTTTGAAATCTAAGGCATAGGCTAGCTAGATTGAGCTGCAACAATTACAAAAATATAGAAATCATCAAAAACCGAGCTAAAATCGTACCTTAATCTAGCTAGGAGTGTGTCGAACCCTAATATGCATAAAAATGGTGTTTTTCACCTTGGAATTTCGGCAATGTCAAAAAGGATGAACAAAAATCATGTTTTGTAATATTTTTATTAACTTAATTACATAAATTACTTATTTACCCTTAATGAATAAACATAAAAATTTATAATGCATGTCCATTAATGTCCATTAACACTACCAATGGTCTACTATCATCACAAGGAATTTTAATTTAATTAATCATAGTAATTAAGCACTTTAAACAAATAGTATGCAACTTTTGCATTCACGCGATTTCATCCTTTTTATCAAATTAACCAACTAGTCGATAAAATTAGCTCACAAAATTTTCATACAATCAAATAACATGTTGTAGATATCAAAAATAATATTAAAATAATTTTTTGAGATCAAATTTTTGGTTTCGAAACCATTATTCTGATTTAGCTAAAATCGGGTTGTTACAAGTAAAACCAAAGTTAAAATTTTGTTCATCTTTCTTTATTATTGCCAAAATTCAATAAAGAATAAACAATGTAAGGGTTTGAAACAATTGGTCACTTTGGAGCTTAATTGTAAGTTCGTATGTGATAAATTTCAATATAAATGTATTTTATATGCTTTGATATTCCATAAATTGCGAATATGAGACTCTGGATATGAACGGTAGTGATTCGATGACGATTTGACATTCAAAATCCCAGTTGAACCTTAGGAATAGTTTAGGATGCTAGTGACATGTCATTAGGGGATACGTTGAGTTGGTTTCGGGCCATGATATAGCACTTCAGGTGTGAGTTATACCGATTTGCCTTTAGGCCGTGCATAGCGGCTGATTGGCTACGGGCCATGGTATCAGTACTTCGTAGATAAGTTACCTTGATTTGGCTACCGGCCATGGTATAGGTACTTATCGAGTGAGACCCTTGAGTATCCAACTTTTATTCCAAATGGTTCAATGGGTAAATGAAAGACGAGAATGTGTGTGAGATTAGTACAAGATGGTACAAGTATGTGCATAAACCATATTAGCTTTGAATCGAAGAAATGGTGAAGAAAGCATATAGTTTTGTGAATGAGTATCTGAGAGGTTTTTTAATTGATGTAAATTTTTATACCTATAATCAGTTGTTGAATTATGTGTTTATGATTATATCGAATTTATGTCCACACGGCTTATGACACAGGCATGTTTTTGGTCGTGTGAGACATACAGCTTGGCCACAAGAGCGTGTGTCCCCTATTTTGAGAAAAAAATTTCAAAGTTTCGTGAAAGTTTCTTAAGTTATCGATTTAGTCCCAAACCACTTAATTTATGTTTAGGGCCTCGCAGGCTCGTATTAGGGACAAATTGATTAAGATTGAATCATGATTGCATGTATTATTTTGATGTATGAGAAAAATATATTTAAATGTGCTGTAAATTTGGTAATACTCCATAACCCTATTTTGGTGTTGAATATAGGTGAGAGGTGTTATATTTATTGGTATCAGAGCTACAATTTAGTCGATTCTAAGACTAACTTAGTGTATGTGAGAGTCTAGCTATACATGCCATATGCCATATATAAACTATGATATTATGATGACTCCTAACATTTTACAATCTATTTGCATATAGTAATGCACTCGCTCCCGTTCAAGGGACAGCGCCGTCTGATTCTAGACCCGTGATGGGTAGTAGGGAGGAAAGGCTAAAGAAGCCTTCTTCCAAATGATGAACGACTGGCTAGCATAATATATTCGAACGAACCCAGCTGCTCAACAACCTCCACCCCTCTTAATGCCCAACTAGTTCCTGTAGCTCTTCAAGGAGTCAAGCTTTTAAGATTGAAAAAGACTCCAGTTGATAAGATTTGCAAACATGGGGCCAAAGAGTTCAGAGCTAATGTTGATGATGATCCTGAGAGAGCTAAATTTTGGCTTGAAAATGCGGTTCGAGTGTTTGATGAACTTTCTTGTACACTAGCTAAATGGTTAAAGTGTGATATATCACTGTTGAGGAACATCGCGTATCAGTGGTGCCGAGAGAGAGTCACCTGAGAGTTCTTTCAGACCGAGTTCAGGAAGAAATATATAAGCCAATGGTTTTTGGATCAAAAGCATGAAGAGTTTTTAAAACTGAAACAGGGCCGTATGATCGTAACCAAGTACAAGAGAGAATTTGTACGGTTGAGTAAATATGCTTGAGAGTATGTTACTACCGAAAAGATTATGTGCAAGTGATTTGTCCATGGGCTGAATGAAGACATTAAACTTCTGGTCGAGATTTTAAATTTGAAAGAATTTGTTGTGTTAGTTGACTGAGCTTGCGAAGCTAAAGATTTTAGCCAAGAAAAGAGCAAAGTCGATTCAAAAAGCTAGAGATTCGAGGAAAAGACCGATGAATAAATCTTATTGTTCTTCATCAAAGAAATATTGAGATTCGTATAGTCAATCGAATGCATTAGTGGAATACCAAAATAGAGATCGTGTAAATCAATATGTGAGTCCTAAAGCTCAAGCTACTTCCGTTTCGAGCATTGGCAGTGTGAGAAACAACAAACCCGAGTGTCAACAGTGTGGGAGACGTCATTTTGGAGAGTGCTGGAATAAGAATGTTAAAGCTTGTTTCAAATGTGGCTCATCAGATCACTTTATTCAAGATTGCTCAGAGTTATCTGAGAAAGATAAATTTTAGAATGTAAGACTGAGTAATACGACTGCAAAAGGGAGACCACCGAGAAATACGGGAAATGTGTCCAGTGGTAGAGGTGTGACTACGGACTCAGCTGTGAGATCCGAGGCAAGAGCACCTGCTAGAGCTTACGCCATTCGTGTTCGCGAAGAGGCATCATCACCTGATGTTATTACTGGTACATTTTCTGTTTACGACACTAATGTGATTGCTTTAATTGATCCTGGATGGACACATTTGTATGTTTGTGAGAATTTAGTGTCTAGTAAGAAATTTCCTGCTGAAATTACTAAGTTTATGATTAAAGTATCGAACCCCTTAGGCAAGTATGTTCTAGATGACAAAGTATGCAAGAACTGTCCTTTAATGACTTGGTTCCGGCTAACTTGATGCTTTTACCATTTAATGAGTTTGATGTGATTTTGGGTATAGATTGGTTGACCCTACATGATGCTGTTGTGGACTGTAGATGAAAGATTATAGAATTGAAATGTCAGAATAATAAAATTCTTCAGATTGAATCTGATGAATCGGGTGGATTACCAGTTGTGTTATCGACTATGCCAGCTCAGGGATATGTGAGAAAAGGTTGCGAAGCTTATCTCGCTTACGTTTTAGATACCAAAGTGTCTGAAAAGAAGATTGAATCAGTACCTGTAGTCTGTGAATATTCGGATGTATTTCCAGAAGAGTTACCTGGGTTGCCACCAGTCAGAGAGGTTGAGTTTGCTATTGAGTTAATACCAGGAACTTCACCGATATCTATAGCTCCATATAGAATGGCACCGACAGAGTTGAAAGGGTTGGAAGCTCAGTTGCAAGAGTTAAAAGATAAAAGTTTTGCGCGACCGAGTTTTTCATCCTAGGGTGCGCCAGTTTTGTTTGTTAAGAAGAAAGACGGGTCAATGAGAATGTGTATCGACTATCGATAGCTTAACAAGGTTACAATGAAGAACAAGTATCCATTACCGAGAATAGACGATTTGTTTGATCATTGAAAGGTGTAACAGTTTTTTCAAAGATTGATTTGAGATCTGGTTATTATCAGTTGTGAGTTAAAGACTCAGATGTGCCAAAAACAACATTTAGAATTAGGTATGGACAATATGAATTCCTTGTTATGCCTTTTGGATTGACTAATGCTCCTGCCATTTTTATAGATTTGATAAATCAGATCTTTAGACCGTATTTAGAAGACATTCTGATCTATTCTTGAAATGAGTCTGAGCAAGTCGAGCATTTGAGGATTGTGTTACAAACCTTGAAAGATAAGCAACTGTATGCCAAATTTAGTAAGTGTGAGTTTTGGCTTCGGGAAGTCGGATTTTTGGGACATATTGTTTTGGCGGATGGCATTTGAGTTGATCCAAGCAAGATTTATGCAGTTTTTGACTAGAAACTACCTTAGATATGTATCTAAGGTCAGAAGCTTTCTGGGATTGGTTGGTTACTATTGACGCTTTGTAAAAGGGTTCTCGATGATTGCTACACGGATGACCAGATTGTTACAGAAAAATGTAAAGTTTGAATGGTCCAAGAAATGTCAAAAAAGTTTCGATCAGTTGAAAGCGTTGTTAACTAAGGCACCAGTGTTGGTTCAACTTGAGTCGAGTAAAGAATTTGTGATTTACAATGATGCATCATTGAATGGTTTGGGTTGCGTGTTGATGCAAAAGGGAAAAGTGATAGCTTATGCTTTTAGACAGTTGAAGCTGCATGAAAAGAACTATCCGATGCACGATTTAGAATTGGTCACTATTGTAATTGCATTGAAAATTTAGCGTCATCATTTGTACAGTAAAAAATGCCACATCTTTACTGATCATAAAAGCTTTAAATATATTATGACTTAGGAAAATTTGAATTTGTGACAACGGATATGGCTTGAGTTATTTAAAGATTATGAGTTAGTGATTGATTATCACCCGGGGAAAGCAAATGCAGTCGCGGATGCTTTGAGTAGAAAATCGTTGTTTGCCTTGAGAGCAATGAATATATAGTTGATATTATCTGATGATGGTTCGATTTTAGTTGAGTTAAAGGCTAAACTGGTTTTTCTTCAACAAATTTATGAATCTCAAAAGTGTGATACTTAGTTGCAAGATAAAAGAGTGTAATACGAGTTGACTAATGATTCAGAGTACCAAATCGGATCCAATGATTGTTTAATGTTCTGAGATAGAATCTGCGTACTAAAAATTTCAGAGTTGATTCAGAAAATTTTGAACGGGGAGTACCAAAATGTACAATGATTTGAAGAAGTCATATTGGTTGTCGGGTATGAAATGAGACATTTCTGAGTTTGTATCGAAGTTTTTGGTTTGTCAGCAAGTGAAAGCTGAGTATCAAGTGCCTTCGAGTTTACTTCAGCCTATGATGATACCGGAGTGGAAATGGGATATAGTGAATATGGATTTCATATCGGGATTACCCTTGTCTCCAAAAAAGAAAGATGCAATTTGGGTTGTCATTGATCGACTGACGAAATCTGCACATTTCTTTCCGGTACTGACTTTTCACTTGATAAATTGGCTGAGTTGTACATTTTTGAGATCATTAGATTGAATGGGGTACCAGTTTCGATTATTTCGGATAGAGATCAAAGGTTTACATCGCAATTTTGGAAGAAATTACAAGAAGCTTTGGGTACAAAATTGAATTTTAGTATCGCTTTTCATCTGCAAACTGACGGACAGTCTGAGCGAGTTATTCAGATTCTTGAAGATATGTTTCGATGTTGTGTTTTAGAGTTTGAAGGCAACTTGGAGAAATATTTTCCATTGGTTGAATTTGCGTATAACAATAGCTTTCAATCGAGTATTAAGATGGCACCGTATGAAGCATTGTATGGTCGCAAATACCAAACTCCATTGTATTGGTCCAAACTTAGTGAGAAACAGATTTACGGGGTTGATTTGGTTAGAGAAACCAAAGAGAAAGTGAAAGTAATTCACGACTATTTGAAAGTAGCTTCAGATCATTAGAAATCGTACGTGGATTTGAAACGAAAAGACATTGGATTTCAGATCGGTGACAAAGTGTTCTTGAAAGTATCTCTGTGGAAGAAAATAATTCATTTTGGTCGCAAAGGCAAATTGAGTCTGCTATTCATCGGGCCGTATGAGATTATTGAATGAATAAGGGCAGTGGTTTATTGACTAGCGTTACCTATTGAGTTAGAAAAGATCCACAATGTGTTTCATCTGTCGAAGTTGCATCGATATAGATCAGATCCATCGCATATAATTTCTCCATCTGAGATTGAAATTCAACTTGATATGACGTACAACGAAGAACCGATCAGGATTCTAGCATGTAAGATTAAACAGTTAAGAAATATAAGCATAGCTCTCGTCAAAGTACTTTGGCAATGACACGGTGTCGAAGAGGCTACGTGGGTGCCTGAGGAAGCAATGAGAAAACAGTACCCTAACCTATTCACTGGTAAGATTTTCGAGGACGAAAATCCCTAAGAGGGAGAGTTGTAACAACATGTTTTTAGTCAAATCAGAACAGTAGTTTCGAGACCACAAATCCAAAGACAAAATATTTATTTTATTATTATTTTGATGTTTACTGTAACACCCCCTACTTGTATCCAACGCCGAGACAGGATACAAGGCATTATCGGACTTAAACGCAAACAATCAAGCAATCCGAGTTATAAAATTTTGTTCAAATTTAAAACTTTTCAATTTTTATCTTAAAGTCCCTTATTTGGGCCTACGAGGCCTTAAACGTGCTATGAAAGTAATTAGGGACTAAACTGGGTGTAACGCCCCCATGCCCGAGACCATCACCGGAGTCGAGCTTGAGGGGTTACCGAACATAATTTATCAATTTAAGAACTTCAAATCATTTGTTTCTACATTCACAGCTTTCTAGCTACTCGCGTCACAGTTACAAGAAAAATCATATCTCGAGTTACGAAACTTGAAATCAAGATCCATAAATTTTCCCTGAATCTACACACATATATCTATTTAATAATTTTTTTCTATAATTTTTTATTGGGCCAATTAGTACAGTTTATTAATTAAAGTATCCCCTGTTCTAGGGTTTGACTGCTCTGACCTCTGTGTATTACGAATTAGATATATCTCTATACAAAATTTTAATGACTATGAGGTTTATTTATATTAAAACTAGACTCAATAAGGAATCTGTACATATAAATAAAAACTTCTAATTATTTTATTAAAATTTATTATGAATTTTTCAAGTCAGAACAGGGGATCCAGAAATCACTCTGGCCCTGTTTCGCAAAAGTTTAAATATCTCATAAAATATAATTTATATTCCTGTTTTATTCAATTCATATGAAAATAGACTCATTAAGCTTCAATTTAATAACTTACTCATCATTTAGTTCTATTTATAATATTTTTAGTGATTTTTCAAATTCATGTCATTGCTGCAACAATATTCTGTTTTAAGGCAAGTTTCATCTTTCCATGAATTTTTATGAACTAGATAACCTGTTAAACTTCCATGATATCAAACATGATCTAAATTAGCCATCACCATGACTTATCAATATCAAACATTTTATCAACCAAACATGGCCATATCATAAAATTATTTACACAAAATAGGTATATTGCTATACATCCCATACTTAAGTAGTTGTACAAGCCATTTACCAAGATAAAAGTCCTTTGGATAGTGTGATCGAACTTTCGACCTGTCCCGATTCTTGAGCCGGCTTGTTCAAAACTACAGTGAATAAAAAGGAAGGAGTAAGCATAAATGCTTAGTAAGTTCATATGTAAATAACAAGTAACATAACAATACAAATATACCAAACAACTTTAGCATGGTACCACCAAAACATATATCACATCTTTAAACATCATTCATCATCTTACCACCTTATCGTTGTTGTATCTATTTTCAACCCGAGGGTTAAGAACATACCTGTCCAAAGTGTCCATTTCACAACACTTACCCAAAACGTCACTTATATCTTAAGTGCTCTTCCATTAAACTAGAAATTTCACCCGTTGAACACATCGGAATATAACTCGGATACATGGATAATTTGCACATAAGTTTCACATATGTAATCAAGAAATCATGTAACCCGCCCCTAAGTGAACTCGGACTCAACTCAACGAGCTCGGGCGTTTGCATCCATAAATGAACTCGGACTCAACTCAACGAGTTCGGATGCCTAGTTACATCTCACGAACTCGGACTCAACTCAACGAGTTCAGACATTTGCATCCATAAGTGAACTCGGACTCAACTCAACGAGTTCTGATGCTCAACCATCCTAGTGACATGTCACTTGTATCCTAATCTATTCCTAAGGTTCAAACGGGCTTTTTCCCTCGATCTCACATTTGCCGTCTTCCATGGAATATCGGAACCGATACTCGGTAGCAATTCATATTTATCAAGTAGTAAACATAATTTGCATATTACTCAACATTAACCACAAAGCATAATATTTCATGATTAAAAATTAGCATATCATATAATTAACATTAATAACTTAAAAATAACATTTATGCTACATTATTTACACATGAACTTACCTTGGTACCAAAATATAAAGATTTTGCAATTTAGTCCACAATCTTTTCTTTTCCTCGATCACGACTTGAATCTCGTTTTTCTTGATCTATAATACCAAATTAATCTTATTTAATACATACATTTATCAAAATAGCATTTAATACGAACTTTAAAAAAATTACACTTTTGCCTCTAGGCTCGGGAATTAAACTTTATTCCTTATTCTTATGTTTTATAACATGCTGATCACTTTTCCCTTCTATGGCAACATCAAATTCTCTCTCTAACATATACTTGTGACTATTAGGTATTTTTGCCGATTAAGCCCTTTTACTCGTTTTCACTAAAAACCGAGTAGCACAAGTTGTCTAACATAATTTAAAACCCCATATTCTATCATAAAACATCAAAATACACTAATTTCACCAATGGGTATTTTTCCAAATATAAACCCTAGGTTGAATTATTGCTAGCATAAGCTTAATCGAGCTTCCGGGATTCCAAAAACGTAAAGAACATTAAAAACAGGGCTTGGAATCACTTACTATGGAGCTTGGAAGCTTGAAACAAACCCTATCTATGGAGAACCCTTGAAATTTCGGCCTAATGAAGAAGATGGACAAAAACTGGCTTTTAATTTTGTTTTTAATTCTTTTTAATAACTAAATGACCAAAATACCCTTACTACTAAACTTTCCAAAAATTCCTTCCATGTCTTAATTTTGTCCATGAACTTAAAATTGGTCAAATTGCTATTTAAGACCTCCTCATTAATATTCCAAAACAATTTCATACTTAAAACTTCTAGAATGCAAGTTTTGCAACTTATTCGATTTAGTCCCTACTTTCAATTTAAGCACTTTAGGCATAGAATTTCATCACGAAATTTTCACACAATCATGCAATCATATCATAAACATCAAAATCATTGTAAAATAATTATTTCTATCTCGGATTTGTGGTCACGAAACCACTATTCCGATTAAGTCCTAATTCAGGATATTACACTGGGAACTTTGGAAAGTTCGAGAAAATTTATGAAATTTTTCCATGAAGCGGAGCCACATGCCCGTATGTCTTCAACACGCCCATGTCCTCAGGCCATGTAACTCTCTAACTATGATGTCATCATGCAAAATGAACCACACGGCCAAGCTACACGCCCGTGTGCTAAGCCGTGCCCTCCACATGGCTGAGACACATGGCTGTGTCTCTGCTCGTGTGACTAACACTTAGGCTATTTTCCAAGCCTTTGTGTTATGCTTAATTTCCACAATTCATTACATATATTAAGGACACATATCATGGCATCATTTTAATGATTTAACCTCCTTCATTAAGATATATTCTTAACATTAAAATGTCATTATTCACGTATTTCACATACTTGTGCAATATTAAGTCTAGATGCAAACATCCATGACCATTAATCTTACTATTGCACCACATTTACTAATAGTCTAGAATTATTCACCTTTGTGTCATTAGACCTTGAGCATTCAAGTTCTATCAACATCATCATCTTTTTTTTCTATATCATGCATTTTCTCATAGCAATGACCGGTTCGATTGGTCATGAAGCATTCATCATACACACATGTTATACACCAACATGCATTTTCAACAAGCATATCCACATCATAAACATTAGGACTTAACATGGATAAATAGGCTTACAAGCTGTAATCATTATAAGCCACATCTCATGGCTGTATACAACGAATCATTATAAGCTAATACATTTGGCTACTCATAACAACATCTACCATAAAACTAAGTCCCTATACATGCCACTCACTTGGAATCGCTAGCATATATATATTAATATTCCAAAGATGATGTCTCAGTTGTAACACCCCATACTCGTAACGCACGCTGGGGCGGAGTACAATTCATTACTTAACTTGGCCTCATACACAAACAATCTCAAGTCCCCAAGACTCAGTCCAAATTAAAAATTTTTCAATTTCTGCTTTAAAATCTTATTAAGGGCCTACGAGCCCCAAATCGATCATGGGAACTATTTGTGGCCGTTTCGGGTCCTTAAACCAACTATGAAAATTTTTGCCTTTAAAACAGGGGACACGCCCGTGTGAAAGGACAACACGCCCGTGTGACCCTCTCAAAATGGTCGTGCTGATAGTCTGTGTGGCTCACACGGCTTAAGCACCTAGGGACACGCTCGTGTCCAATACCCGTATGGAATTAATTTCTAATTCCCACCTATAAGGGTTTTCACACGGCAAGACACACGCCCGTGTCAATGGCCCGTGTCCCTCATACGGCCACGACACGCCCGTGTCTTAGAACCGTGTGCAAAAACATGGACATTCTGTTTCTGACATTAGCATGTTCTAAAAAGCCACACGGCCAAGGAACACGCCTGTGTGCTAGGCCGTGTCCGTCACATGGTTGAGACACACGGCCGTGTCTCTGCCCGTGTGTTTAATACCATGCATACTGACTTGAAACTTTTACGTGCAGGGGACACACGGTTGGACCACATGCCCATGGGGTAGGCCGTGTGTCTACCCATGTGGAAAATATAAGGCTATTTACCAAGCCTCATTTTCACCCTTACAATGCCTAGTTTCATACAAATACCAACCAATACTAGAACAAACACAATTCATACAACCAAATCAACCACAAAAGGCATTTAGCCAACCATGAAAATGCATCTTTTATAACTTAAAATGAACTTTAGCCATCATTCAAGGCTTAATACAAAATGAAGGGTTTCCAACCCAAGCTGACACATTTGGCCAATTCTCAAAGTCACAAAATAATAAAGTCTAAGCCCTATACATGCCATATTCAAAAATATAAATCCAACTATACCAAGTGCTTCAGTCGATAGTGTGATCGATATCTTTGACTTCTGGTGATCCTTGAGCTAGTTAGGCAGCACTATAAGAAAATGGAAAGAAAAGGGGAGTAAGCATAAAAGATTAGTAAGTTACATGTAAATAAATATACAACAACTACTTATCAATAATCAATAAGCTTATAATAAAAAGTGGGCATAAGCATTACTTACTCATCAATATCCATACAATTTACATAGCACATATACATATTGAGCTCACATCTCATATATAACAATTTGGTACTTGTACCATTCACAACACGATTATACTTTCCTTATTGACTCAAAATCATCACTTTCACCATCGAACCATTCAAAACACTACTGGATATTCATTAAGCCTCGAACATGCGGGAAAGTGCCGATGCCATGTCCCAGACGTGGTCTTACACTAGCTCTCGCCTATCCGTGTCGATGCCATGTCCCAGACATGGTATTACACTAACACAACTCTTAGCCGATGCCATGTCCCAGGCATAGTCTTACGCTGGCTTTCATAATGTGGCCGATGCATGTCCCAGACATGTCTTACACTAGCTCACATAAGTGACCCAAATGTCATGGCATGAATATTCGATTTATTTCCTAGGGTTTCAACGGGATTTCTACTATCACAATTATCATTAAGCATTCTCAATTCCTAATCAAGCAATTCATGCTATATCAATTCAATGACAATTCAAACACATATAGTAGCAATGTAGTTGTATTATTTACATACAACTTACTTCGGATTACAAAATACACACGACCAGTCGATTTAGTCAATTTGCTTGGCTTTCCTTTGGTTTAGGTTCGGATTTGGCAATTCTTGATCTATATTAGCAAAATACACTCATTTAGTTACTAAATACAATTAGAAAATCAAAAATTCACATATCTGGTAAAATGACCATTTTGCCCTTAGACTTTGACAAAATGACTATTTTACCCCTATGCTCGAAAATCAATTTTTATCAAATTTCTTTGTAACTCAAGCCTAACCGAACCATCATTACTCTTATAGCAGCTTCAAATTCTCACTATTTCACACGTTTATCAACTATTTTACAACTTATGCAAAATAGTCTTTTTAGGTGTTTTCATGCTAACACCTTTCATAAAAGTTGTCTATTACACTACTAAGACTCATATTCTTCCATAAAAACTCAGCAACCATTACAAATCCATTCATGGAAAAACCCCAAACTCTTAATCATTTTGCAAAATAGACCCCTCATTTGAAAGCTCATGCTTCAAGGGTCTCAAAAATGCAAAAATATTCAAGAAAAGCCATTAACATCACTTAATTGAGAGAGGAATAAGTGGCTGGAATTTTTTTGAAGCTTTCAAGCCTTCCTATGGCTAATTTTCGGTCAAAGAGAAGAAAAATAGATAAAGAAGGTGAATGTTAGGCTTTAGGGTATTATTAAAATGCATATTATGACATCAACCAACCTAAACCTTTAACCAAATACCCTTGTCTCATAGCCGGCTAAGCTCTTTTAATAGGGTCTAATTTCCCTTTAAAATCCCCCAACTTTGATTCTCTAACAAAATAACACCCTTAGCTATCAATTTAAGACTTTTGCACTTTATGCGATTTAGTCATTTTTCAAAATTGGGCTCACAAACGTTAAAATTAATTCACCAAATTTTTCATGCACTCATATAATCATGCTATAACATCAAAATAATAACAAAATAATCTACTCGACTCCAGATTTATGGTCCCGAGACCTCTATTTTGACTAGGCCCTACATCGGGCTGTTACATCAATAGTGTGATACTGCCTCCGATGATCTCCAACCCCGAGCCGACCTGAAAACACTAAGGAAATGGAAAGGAGGGAGTAAAATTTACGCTTAGTAAGCTCGCATGAAAAATAATAAGCAATGTGATAACATGCTATTTTTAAATTCTTTCTATTTATTCAAAGTCCAATCAAGCTATTTTCTTGAGTCACAGTCACTAAATTATTTTTATCCGGAGCTACGGGACTCCGAATTGAGAAATATTAATTTTCCCTAAAACTAGATTCATATATATTCTTACTATAAAATTTTTAGAATTTTTGGTCAAGCCAATAAGTATAGTTTATTCCTTAAAGTTACCCCTATTTTGCTGTCTTGTAATTCCAACCTCTCTTCACTATGAATTAATTATCTCATAGTACAGGACTTGGATGATGCTTCTGTATATTTCATTTGAAAATAGACTCATTAAGGATTTTAAGCATATAAATTATAACCCATAATAATTTCTTTAAAATTTTTAATTATTTTCGAAATTTAAGACAGGGGAGTCCAAGATCACTCTGACCCTATTTCACAAAAATTCTAATATCTTATCACTTGAGATTCCTTTGCTTACATCATTTCCTTTATCTGAAGCTAGACTCGATAAGATTTAATTTCATATTTTACTCAGCCTCTAACTAAATTTCCACTATTTTTGGTGGATTTTCAAATTCAAACTGCTGCTATTGTACTAATCTGTCTTAGTGCAACATAATGATAACCGTTAAAAATTTTTCATAGAAATTATTCTCATAAATATCACTCATTCATTTTCACTCTTATCACAAGTCCATTTCATTTCACATGGCAAACACATGCTCATGGGTTTCGAGTACGTACCTGTGACTCATCCAAACATGACAATCATATACATCATACTAGTATCATCTAAGCATAGATGAGTTTAACATTTCAAGTATTTCCATTCCATTTCTCATATTAATGCCCGTTGAATTCCTTAAAATCTCGATGGATATCACATTTATCGTCAAGTCATGCAAGTGATCATTTCAAGCACGCACTCCCGCGAACCTCTCTCATTACGGCGGGATTACTAGTCCAGGCTAAATCCCTCATATCATAACTCACAGAGTGTTGTCGGAATTACCAGTCCAGGCTAAATCCCTTACAATGACATACACTCTCATAAGCTCGGATCTGAATCACCAGTTTAGGCTAAATTCAGTCCTTAATTGGATTACCCGTCTGGGCTAAATCCTTAATGCACCCATATTCTTCGAGAGGCTCGATCACTTAAGGAACACCCGTCCGGGCTAGATCCTTTCTATATTGAGATCAACGGATTACCTGTCTGGGCTAAATTCTTTTCTGCAACACATGCATGATCTAATGTCATGTAAACAATGATTTATCCATTGGATATCCCTTTTTATTCAATCGGGAATTTTATCTTTTCATCAAGTATATCAATATGCATAGATGATCATGCAATGTACATTCAATTGAACACATTTTCATGTTTATTTGGGCATTAGTCCATACAATAGAAATAACATGTCACCTAATTTTCATACAAACTTATTCATTTCATTTAAAATGTCAATTTCCATCAAATGTCCATTAACGTAAAATTCAATACAATCATAGCAAGATATATTTCATGTATAACAATAATAACATGAATAATATGCTTATTAAATCGCGTGAACTTACCTCGGATACGGAAACAACAAAATTACCATTTTAGTTCAAAACTTGTATTTTCCCGATTTAAGCCCAAATCTCAATTTTCTTCATCTATCATTTCAAATATAGACTATTTATGACTCATATTATTCAAATTAACCCAAAATCATAATTTGGAAAAATTACATTTTTGCCCCTACACTTTGTCGAAATTACACTTTTACCCCTAGGCTCGTAAAGTGATTTTTTTATTCAATTTTCCCTTTCTATAGGCCTAGACGAACCATTTTCATAACCATAGAAAACTACAATTCTCATCATAACACCCTTTTATACCATTTTTACAACTTTTACAAAACGGTCCTTTCGAACATTTTCGTCGAAAATCACTTAGTAAAAGTCGTTTATTTAACACCCAACACTCATTTTCTACCATTAGACATCAAAATACAAGAATGTAACTCATGGGTAAATTTTTAAACATAAACTCTAGCTCAAAATAATGGTAGGAATAATTAGATCATGTTATCGGGACTTCAAAAATGTAAAGAACATTAAAAACGGGGCTCGAGATCACTTACAAATGAGTTTGGAAGCTTGAACCAAACCCTAGCCATGGTTTCCATCCTAGTTTCAGCTGGATGCAGAAGATGATAGCCAATTTTGGCTTATTTTCCCTTTTTAATTCTTTTAATTATTCGATTACCAAAATGCCCCTAACATAAAAATATTTTATTACACCCATTTCATGTCTATTTTTGTCCAAAAATTAACCAATGGTCCAATTACCATTTAAGGACTTCCAATTTAAAAACTCATAACAATTGGACACTTTTAACATGTGGAACTCAACTTTTGCACTTTTTATAATTTAGTCCTTTTGACTAAATTGAGTACCCAAACGTCAAAATTTTCGAATGAAATTTTCACGAAGTCGTTCCGTGAAATCATATACCATAAAAATATAATAAAAATAAATTTTATTACGTTGGATTTGTGGTCCCGAAACCACTGTTCCGACTAGGCCCTAATTCGGGATGTTACTTTTACAACATGATTGAGTGATTGTGTGAAAGTTTCATGAAGTAATTTTATCGTTTAAATGGTCAATTTCAGAAAAAAATGACTAAATTGTGTAAAACACAAAAGTGTTGTTCTATAAGTTAAAAGGGTTTAATAGCTATAGTATAGGTACTTCGTAGATAAGTTATCTTGATTTGGCTACGGGCCATAGTATAGGTACTTATCGAGTGAGGCCCTTGAGTATCCGACTTCTATTCTGAATGGTTCAATGGGTAAATGAAAGACGAGAATGTGTGTGAGATTAGTACAAGATGGTACAGGTATGTGCATAAACCGTATTAGCTTTGAATCAAAGAAATGGTGAAGAAAGTATAAAGTTTTGTGAATGAGTGACTGAGAGGTTTGTTAATTGATGTGAATTTTTATACCTATGAACAATTGTTGAATTATGTGTTTATGATTATATCAAATTTATGTCATACGAGCTTAATAAGATTTATATCTTACTTTATTTATTTTTTCCGTGTTTTATAGTGTTTTCAAGCTAGCTCGAATTCGGGGATCGTCGAAGATTGCTTCACACTATCCACCTATCTTCCAGTGCCTATGAACTTGGTATTTTAAGTATATGTCATGTATAGGGATTTTAAGTCATTTTGGTTATGTTTTGTTAATGAATTTGGCCATATGAATTGGAATTTGAATTGCGAATGTTTATGTTTAGTTTGTAAATATAGCCATGAGATTTGGCTTAATTTGGTGGATTTTGGTTATGTGCATATATGTGTATATATTGTTGTTATGGTGAGCTCATGAATGGATATGTGAATAGATTATATTATAAGGCTTGTGGATATTGATATGGTAAATGTTAAATGGATGATATTATATAAGAATTGTGTTTGTGAATTGGTGCAAAATGACATATGTTTGAGAAAGGTTTAGCTAGTTTGGAGAATTTTTGTATTGAGATAAGTGGTTTATATCATGCATGAATTAGGCTTGAATTGAATGTTTTAAAATCCTATTGATTCTATATATTGGTGTAATTGAACTTAAGTAGGTGAGCATGAATTTGGGTGGCAAATTGGCTTGATAAATAGCCTATTTTTGTCCACACAGGCAGGGACACAGCCTTGTGTCTCAGCCGTGTATGACACACGGTTAAGTACACGGCTGTGTATCCCCTGGTGTTGATTTTGAAATTTAGTCAATATGCTCCACACGGCCTCACACACGGGCATGTAACTTGGCCGTGTGGCATAAGTCAGCTTACCCTACAGGTTTGGCACGGCTAGTACATGGGCATGTGAGGCCATTTTTAAGGCACCCCGGCTAGCCACACTGGCGTGTGTGTTGGCCGTGTGACCCAAGTCAGAGAGTTACACAGGGTTGACAAGGGCTAGGACACAGCCATGTGCTCCTATTTCGAATGTCCACACGGCCTGTGACATGGGCGTGTCTTTGGCCGTGTGAGACACATAGCCCGGCCACACGGACGTGTGTCCCCTATTTTTAGAAAAATTTTCAAAGTTTCATGCAAGTTTTTTAAGTTATCATTTTAGTCCCAAACCACTTCTAATGTATGTTTAAGGCCTCGTAGGCTCGTATTAGGGACAAATTGATTGAGATTGAATCATGATTGCATGTATTGTTTTGATGTATGAGAAAAATATGTTTAAATGTGCTATAAATCTGGTAATGCTCTGTAACCCTATTCTGACATTGAATACGGGTGAGGGGTGTTACAGTAGCAGAGTTGGGTAGGAAGTTTTCTAGAAAATTTGCATTTTGTTTTCTAAAATATTGCATTAGCATAACCATGTATGCACAGTTTTGCCATTCGAGTTTGATGAATTCTTTACGACATTTCATCTGCTTATTGTGCTATTTGTGATTCTGTTTGAGTTAAGTTCTATATTGAGCTTGTTAGGTCACCCTTTTGTTTTCATCTTCTCAAGTAATCAGCAAACTTAGGACTGGATTGTGGGTGGAAACTTGAAATTGGATTCTTTCAAAAAATTGGTTTTTAATAGATTTTGAGTTACGTTTGGACTTTTTCTGGACTTTTCGAACTGTAATTTATTTTGGAATTTTCTCTTCCATTATGAACTACTATATCGTATTTTAAAACTATAATTTTACAAGTTGCTAAATTATATATTACGAACTAAGTTATCGTTTTCAAAATTTAATACTCAGAAATTTTTGCTGCAAAATTAAAGTGTCAAATTAAGTGCTTTTCCATAAAATAAATAAGTTTTGCACATGTGTTTTTCTAAATTTATTTTTCAATTTTTGGGTTTTAAACAAACTAATGTAATTCCTTCAAATTTGGCTGTAATGTCTAGGCTGGGTTTGGGGTGTTACAGGATTAATATAACAGCTTGTGTATGCAATATATCAACGTAAAATTGTGCTAATTTAATAATGGTGTTAGTAATTTCTGAAAATTGAATCAAATCAAATTTTCATGTATAAAATTGCACAAAATCAAAGTTCATGTACGACATTGCATATTAAATCAAAGTTCATGTAGATATTCATCCCTTTTACTTATTATATTTCTTTATCTTTTTTTGTTCTTTTATCCTTTTGCAAATAAATACAAAAAATATGTAATATTTTATGGGAAAATATTTTGTACATTGCTAGTGAAGTTTTTAGACTCCACAAGTAGGTTTAGGAGGTTAACAAGTGTCTCATATTTTACATTGGTTAATATAAATTTTATTTTTCCTAAATAATATTATAAAATACAAAGAAATAAAGAGAGTAAAGAACAATGAAAATACGGGGTGCAAAAAAGAATGTATTTTATTGATTAATCAGGATCTATACAATGCTTCTCCAAAGTCATATTTATAGACGCAAGAAGTATAAATAATATAAAACTCTACTTCTAATAAATATTAGATTGCTAATGTATATCAAACTTATCTTAATCTTGATGGGCATCCATTTAATAATAAAATATTCATAATACTTCCCTTTGGATGTCCATCAAATGAAAAATGTGCTTTATTAAAACATTATAGGGAAAAACGCCATGGGATAAAAACCTAATGAAGGAAAAATAAAGTACACATATCTATAATATGCATAACATAATACCTCATTAAAAACCTTATCAAGAAAAACCAATAGGATAAAACCTCGGTTAAGGAAAAAAGAGTACAACACATATTTACTCCCCCTCAAGAAAACATCACATAATATCTTATAATCTACGTATTCAATCTTCAATACTAACTTTTGAAATGACCATTTGAACGTATTTGCTAAGCATTTATATCACCATTCTTTTGAAAGTCACGAGCATGAAAAATTTTGGAGAAATATATTTTGATCTCTTCAGGAGTTTCAACAATAATCATAGCAAACATTAATCATGGTTCTTCTATAAAAACACAAATAGGTATTTTGGATCATTTTATAATCCTCCTTCAATTGTTATTCACTAAGTCAAATTTACCACATATGTTCAAACTATTTCACTCCTAGATAATTTCAATATGCTTTTAGCATTCTAAATCCTTCAATGATTTTAATATAAACTTTACTATATAATGATTCATAAAAGGTTGTAACAATAACCATTAGACGTAAGTTAAATCTTTTATGAACTATCGGTTTAATAATATATCTAAAGGTTGTTGCATTTACCACAAAAGAATGCTCTATCTTTTCATAATTAATGCTAGGACTCAACGAAAAATGTCATATTTTTATTTCGTTTTTGCAGAACTACTTTATTTGTACCCTCACTGGCTTTATACCTTTAGATATTTAGACTATTGGTCCAAAAACTCCACTAATTTAATTGTACTTGAGTTGTGTTTTTCTATTTTTGACCAATCTATTCCATATATATGTGTATATATATATATTTCTCAATAGATTTATTCAATATTCTCCTTCTATTTCACTATTTCAACAATAATATTTCATGCAAAACCATTGTCGACCAATTTTATTATTGGTTCCACATTTTCTTGAACTGACATAACTTATCGGGATTTCTTTATTTTCATTATTTTAATCTTCAGTTTCATGTAGTAGGATATCTTTTGGTTTTTTAGTTATTTATTAGTCATGTCCTGGGTCTTTTTTGAAGCACCCACCTCCACTATATGACCATCTAGAAGAATTTTCATCTTTGGAACTGACCAATCAATCATTTATTCTAACTAATTGTCCTACTAGGACTTTGATTCAAATTAAAATATTAAATGGTATATAACACTTGGTTATTCTCATTAAGTTTGTAAATACATCGAAAATTAACTTGTTGTAACACGCCTAGCCCGTATCCGTCATCGGATTTGGGCTACGGAGTATTACCGAAGCATAGCATCGTATACTGAACATTTTGTTATAATAAACAAATTACATCTTAAATCCTAGCGACATCAACCAAAATCATACATACAGTCCCTTTTACAAGCCCTTGAGCCTTTAACAGACAATGGAAATGAATCAGGACTAAATCAGAAACATATGAAATTTTCAGAAAAAGGAAAAAATTTTCAAACTACAAGGGTCACACGGCCGTGTTGCCAGGCCGTGTGGGCATTCAAGATAGGGACAAACGGTTGTGTTCCAGCCTATGTCTGTACCCATGTAACTCTTTGACTTGAGTCACACGGCCAAGCCACATGAACTTGCGCCAGACTATGTGCTTTTCAAAATAACTCCACACGCTCGTATGTCAGGCCGTGTGCTAGGCCGTGTGCTAGGCCGTGTAACTGCCTGACTTGCAACCCTTTTAAAGTTACGAGGGGCACATGATCGTGTCCTAGGCCATGTGTCACACATGACTGAGACACACGCTTGTGTCTTTGCCCGTGTGGACGAAAAATAGGCCATTTCCAAGCCATTTTTCTCACCCAATCAAGCATGAACCTACAATCACTTTTAAACTTATGAACTAGCATTCAAATTTCCTTAAAACCAAGAATAAATAAGCAATTGCAATATGGTATATATATACATCCAACCAATATGCCCAAAGGGTACCTAAATTACAACATCAATACATGTATAACCATATGCTTAAATTTTCCACAATGTTCACTAACTTCCAAACTAAGATTGCATCAACATAAGCCATTTAAATTACCTAACAACCAAACACTAAAAAGGCACTACTTGTATGATTCCACTATCAACACCAATAAAATTTTATGCCATTGATAGGAAAGATACCAAAGCACCACATTTCAAACATATTACAAAACATTCACAACATGCATTTTTAAACTAGTCTTTCATCTCTATTTATTCAAACACCTAACCAAGATATAAATGCTAGCATAACACTTAATTCATCAACATTAAACCATTCACAAGTGATTTCATCCATATAATTTTATCAAGTCAAAGGATACATGTATACAACCTAGAAGATAAAGTGTTCAAACACATAACTTAGTAGTTCATTATTGTACCAAAATTAACTAGACACATATATACTTATATTGCCACATATACATGCCACAATCCCAAAAGAGTTCAAAAACTACTAACGATGATGGATAGTGTGAGCTGAAGTTTCGATCTGTCCCAAGTCAGCAAAAGTAATCTACAAAACGACACACAAACACGTATAAGCTTATAAAGCTTAGTAAGTACATAGCAATTTATTTAACTCAACATTAAATGATTGAAGCCCTTACATTACTTGATTGATATTACTGAATTGTAAACATGTCACAAAAGTACTATTAGGAGTACTGAAGTACAACAAGGGCACGTAAGTGCTTAAGGGGTACCGAAGTACAACAGGGGCACGTAAGTACATTCAGGGGTACCAAAGTACAACAGAGGCACGTACGTGCATTCAGGGGTACCGAAGTAAAAAAATTTTTCTACTAAATTATAAAGTACAAATACATAAAGAAATTTATACTACTATGAACTTACATCGACACTAACGCGAAGGAGTACGACCGGCTAATCTATGACTTTCGTTTTCCCTAGATTTAAATATGGTTGAGGTATATCTTGACCTAAATAAATAAATTCAACTAATTTAATAATTGTTCAATTCAATTCAATTTAATCCAAATTCACATGTTTGTAAAAATAACAATTTTGCACTTATACATTTGATTCCTTTTCAATTAAGTCCATAGTTCACAAAAATGGAAATTCATGTAATTTGACCCTAATCTATCACAGCCAAATATCAATTAGGTCCCTAGAAAGCTCTATATTTCCGTTATTTCACAATTTCACTGTAACACCCCTTACCCGTACCCGAGGCCGAGATAAGGTACAAGGTGTTACCGGACAAACATACAAACATTAAACTAAAATACAGGCCATAAAATTTCATTCATATTTCAAAACGTTCATTCACTTACACATAGTCCCTTATTTGAGTCTACGGAGCCCAAAACATACTTTAGAAAGGGTTCGGGACTAAACCGAGAACTTACGAAAATCTTAGAAATTTCATGCTTTAAGGTTCCACACGCCCGTGTCCCAAAGTCGTGTTCCATACACGGCTGAGACACATGGTCGTGTCTCTACCAGTGTGGAATATACCTAGGTATTTTCCAAGCTTTGGTCAACCTTAATCTCTTACACACTTATACATTTATACCAAGATTATCATCTTACCAAATATCTTTAGCTTAATCATCAAGCATTCATATTTAAAGCTAGATCATATCTTTATAAAATACCACAATTCAGATGCGCAGAATAACATGTTTGCCTGAAACATTTCAATTCAACTCCATACCCAACAAGCATTACATTGAGACTAGTCATATATATATACATGTCATGATATATATCATTCTCTTTCTGTTTTCTTATAAACACATATCATTTATTTCATTATATCAATATTTCATATACCATAGTTTCCATGTATTCCACATATATTTATTTTCCTCCTCCTCCTCTCCATTCCACATCCTTAATGTATATAGCATTCTTGTAAGTACAATTTCACAATTTACTAATAAATACTCACAACAAACTATCCACACGAGTCACAGTCACTTACTTATTTATAATTCGAGCTACAGAGCCTTAAATTAAGATCCGTAAATTTCCCCTAAAACTAGACTCACATATTTTTCCACCATAAAATTTTCATAATTTTTTGTTTAGCCAATTAGTACAGTTTATTCATTAAATTTTCCCCAATTTCACTTTCTAACAATTCTGACATCTTTTCACTAAAAATTAATTATCTCACAGTACAGAACTCGGATAATGTTCTTGTTGATTTATCTTGAAAATAGACTCATTAGGGATTTTAAAAATATAAGTTTGAGCCTCTAATTATTTTTTTTCCAAATTTTTGTGATTTTCCAAAATCAGAACAGGGGATCACGTAATCATTCTGAACCAGTCTCACAAAAACATAAATATCTCAAAATATAGAACTCATTTTCTTGCTTTGTTTCTTTTATATGAAAATAGACTCATTAAGTTTTAATTTTATATCTCATTCAGTCTCTGATTCAATTTCTACTATTTTTGGTGATTTTTAAAATTCACGTCACTGCTACTATCCAAAACAGTTTTATTGCTAATTCACTCTTTCACACTTTCTTTGTATTAACCTCATTTTAACATACATATCACAAATCATTTTCACCACATTTCATACATCACAAGTATAGGCCCATGATTACAAGGTCACCATAAAATCATCCTCACGTATAATTTACTTGTTTATAACCTTACCACATCCCGGTCACTTAATGTACACATCATTCACATAACCAAGTTCTTGCACTTATTCATCACAAAACTCACAAAGCAATACATAGAGAGTCTCCTGTTGAACACTTCGGATCAACCCTCGATACTTGGTGGTTTCAGCACATAGCTGCACCCATCATATAGTTCGGCTTTCTTGTACACATGGTGAACACTTAGTACCACCCATGTGACCTAGCCAGTTTATCTCGTAGCTCTCTTGTCTACATGGTGTCCTTTACCTGGAACCACGCATGCGACCTAGCTACATATATCCCGTAGCTCTCTTATCTACATGGTGTGCACATAGTATCACCCATGCGACCTAGCTAGATCATAATGTCTTGTAGCTCTCTTGTACACATGATGTGCAATCAACACCATACATGTGACCTAGCTACATACCATCTGTATCATCTAATCTTTCTAAAGGTTCAATCGGGATTTCTCTCTCTTTTCCAACAATTTCACCAATCAAGTAATTATCAACAAACATATTTCCAACATTATTATAAAATATCATAATACAAGTAAAATTGATGTATTACTTATATATAAACTTACATTTCATTTAATATCAAGGTAATAACATTAAATTACACATTGCCTTATTAAAAATCATATGAACTTACAATTTCTCATAATATCCATAATCATAAAAATCACATTTATGTATGATAATTCAATGCACTTCTTGTACCATAGACATATTTTTAAATCAATTCATAAACTGGGCACCATAAACATTTAATTTAACATAATTCAATTAATTCACTAAATTTAACTTTCAAATATAAATTACAGCATTATTGCTGTATTATTATCACACCAACTTACATACTTTCAACACCTCGGCAATCATAGTAAATATATGAATTTTACATTGAAACATGCATAAATTAATACTTATTATACATATGAACTTACCTCGATACTAAAACGGCCATTTTACCAACTTTCCCAATTTTTGATTTTTCTCTCATTCTAGGTTCAAAACTCATTTTTTGAGAACTAAAACATCATATTTTACTTATTTAATTAAAGTACTATTCAAAACAGTCCTTAACTCAAAATTTGGAAAAATTACAATTTTGCCCCTAAACTTTTGCATATTTACACTTTTGCCCCTAGGCTCGGTAATTAAAATTCATCCCTTATTCTTATGTTTTATGACATGCTGATCACTTTTTCCTCCTATGGAAACGTCAAATTCTCACTCTAACATATACTTATGACTATTAGGTATTTTTACCGATTAAGCTCTTTTACTCGTTTTCACTCAAAATCGAGTAGCACAAGTTGTCTAACATAATTTAAAACCTCATATTCTATCATAAAACATCAAAATAAACACATTTCACCTATGGGTATTTTTCCAAATATGAACCCTAGCTTAAATTATTGCTAGAATAAGCTTAATCAAATTACCGGGATTCCAAAAACGTAAAGAACTTGAAAAACGGGGTTAGAACGGACTTACTATTGAGCTTGGAAAGCTTGAAAACCCTAGACATGGCTTCTCCCATGCAAATTTTTGCCTCCATGAAAAAGATGAGTCAATTTTGGCTTTATTTTCCCTTTTTATTTCTTTTAATTACCAAATGACCAAAATGCCTTTCCTTACTAAACTTTCAAAATTTCCATCCATGTCCAATTTTTTTCCATAACTTAGAAATTGGTAAAATTTCTATTTAAGACCTCCTAATTAATATTTCAAAGCAATTTCATACTTGAAACTTCTAGAATGCAAGTTTTGCAACTTATTCAATTTAGTCCCTAACTTCAAATTGAGCACTTTATGCATAGAATTTCTTCATGAAACTTTCAAAAAATCATGCAATCATATCATAGACCTCAAAATAATCATAAACTAATTATTTCTATCTCAAATTTTGTGGTCCCGAAACCTCTGTTCCAGCTAGACCCAATTTTGGGCTATTACATTCACCATGTAAAATTTTTTATTTTTCAATTCAATCTCTATTTGACAGTTTCATCAAAAATCACTTAACAAAATTTGTTTAACTATCAACAACTAACCATTTTCTTCCATAAAACATAAACAATTTTGGACATTAACTAATGGTAAGACCCTAATACTTTGACAGTTTTACAAACTAGTCCCCATACTAGCTAGATTAAGCTACAACGATCTCAAAAACATAAAAATCATTAAAAACGGAACAAAATCTACTCACATGCAAGAAAAAGAGTGATAACCGAAAGTTTCAAGCTTCCATGGCTTCTCCTCCTTCAATATGTGGTTGAAAAGATGAACATGCATGCTTTGTCTTTTGTTTTCTATATTTTAATATCTTTTAATTATCAAATTACAACATTAGCCTTATTAATTAACCTTTATAATATCATTTTTAATGACCATAAAAGTCCACTAATAATTTATATGGTCTAATTGCAACCTAAAGACTCATACTTTAAAGTTCTATAGCCATTTAATAACTTGGCTACTAGAACTCCACTTTTGTACTTTATGCGATTTAATCCTTTTCATCAAATTAAACATGCAAACGATAAAATTTTTGAATAAAATTTTTATACAGTAATGCTAGCATGCTGTAGACATTAAAATAATAAAATAAATATTTTTATGTTGGATTTGTGATCCTGAAACTATTGTTCCGATTTTACTAAAAACGAACTATTACACTTGTAATAAAGTCAGTTATCCTTTTTGAACTTTTGGTTCAAATTACTCTCTATAAGGATCTAGATAATGATAACTCATTACAAGTAGTGATTTCATTCAGCCATTATTTTTCTCCCCCTAATGTCAGAAAAACTATCAAATTAAAATAGTAATTATAAATCATGTCATAATTGAATCTTCAATACATTCAAAACATCTTAAAATATAAGGAGACACATAATTAATATATGTTTACAACTTTTTTTGAGGATTCACTCATCTTTGTGCATTTTGGTGGAGCAATTGGAACATATATACGCATATAAAAATTCAATGATGGGAAATTTTTAGCTCTTCACCAAAAACAATTTGTAATAAGAAGTATTTATAACTCATTGGCTTGAGATGTACAACACATAAATCAACATAATCTCATGTTGAAATAGGAAGTTTAGTTCTCATAAGTAATGGTTTAGATATTAACAAGAGGCATTGTCACATCTTAAAAATTGGGTTAGTGAAATCAAGTGTAGCCGTGTCTTGATTTTGAGCTATCATTGTGAAAATGTTGTCAAGTTAAGTGATCTGCTTCAGTAGGTAAGTGCTCTGGATGTGTGCTTGAGGTGCTGTGTTCAAGTCTCTTTCTTTGGAAAATTCAATTATTTTTGTTCCTAGCCCTATCTTTGTTTATTTGACTTAAAAATTAATTTTGTTGAACTTGTGTCAGACTAAGCCTGCTGGTTTAGTTGTAAGGTGTTAACTTACCCTTTCGTCTTGTGTTCGAGTCCCTGCACGAGCAAAATGGAAATATTTTTGCTTCTCCATGTTGCCGCATATGTAGTTGTGGTTGGTTAGAATTTGAATTTTGAGGAACTTTGATGGGATAGGGTACCTAGTTTAGTGGGGTTATTGGGGGGAGTGGTTGTTTGTTTTTTTTAAATATATTTTTATTTGAAAAATCCCAAAATTTTCTCCCCTTTTCCCATGTCTAATGTCTCTTCCCTTACCCCTTTGTTCATATTTTGTTTTTTTATTTTTCTTTCTTTGGCTACCTTAATTCCATTTTTGTGTTCCTTTCTTTTTTACTTTTGTTTCCTTTTGTCTGATTCCCTTTTTTGCATAGTCGACGTATGCTCCTATCGGGTAAGTGATTATGGTTATGGTGTTTAAGCTGTACGATTTTCTCAATTGGCTTGGTTAGGTATCCTCTTAGGTTAATTATTTAAGTGAGCTTTGATTACTGGTTTTTCTAATAAGAGAGGAATGATTAACAATCGACAATGCTCCAGTGATTTGAGTTCGTGTGTTGGTGTTTATGTACAAGGGTAAGCGTTTAGTATTGATACGCAACTGTTTGGGTTTATTCGTATATGGGTCTGATTGATATTTTAGAAAATTTTGAGGATTAGGTCCTCTTAATCAATGTGCAATCATTATTAATTTGGTGAATTAATTAACATTTTTAGGTTTTGGATGTCACATGGGTGTTTTCGCATAAAAAATAGTCAAGGTGTGTAACAAAAACACAAAAAATCACAAATGGCTGAAAGCTGAAAATCTAGACTGTCAACGCCACACGGCCGTGTGTGACAAATGACCATGTGACAGACCGCCAAATGGGCCGTATGGGCCACACGGTCGTATGGGACCATTTTCTAAAAATTTCACCTGGGCACATTTGACTCTAAAATTCGTTATTAGACTTTTCGTAAGGCCCATATTGCTTAATTAAGGCTTGGAAACAATATATATGTTAATATGCTTCTGTGTATGATATGTTTAAGGTACATGAAATATATTTGTATGATTTAATATTGATAGTTCTGATGGTATGTCCTGATTCGCTATGTCTGTATATGTGTGTATGATGTGTGATTATGCTAATTTGTATTTATGAATCAACTATATGACCATGCATGTGACATTGTGGCTTTTCTAGTTAACGTGATCTGTAATTCTGATATATTTATCTATAAAACATGAAATCAAATGCTTATTGGTTTTTGTTAAGAATATGAATGCATATTCAACATGCTTATCATTTTGTTTTAGTTTATGCATGCCATGTCACATTGTATGAGGTTGGGATATTATGGTATGGAGGAAGTTCTAACCATTTAATGATCTGCATTATCTGGTAGTTTATCCATATTTCTATTTGGCATCTTGTTTGTATTTATGGTGGCTCGACCACACACATATATTGTTCTGGTAGCTTGGTTGCAATATAGTGGTTTGTCCATATATATTCAATTTGGCAATTTTAACTACAATCACTAGTGGAATTGGCCATAATTGTTATGTTGGTGTGATTGGATGGACGAGTTTTGGGGAACTCTATTTGGTGTGTAGCGGAGTTGAGTACGATGTTTTCTGAAAAAAAGATATACATTACGTTTTTTGAAAAATACTATATTGACATAAGCACGCATTCTCAGTTTTGCTCAAATGATCATTATGAAATTTTCTATGATTCTATGGATTGTTGGTTGTGTTATTTGAGTTCTCGATTTGAGTTTGTTACACACTAAGCTTTATAGTTCACCCATTTTTTTAATCTCTGACCTTTCAGGTAATCTTTTAACTTAGGATCGAATGGCATGCTGGAGCTCATATTGTTTTCTCAGTTAATTAAAATATGGTGGTTTTCATAATTATCTATTTTGGACTTTTGGGATTGCAATCTAATTTTGGGCTTTGTTTTGGTTTTTGTTTTATTCATCGGTAGTTGATATTTTTAATATAAAACTACAAAATCACTCAAGTTAACAAAATGGATTTCAATTTTCAAAATTAAAACTCTGAAAAATTTTCAATGCAAATTAAGTAATTTCTTAAGTATTATTCTGTAAACGAATAAATAGCTTTTAACGAATGTTTACCATATTTATATTTTCTTAACACTTACTGAAATCAGAAGTTTTCAAATGAGACCATGTTAAGAGCTATTCTGTAAAATAAATAAGTTCTGTATGTAATTTCCAAAATAACATGTAAGTGTTTTACTAAAAATATTAATTTCAGAATTCTTGACTTTGAAAGCTAGGATTATAACTTCTAGGTTTTCTTTAAAAATTAACTAACGTAATCCCTTTAGATTTGACCTTATCGTCTAGGCCAGGTTTGGGGCATTATATACATTCAATCAATAATTTCTTTAAACCATTATGTGCAAAAAAAACAGCAAGCTTTTACAAAAGTTTTTCAAACTCATATACAACAATTAATAAAATAATGAGATATAAACTCATAAGCATTAGCAAGATGAATTGTCTTAATTGTATAATATGAAATTAATGATTTAAATAAGTAATCTTGCAAGCGACAGGTTGCAAGTTGATAAAACATATGTGATTATTTTGTAGATGCATCGACCAAAATCATATAATATTAAAATCATCCACATAGTGGATGAATAGGCCCATATTCATTTCAAAAATACAAGACATTAAATCTTAACTTTAGCTAGTAAGCTTGTAATAATCAATTATCATTGAGAACAAGCAACAAATGATAATTTTTAAATTAAAGAATTTTTTGATTCTTTAATGAATGTCTATATGAATTCTCAATTAATTATATGAATTCTCAATTAATTTTCGTATCATATATGATTCAGGATGGTCTAACTGGTTACGCCAAGTAGTAAATGTATTTGTATCAATAAATTTCTAGTTTACTTTAACATGCATTTCAATTGTACTAATAATGGCAATATAAATTGTGACACATTGATAATTTTACTGTCATTTCTTTTACTTTGTATCTATATATAAGTACTATTGTGATATTTACCATTGGAAATGTCTAAATCAATGTGAAGTTTATAATACCACTAAGTCAAAAAAATAAATATAATTTCCAAACAATTATATGCAATATTCACTACATGGAATATGCCAAAATCTTCAAATGTCCAAATTGACTTTAATGATAAAAAATGATTATAAAATTTATTATATTTATTGCAAAAATTCACTTCGAGGAATGTGCAAAAAAATAATTCAAATAATAATGTAAGCATATATCATATTTTTTACTAATAAGATTATATAGATATCATTTGCTTCAATGAATGATAAATTAGTACAAATCATTAAGGATTTTGTACTAAGAATAAACATTTGACAACATTTTGAATCATCCATCTTCTTATCTATTTGTCAATAATGACAATAAGTTAAATTTTCATAATTGTTATGTATTGTTACATTCACTTCGGGGAATGTTTAGCCATAAGAAGATATGAGATCAATTCAAAATAATTTTAAAGCCCTTTTAACAAGAGTTTTGCAAAATCAGTTAACTACCAAGAATAACTAGCTAGGTCATGTATATAAACAAACCTAAATTAAATATATGAATAAAAGTCACATCTCAAATATAAAAATATGACATAATGAAAAACTAGCAAATTTTGTCATAATCATCATCATAAACATGCATGAAATTTAATTCAAAATCTAACCATTCATGTTCATAGAACTTTTCATTTACAATTGCTCGTGCCATTTCTCTAAATAATTAACAAATTGAAT
This sequence comes from Gossypium hirsutum, assembly GCF_007990345.1. Taxonomy (NCBI): domain Eukaryota; kingdom Viridiplantae; phylum Streptophyta; class Magnoliopsida; order Malvales; family Malvaceae; genus Gossypium; species Gossypium hirsutum. The sequence goes on from NC_053428.1 coordinate 43,682,526, forward strand.
AATATAAAATGTATGAACTACTACCTTTAACAATTCTTTGAAATAAATCAAATCTGAAAAATGATAAAATTAATTGGTTTATTAACACAAATTTACATACTAGATATGTTTTAATCAAATATATTAAATTATAAAACTTACTATAGTGACATAAATAAATTAGTTAATATTCATTTTCATGAACAGATGAGATGTTTAAAATAATATCTAACTCATGTAATCAAAACTTAAAAAGAAGAGAATCTCAAATATTTAAACCATATATCAAGTTGATTTAACATTTAAAGATGTACCTTTTTGTTCTACATTGAGTCTTGACAATTTTATTAAGAAGTAAGCAAATTAAACTCCAGTAGTAAACTTTGAATCCAATAAAAATTTATTAATAGCAAACTTTGAGAGTGAATCTTATTTTCTAGGTGTACAACAGGTACATAACCAATAACTTTTTATACATAAGTTGTTTCTCTTCTTTGAAAGTTTATATCGAGAACTCTTCTCTTATTTATCTCTATCTTTTCACTTCTAGTGGTGAAAAGAAATATTACTAATAAGATATCTAAGAATCAAGTAATGAGTGTCACAATTCAGAAAAAGGCTGCAACTCATACTAGAGATTCCATCTTTAACAAAATACATATAATCCTAAAAAAATTTACCATAAGATTGCATATAAATATCAAAATCAAATCATTGACTTAAAGTTTAGTAATGAGTATCAATAGCAAAAAATTTTAGCAACAAATTCATTCATATGGATTATAGAAATCCTAAAATTGACATGCTAATATTTAAAAAGATCACCATAATAAAGACAATTTCAATATCCCTTTATTGTTTAGATTCATCACTATCATCAATCTAGTAACCCAAATTTGGTGCAACATCATTCTTATTTTTCATTTTTGCATTTTTTTTGTTTGATAGAAATTTGATAGAGTTCAACTAAATGTTTAAGTGTACGACAGGTACGTGACTAATGACCTTCCATACCATATTGATAAATAAGTTATCTCCACTTCTTAAAAATTTCTTGGGAATTCTTGTTCTTTTCTTACTTTCTTCATTTTTCCACTTCTAGTGGTGAGAAAATTTATTACTACCATCCCCTATGACTATTATTATAGTCCGACTTACTATATCCATGTCCAAGATTATGTCTTTCAAATTAATTACATATTGTTACATTCTCTCAGGGAATGGTTAGGTTTCGTGATTAAAAACTTTTGTTCAATCATAAGTAAACATGATATTAACTCTTGAAGTGTTTTTTTCATGATATTACTATTGTAAGAGCACATTTGAAGTATGAAAAGTTGAATAAGTTTTCTCTTGCAAGTTCTTATCAATAATATTTTATTCACATAATTTTAATTGAGAACTTATTTTGAATATTATAGAGTTATAGTTTAAAAAACTTACAACTTCAAGTGCATTCAATCATAACGAGCTTTAGATAGGAGATCTTTCAAATGCATCCAATCATAAAACTATCATATTCTTATGGCCATATATTTCTTTATCTAATCATAACCTATAATTAAATCACATAATTCATAATAATATCACAAATATATATAAATTCTTAGTGTTTTTGTAACTGTCTGTTTTTCAGTGGTGTCGAAAATAGTGGTTTTGATACCACAATTCTGACTAATGAGTTAGTATTATATTATTTATTTATTACTTATAATGTTATTAAAGTGTTATATTAAAATTTGATTAGAAATTAACGTTTAGATGGTTAATTAAGTAAAATGATTAAATTGTAAAAGTTGAAAAAAATTAATCTCTATTAAATTATATGTGCCTAATGATTATAAAAGCATAAATTAAGGACTTTAAAAAGTAATTAGACCTTATATATGTGAGTGGATGATTTAGCATGGTATGTTAAGAATTTTTTTATTAATATTAAAGGTTAAAATTATAATTAAGTAATTAAATAAAAAAAACAAAACATAATGCTACCATCTTCTTCTTTAATTTTCTTTCTAAAATTGAAAACTCCATGGTTACAAAGCTTTGAGAATCAACCATGTTATGTTGAATGCTTGTAAGTGAATTTCCTATCTATTTTTAGTGATTTTTGTGTTTTTGAGATTGTTGTAGCTTAATTTAACTAAATTGTGGACTAATTTGTAAAAATGTTAAATGTTTAGAATTTTACCATGGATGAATTTGTGGTATTCTTGAATTTTTATGATATATTATTAAGCTTGATAGTTGATGGGCGTCGAAAACACTAAATATAAATTCCTACGACAAAATAACACTTAATAGTAGCATAGAGCAGTATCCACAGGGACCGGTTATCCAATTTAGCCTTTTTCTCATGACCTGAATTATTGCCATGATATAGTCATGCCCATGATCTGTGCGTTGCAAGCTGAAAAATAAAATGGGGGTTTAAGTTGATAGAGTAAATAAAATAAATAAATATGTAATGTAATAAAATAAAAACATATCCGAAATTGCAAAAATAAATTTAAGCAAATAAAATAAATGGGTAAATAAAATATTTTAAAGCTGAGCCTTAGCCTCAGTACACCCCGAACTTGAACCGATCCTTCAAAAAAGCTTTTTATTCCAACCGATAAGTTGGTTATAGCGGTCGAGGACGCCTCATACCACTAGCTTTTCCTTTTGTAGTCGGTTCTGATACGACCTGCAAATTGACCCTTGTTGAATTTCTAAGCACGTGATAGTGCCCGTAATTTAAGGTTTTGATAGCCTTGTGATCTGAAGAGCCCAACTCGAATCAACGTGTAACACCCCTAACCTGTATCCATCGTCGGAACAAAGTTTCAGAGCATTACCAAAACTTTTAGAACATTTTCCAAATAATTTATGTAAATTCCTATTCATTAACCAAGATCATTCAAAATGTCCTTTAATTGGACCCTCGAGGTAAACTATTTGGGACTTAATCGGAGCCTCTAAGAATTTTTCGCGAAATTTCAAAAATTTTCCAAGGTGTAGGGCTCACATGCCCGTGTGACCCTAGGACACGCTCATGCTACAGGCCGTGTTCGACCCCGTATAACTCTCTGACTTGTGCACACGGCCATGCCACATGCCTGTGTTCTAGGCTATGTAACACATGCCCATGTCTCTGCACGTGTGTTTAATTCTGAGCATTCTGTTTTTTAAATTTATGGTGCAAGGGACACACGGCCTAACTACATCCCCATGTTACTAGGCCGTGTGTCACACACGGTCTAGATACACGCCCGTGTGTTTGCCCGTGTGGACAAAATAAAGCCATTTCTAGCTTTATTTCTTACCCAAAATTTCACCTAAGACCTGCACTTGAAACACACATCCAAACCAACCATTCCAAGCATTCAAATTACACAATTCCATCATTCATCATGGCATACCATTACATGCATATGTGTTTATAAATTTACTTTAGATTAACTTAGGCATTAACATCATTTTATCACATATAATTAACATATCACATATGATTATATCATAATAACCTACTTAATCATACTAAAATAACCATTACTAGCCATTCTAATTACTAGATTATAAGCATCATTAACATGCCACTAATGGCCAAGTTGTCCTATACATGCCATTATACCAAAATGATTTTACTAAGTATACCTAAAATAAGCTAGAAGATAGTGTGACGATGTTCCAATGATCTCCAACGTTCGCGAGCTCTAAGCATTATAAAAAAGGGAGAAAATAAAATAGAGTAAGCAGGTGGGGGAGGTCATTGTACAGTAGGGTTTGTTCTCAGATACTGGGTAAACCATTCCTTCATCATTTGAAAGAAGGCTTGTTTTTCCTCTTCACTTTGGCCCTCAGAAACGAGCCTTTCACTACCACATGCTGACGTAACTCTGTGAACTGAAGCTGAAGTATTGCTCTTAGCTTCCTCGGATTCAGCTCTAGCTCAATTGGATGATATTACTATATGTAAAATACATTTAAAATGATTTGGAGTCATCACACTATCACAATTTATATAATGGCATGTATAGCTAAACTCGTGTTTGCTACATCAAATTTGAGAATCAGCTAAATCGTAACTTTGATACCACTAAATGTAACACCCTTAACCTATATCTATTGTCGAAATAAGGTTTTAGAGCATTACTCAAACTTTTAGAACATTTTCCAAATAATTTATGTAAATTCCTATTCGTTAACCAAGGTCATTCAGAACATCCCTTAATTGGACCCTCGAGGTCCAATACGAACATTAGAATTGATTCGGGACTCAAATGGAACCTCTAAGAATTTTTCATGAAATTTAAAAAAAATTTCAAAGTGCAGGGCTCACACGCCCATGTGATCCAAGGGACATGCCCATGTGACCCTAGAACACACCCGTGCTATAGGCCGTGTTCGACCATTGTAACTCTCTGACTTGTGCACACAGCCATGCCACATGCCCATCTGCTAGGCTATGTGGTTAATTAATTCAATTTGAAATCAGGTGCAGGTTTCACACGGCCAAGACGCATGCTCGTGTTCTAGGCCATGTAGCACACACAGCTGAGACAAGGCCCGTGTCTCTGCCGTGTGCTAAATTCTGAGCATTATATTTCTCAAAATTAAGGTGCAAGGGACACACGGCCTAACTACACTCCATGTTACTAGGCCGTGTGTCACACACGGTCTAGACACACGCCTATGTGTCTGCTCGTGTGGAAAAAATAAAGCCATTTCTAGCTTTATTTCTCACCCAAGATTTCACCCAAGACCTGCACTTGAAACACACATCCAATATCAACGATTTCAAGCATTAAAATCACACAATTTCATCATTCATCATGGCATACCATTACATGCATATGTGTTTATAAATTTACCTTGGATTAGCTTAGGCATTAACATCATTTGATCACATATAATTAACATATCATATATGATTATATCATAATAACCTACTTAATCATACTAAAATGACTATTACTAGCCATTCCAATGGCTAGATTAAAAGTATCATTAACATGCCACTAATGGCCAAGCTGTCCTATACATGGCATTATACCAAAATGATTTTACTAATTATACCCAAAATAAGCTAAATGATAGTGTGACGATGCTCTAATTATCTCCAACCTTCGTGAGCTTCCGAGCACTATAAAACAGGGGAAAAATAAAATGGAGTAAGCATTACATGCTTAGTAAGTTGTATAACGAAAACTAAACTTACCAATCCTGTTTATTAAATCTAAGCATACAATAACATGTTTTCCATCCATTAGCAAAATTACCTAAACACATGCATTCAATCAAACATGTTAGTCACCAAAATCATCATATCAATCAAGTAAACATAGATAAGCTCATCATGCAATATTCTTTCGAGTCATTATCATTTTATCTCATAATTCTCATGCCATGTCAAGAGTTTTATATCTGTTGAATCATTGAAATTCTAATGGATGCTCAAGTAGTACACTCGAGGTGTATGGTTCCATAATCCGTCAATTCTTATTCGAGGGTACCCATTAGGGCACTTACTCAAGGAACACACTCTCGAGCCACATATCGTATAACAAGATTACCAGTCCAGGCTAAATCCTTTATATAACGTATGCTCAGAAGAGCTCAATTAGGATTACCAGTCTAGGCTAAACCCTAATCATAACATATACTCGAGAGGTATTATATCAAGATTACCTGTTTGGACTAAATCCTTTCTATAACAAGGTCGATAGGATTACTCGTCCGAGCTAAATCCTGTCCACAACAAATGCAGGACCTTATTCCTTTCGGGAAAGCACATATAATCATCGGAATCCAATATTCAATTGGGACTTAACCCTTTTTCACTATTTCAAGCATGTATTATATTTTTCATTATAGCATTCAAATAATGTACATCAATATAAGTCACATTCCATACAAACACAACATTCAATTAACATATTTACATGCTCGATTTAGTTACACGAACTTACCTCGACAATTGTTTGCATATAAAATCTACTAATTCGAAACCTTTTCTTTTCCTCGACTAACCTTGAATTTGTGTTGTCGGGATCTATATAAATAGCTTTAATCATCAATTTCACATATTTCATATTTATTTGGATTCAATTTACATCCTAGGCAAAATTATCATTTTGCCCCTAACTTTTCCATAAATTCCAATTTCGTCCCTAGGCTCGACAAATGAAACTTGTGCAATTTACTCCCTATATCAAGCCTAACCAAAATCCCATTACAAAATTTACAGCACATGTATTCATAAAAATTTATAAATTTTCTTCAATTTTACAAGTTTACATTTTAGTCCCTAAATCATGTTTTCATCAAAAATCACTTTGTAAAAGTTGTTTATCTATTAACAACCTTTCATTTTCTACCATAAATTTCTAATTTTCAGCATATACATCCATGAACCATTTTTCATACTTTGTTAACTTTTCAAATTAATCCTCCAAATAGATAGTTTAAGTTATCCCGATTTCAAAAATATCAAAATTACTAAAAATAGGACAAGGAAACTTACCCAATTAAGCCTTGAAAGTTTGTTCTCTCTCTCCTAGGGTTTCCATATAAATTTGGGGTTAAAGATGACAAAAAAAGATGATATTTTCTTTTTATATTTCAAATTTCCAATTTATTCCCTACTATTTTCTAATTTTTCTATGGTTGAGTCACCAAAATTCTACATACTTTCCTTTAATGGTCTAATTACCATATAAGGACCTCTAGGTTTGAATTCCATAGCTATTTAATCCTTATAGCTACTAGAATTCAACTTTGGCATTCTATGCGATTTAGTCCTTCTCGTAACTTAATCGATAAAATTTTAGTATCAAAATTTTCACACGACATGTCTATCATAATACGGACCATATAATATAATAAAAAATAAATTTTATTTTTGGGTCAGATTTGTGATCCCGAAACCACTATTCCAATTTCACTAAAAAATGGGTTGTTATACCTACTTCTAATGCTAAAGTTTAGCTAGATTTTCCCATACATTATCATTAAATAAATAAAAATTTAAAAATCAAATTTAAACTAAAGATCAAATTTAAACTAATTACAGGATTTTGATAATATAAAAAATAATATGATCTTTATCCGGCCAATTTCAAATCTTTAATCTTTATCCAGCCAACTTTAAATCTTTAATCTTTCAATCTACCCCTCATTTTTGCTTTTTGTTCCAATTTAGCCCCTTTTTGTACGATTTTGAATTTCAACACACGAACTTCATTCTTGATAAGAAAAACCCAAGTTTTGTAGCATCTTATTCGATAATTAGCGAAAAATAAATACATTAAAAACACAAATTTATGTTGCTATCAAATTGCCCCCTACATAGTCGATGCTTGTCCTCAAGCAGGATTTTCACTAAAAATTATTCGACAATCCTTTTCGAAATCAAACCCCTTTTCTTAGTCAAGTATCATGTAAACAATTAGGTGAATCAAAAATAAATAATTACTAGACTCAATTAATAAGCATTTTATAAAATTTTTAACAGTATGTCAAACTCAACTACTTCACTAAATTTAGGTTTAATCGAACTTGCAAGACAATCATAGTCAATATATATATTTCAATTTATTGTATATATTTTGAACTTATTCATGACATGGTCAAGTGTTTTGATGCAAAATGAGGTGGCATCCCAAACACCTCACACCGATTACTCAACTCAACATGTTCTCTCTTTTCTTTTTTTAAGGAATTTGAGATATAACCAAATCTTTTGACACGAAATGAGATGACAACCCAAGCACCTCACCTCGGTTACTCAGCTTGGAATGTCCCTAATGAATTTATTTCTCTTTTCTTAAGGTAGCTCAATTAGCGGAGTGTTACAAGTTTCAGCTTGTCGCTCAAATCTTTTGACACGAAATGAAATGAGAACCCAAGCACCTCATTCTGATTACTCAGTTCGATCACATTTTTGAATCTTCACTCTTAACAAAGCCATTAGCAGATTTTTATTTATTTATTTTTTATTTAAATAAGTACATTCATTAAGCAAGTTTAAAAGAGCTGACAATTTATATGAAACATTGACTAAGCCATAACATTTTTAAATCTACAAAATATTTATTGATCAAGTAAGTAATAGTTATTCATGACACACCCAATTATTTAAATAAACTTAGCATAAGAATTAGAGGTTCATTTTCGAAACAAATTGAGGAGCTATCTTAGTGAATGAACACATGCAAAGAAGAAATAGCATGGCATGTCCCTCCCCACTTAGCACACATTGCCCTCAATGTGTTAAAAAGAAAAAAAAAACAAAAGTTGAGGGTAATGTGTACTCCCCATGTATATTTAATGGGCTGGAGTATGGTGGAAGTAATTGCTTTTTAGTACGGTGAGGATGCTTGAGATGTTGGCCTCCATTGTTGCTAGCCTAGTCTCAATGTGATTAAGTCGTTCTTCCATAAAGGAAAGTGGTTGTTCCTTTTGTTCTCTAGTAGGTGGATCGCGTGTTCACCGAAAAACTTTATTGCTTCGAGTGGTTCGTGTACCTGGAGGAACAAAATAAAATGTAGTAGAAGTGCCGACAAGAAAACCCATAGAATCTAGACAATATTCATCGAAAGGATCCATATTATAAGCATACATTAGCGATGAAAAATCAACTCCGGATGGAAGAATATTCGTAGCTAAATGTGTGATATAAGGGCCAAGTATGAGAGGTCGGTGAGCTCGAATTACAGCATGAAAACTACGCGCAAACCAATATCCTAAATTGACCCTAAAATCAGAATGTATGCACCATAAGAAAAATAATTTTGTCTTAGTTAAGACTGACGTGGAATCATTGCGGCCCGAATAAATAAAAGTGAGAAACCTATGAATGTAGCTTAAGGTCGGTTCATGCACTGGCAAAGCTTTAGAGGTCTTAAAATTGTAAGATTGGGATACTAAGTTAGTCAAAACTGAGTAAGCTAAATAGGCATTGAAATCACTAGGTATTTCTAGAAGAGCAGTATGGTACGAGTTGGACTAAACATCGTTAGGGATAACGAAACCTATGGCTATGTTAAATTCAGAAATAGATAGTAGATGAATGACCAAGCAACCTGAATTTAATTATGTTCTGGGTTCCAACAGTCCTAACTGCAGATATATCAAAACTAAATGTTGCATAAAATTCAAACACGAGTTCATAATTTGAGCACAGTAAATATTTGCGTATGATGTCCAACCAATAGCAGCGAAATTTAAACATCGAATCACGCATGTTAAGTTTATTAAAGGTAAAGAGAAAGATATATTTACAGATTGGGATTGGCTGATGTTGAATTTTCTTGTATCTTGCACAGTGTTTTGATATCGTGAAATTTAGAGACCCTCGAAGTCTCTGTTCTGGCGGCATTGTATAGGTTCAGCGGTTCAGCGTCATTATGACCTGAAGTGTTAACTCTGTCTATACGACTTGTAGGAAACATTAGTATGGGTAAAACAAGTTGAAAATTTGGAACATTATACCTTATGTCGTTAGAAGTGCTAGAACAAACTTGTGGACTTTTTATTTCAACCGATATCGGGCTTCCTCGAAGTTGGAGTCGACTCAGTCCAGCAATATGTATCGATGGTGGTTTTGGATCTTCCCCGTTAAGGTCGATGACTGGTGGTGTTGAAAATTAGTTTTGACCTTTGTTAAGTGGAACAGGGAATCTGTCAGCCAATTGGTTTCTAGTGTGAACCATGGTCTATTTTCGGGCTCAAAAATCAATCGACAACGGTTGTGTAGTGACGACGAATGGTAATGGACAGTTGAAAAGATGTTGGGGCAATTTGTGTAGAGTGTTTTAATCGTTTCTTTTAAGGTTGGGAGGGGTTTTTGAAGGGCGGCGATAATGGGGAAAAAGGGTGAGGTTTGTTATTGTATAGGTGGCAGTTAGGTTTTTAGAAGGTGGTGGTTGTTAAGGTGAAGGTTTGGCAATGGAGGAACTCGATCAGTGGTGGTGCACGGTGAAGGGATGAGAGAGTGAAGAAGATGGGATGAGTAGTGATGTTTTGGTGAAGAAAGAGGAGGTTTTGGTTTGTTCAAGTGGAGATGGTGGTTACTTGAGCAAGCTCGGTGGTGAGAGGTGTGATAAAGGTGGAAAGATGATGGTTTTGGCTTGCAAATGATGGAATTTTGATGGAGAATTGGTGGATATGGCAATAGCGACGTGTGACGTACGATGGAAGGGGTTTGACCGTCAGCTACTTGGTCATCAACGATAACGTAGGATGACGAAAGGGGTCGGCGGTAGCGTGCGACACGGCGGCAGCTTGATGATCTAATAGTGTTAGGGTTTTGTTTGGGGAAGATGGGTGAAGAAGAAGAAAAGGGAAAAAAAAGAAAAGAAAAAAGATGGGGGTTCTAAACGTGGGGTTCTTTATTTGTGTTTTTTTTGTTTTTTTTGTTTTTCATCATTTTTCTTTTTGGGCTTGGGTTGTTTGGGCTTCTTTTTTTTTCTTTCTTTGGGCTACTTGGATTCTTGAAATTTTGGGTTTGGGTATCAGTTTTTTTATTTGGAGAAAAATGGCAACATTGAACGTGACCGTGCCCACGCCACGACCGGATCCCAATTTTTAGATAAATGATAGCCTCTATCCACGTTTCTGAAAAAAGACGCAATAAAATAGATTAAGTACTATATTTTATTCTCAAACTAAACTTAAATTTAAAATCAACTAACTTAAGAAAAATATGGGTTGCCTCCTATAAAGTGCATTTATTTAACATTGTTAGCTTGACGACCAATAAATTTACTCGTCTGGCTCCTCGAAAAAGAATTCCTCCATAATGTGTATTTGGAAATTCTCATAAAAGGGTTTCAACCTTTGACCATTGACTTTAAAATATTTCTCAAATTCCTCACTTTTAATTTCAACTGCACCATGAGGAAATAATTTAGTAATAATAAAAGGACCAAACCATTTGGTTCGAAGTTTACCTACAAAAATCCTCAATGTGGGGTCGTAAAGTAGCACCTTTTGACATATTGAAAATTATTTGTGGGATATTTTTTGGTCATGGAACACCTTGGTTTTGTCTTTATAAATTTAGGCATTTTCATATTCATCACGCCGAACCTCTTCAAGCTCTTGAATGTTTAATTTCTAATAATCACTTGCGGCGTCCAACTCCATGTTGCATTGTTGAACAGCCCAAAATGCCTTATGTTTTAACTCCACTGGAAGGTAACACGATTTACCAAATATGAGTCGGTAATGGGACATTCCTATAGGTCCCTTGTAAGTAGTCCGTATGCCCACAATGCAACGTTTAAATGTAGGCTCCAGTCCTTCTGATTTGGTTTCACGGTCTTCTCTAGAATTGACTTTATTTCATGGTTCGAAACTTCCACTTAACCATTTGTTTTTATGTGATAAGTCATGGCCACACATTGTGTAACCCTATGCTTTCTTAGTAATGTATCGATTACCTTGTTGCAGAAATGCATTCCTCGATCACTTATTAATGCTCTTAGTGTGCCAAACTTGGAAAACATAGAGTTCTTTAGAAAATCCACTACAGTTTTAGCATCAGCACGATGAGTAGTTTTAGCTTCTATCCATTTAGACACATAATCTATAGTAAGAATAATATAAACATTATTAAATGATGAAACAAATGGTCCCATAAAATCGATGCCCCATACATCAAAAATTTTGCATGCATGTATAGGTGTTAGGGGACGTCTCATTCTTTTGGCTTAAATTACCCACTTTTTGGCATATTATACAAGTCTTACGAAATAAGTAAGCACTATGAAAGATGTGTGGCCAAAATAATCTACATTCAAGTACCTTATATGCAATACGTTTAGGACCAAAATGCCCTCCACAAACATAAGAATCAAAAAAATTTAGGATAAATTGTACCTCAATTTTTGAAACGCCCCCAAAACCCAGCCTAGGCGTTTAGGCCAAATCTCGAGGTTACATTGATCATCGAAGTGATCGTAGGTAAAATTTTAGTTTAACCAACTAGAAAACAAACGTTATTTAAGTTACGTAAAACTCTTCATTGTAAAATCCCAATATTACAAAAAAATTAGTCCAAAAGACGCTTACGTGTGTCAAACCCAAAATTCATACCATAATATTCAAAATAAAAATTACAATTCAAACCGTTTATTTATAAATGTGAAATTTATGAAAATACTTTTAAAGTTGATTCTAAAACGTGGCTGCTTGAGGCCACCGACGTGCCGAATCCGGCAACAGCATAAGAAAATACTTGAAAAAGAAAAATTGAGGGGGTGAGCTACATGAGCCTAGTGTGACTCTAAAACTAAACTAACAACAGAATCATAGAATAGGATGCCGGATAGCAGTTCAATAGCGAAGCGTACTTACAGAGATGTACAAAACCAGAAGGTAAACATGGAACCAATGTCCCCACCGTACGTAACAATTCAAGCACACCATATCAAACATGAAAACTCAACTGAGAAACCCATCAACGGGTCGACACCAAAACACTTATCATCGTAGACACAACGTTCCAAAGTGTCACTATGCTAACACCTCAATACATGCAAGATCAGTCACAAATGTTAAGGCATATAGACAGAAACGTGTGAATGCATCAGTATTAAAAACCCACCCAGCTAGCCAAACTCCTCTCCGTCCCCCAATCACACCACAAATGAGCTTTAAGAAGTCCAACCAACAATGCACACCTTACAGGACCTTGAAAGGCCTATCCAGCCCTTCACACAACGTATGTGGAATTAAGCCACATAAATATCAGTATGCAACTGAGCTGCCAGAAGTATCATACTGTGCGGTAAACCGCTATATAGACGTTTTGCAGTTAAAACTGCCAAATCATATCAGACTTTCTTCTCTTCATATCCCAAACCCGAAATCATAATGCAAATGCAAAATGCATACCATGCATTGTCAGTCACACAAAAACAGAAGCTCCTAAATAGTCAATCAATTATAGAATCAATATACACAGTTTTCAGACAATCACACACCAGATAAACAAAATCAAAAGTACGTACGTTTAATCGACCAAATTCAGAATCTTATATCACAATATTCAAATATTAAGAAACATCACATTAACGATTCACTTAACTAATGCAAAAATTTCTTATAAAAGATATGTTCAAGCCAAAACAGAGTCCTAACCACCCTTACTAAGGCCTAACTGAGGGTCGGAACATACAGGATCACAAACAAGTAAAAAACAGGCACAGTACAAAAGTTAGCGACATAAGGCCACACAGCCGTGTGAAAAATGCCCAAGGCATGTAGGGGTCTACGTGCCCATTTGAGGCCACACACGCCCATGTGAAGGCCACACATGCTCGTGTGGAGGGCACACACGCCCGTGTGAGCACTCATGTAAAAGTTCAGTTTTAGCTAAATCAGAATAGTGGTTTTGAAACCACAAATTTGAGGTTGTAAAAAATATTTTAATATTATTTTTGGTGTTTACGGTATGTGATTATATATGTGTTAAAATTTCGTGAGCTAATTTTAGCGTTTGGATGCTTAATTTAAAAAAAGGACTAAATTGCGTAAAATGCAAAAATTGCATTTTAATTGTTTAAGTGTTTTATTGCTATGGTTGATTAAATGTGAGGTCCTTATGATGTAATTAGACCCTTGATTTTGGGAACGATCATAAATGGGCATATATTAGATGATTTTATAATGGTTTCATTAAGGTTAAAATTGTAAAATCGCTAATAAATGATTATTAAAATAAAAAAAGTTAAAATATCATCTTCATTCATCACTTGGCCAAATTTTAAAGAGAGAAAAGAAGATATTGAAGCTCCTTAGGGTTTGACACTTGTGATCTCAAATCGGTATGTGATTTTTGTTTAGTTATTGATAATTTTTATGTTTTTATGATCATTGCTTTGTGTACTAGCTAGCCCAGGGACTAATTTGCAAAATTTATCAATGTTTTGGAAGTTTCCATTGATGAATTCATGTTTTTTTGAATGTTTGATAATGAATTATGAAAGCTTAGTGTTGGATATCCATGTTTTGTAAAGTGATTTTGAGTAAAAAATGCATATTAGGGATTAAATTGTGAAAAGATGAAAATGTGGGGTTAAAAGTGTGAATAAATGTGAAATATGGACTGCGTATTATAGTAATTTGGCACACATGGGTTTGAAATGAATTGGTATAATTTTTGTGTTTATTGAAATAAGGACTAAATTGTAAGAAATGTGAAAATTTAGGGCCAAAGTAAAAATTGGCTTAAATATGTGTTTTTGGATGAAATTGATTGAGTTGGTGATGAAATGGATTAATTTTGAATATATATAGATCAAGAATGAAAGGAATCGGACTTAGATCGAGGTAAGAACAAAGTACTCGATTAATCGGCTAGTTTCGTTGTTTCTACAACCGATGTAAGTTTATATGCAAATAAATGTCTTTAAATTGAATTATATATGTTTATCATTCCTTGAACTATTATGAATTTTGAACGAGTAAATACAAGCAAGAATCGACAGAGTTACGACATCCAAAAGTCCCATACGAACCTTAGGAATAGTATAGGATACAAATGTCATGACATTAGGTTACTGAGATGTGATTACATGTAAGACCATGTCTGGGACATTGGCATTGTATTGTGATTACATGTAAGACCATGTCTGCGACATTGGCATTGTTAATCGATTTCGTGTAAGACCCTGTCTAGGAAAGTGGCATCGATATGTGATAACATGTAAGACCATATCTGGGATATGGCATTGTACGAGCTATATGTGATTGCTGAGTATCCTTAATGATTCTAAACGATTCAATGAGAAAATTCAAGTTGAGGAAAGAATGTGTGAATGAGTTAAGTGACTTAGGTATGTACGAGATTCATATGAGTAATGAAAAAGGAATTATTTGATGAATTCAATTATGATATTGAATATGTGTACAATGAGAAAGTTTTGTGAATTTCTATGTGTTTAGCTATGCTTAGCATATTTGAATTGATATGCAAATATTCATATGATGACTTTATTTGTATATAACTTACTAAGCTTTTAAAGCTTACTTTGTGTGTTATTTCTCTATTTCATAGATTATCAAAGCTAGCTCGGACTCGGGGATTGTCGGGAAATGTCATCACCCTACCAATCATCTTGTTGGTACTTTTGAAGCTTTGTAAATATGTTATATGGCACGTATAGACTAGTGAGTTGATGATATGTTTTGAGATATGATATAGCCATGAGATTTGGCTTGTTTTTTATGTAAATGTTGGTGTGTATTTCGGCCATTTGAGTTGGCTAGATGTATGAACTTGGTAAGTAATATGTGATGTATATTTTGCCTTGTGTTTTTGCAATTTTGGTATGGTTGTTATGATGGTTTCTAAATGGCATGATATGTGTATGAATTGTTAAGATGTGGTTGCCAATTGGGTTGAATTATTGATGAATATTATACTTGTGTATGCTTATGAAAATAAGGTGGCAAATGGTCATGCAAATAGCCTATTTTTGTCCACACGGGCAGAGACATGGGCGTGTGTCTCAACCGTGTGCGACACACTGTCATGTTACACGGCCGTGTGTCCCCTGGGGTAGCCCTTTACACACGGTCATTCTACACAGCCATGTGTCCCCTGGGGTAGCCCTTCGAATTTAAGTCAGTATACCCTACTGGTTTGGCACGGCCTAGACACACAGGTGTGTCTACTAGCCATATGTGGCACATGGGCTGGCACATGGGCGTGTGGCTGGCCGTATAACCCAATTCAGTAACCCTTTTAGTTTTCCCACGGCAATGGCACACGGGCGTGTCCTCGGTCGTGTGATGCAAGTTAGTATGTATGCCCTATTTTCACATGGCCTGTGACACAGGTGTGTCTGGTGGTCGTGTGAGGCACACGGCCTGTACACACGGGTGTGTGACCTCTGAATGTATGAAATTTTTTTAAGTTTCCAAAAGTTTTCAAATGTTATCAGTTTAGTCCCAAACCTCTTCTAAGCATGTTTTAAGGCCTCATAAAGCCTTATAAGGGACAATGTGATTGTGTTGGATGGGTTTTATATATAAATGCATAAATGTATGTGAATGATGTGTATTGATCGGTAATGCCTAGTAACCTTATTTCGGTGTCGGATACAGTTAAGAAGTGTTACAGCTCGTGTAACTCACTATCCAAAATGCTACAAATAAGTGTAGAGTGGACACGCCATATAGAGATCTCACACGCCCGTGTGGGGACATATGCTCGTGTGGCCAAGCCATGTGGCGCCAAAAATCATCAAAAACCCTAATTACCAACTTCACATGGCCATGTGACCCACCTGTGTGGCCACCCATGTGGTCATAAAACCACACCGAAATAGCCTAAAAAACATGTAATTCACCACCAAACCAACCCCCCAATTACCTAAACCCAAAAGTATACTAGAAATTGTAAATTTTTCCTATGATAGACCATCAACTCAAAACAAAACAACACCTAAATTAAACAATTGTTGAAACACACCCAAATTGTCGAATATCGCATAACCCAAGCAGCAATTCATTAAAAGAACAGAAAGGTTTTTGAACACACCTAAATTCACAATTAAAATACTAAAAAATGATCAACGTCTCAAATCCACCAATTCTAGAAGCTTCGATCGACAAAATTGTAAAACATAGTAAAAGAAATGGAATAGAAGCCAAAGAGCTGAACTCCAATTGAGACAAAAACAAACCACTGAAACAAAGCAGTAGAAAAAAATCAAAGATTAAAAGTAAAAGAAGCAGATGTGAAAAAGAAGAGAATAACATGAGAAGAGATTTTTTAGAAATGACCTCTCTTTTTTCAATAATAAAAATACCATAAAATAAATAACATAAATAAATATATATAACATAAAATAATAATAAAAACAAAACTCAAATAAAATTAATTCCTCAAACACACATGAGGATTCGAACCTAGAGCCTAGAGGTATACTAACACACAACCAACCACCAGACCAGCAAGCCCATTCTGAGATAAAACACAGCAACAAACCCAATTATCTAATCTAGCCACTGACCCTAGCTACAAATCTCAAAATTCCAACCCCAAATCCTGGGGTGTTACAGTCTCTATGACACATCATCGGGTTACCAAATCAGAATAGTGTTTCCATAGGTATGGATCATCTGAAATATAATATTGTGAGTCTCTCATGGATTTTTCCTTTCCAGAACGTGATAAGTTGGAAGAAACAATACTTGCAGCAAGGTAATTTACTATATCCACAAACCATGGGTAGACTGCTTGTGCTAATAGTAGATTTTCATCTGGAAAGTCGTCTTTAAGAGGGGTGCCATCTTTTGGAAAGGGTATTCGGCTCAAATGATCAGCTACAAAGTTTTCACACCCTTTCTTGTCTTTAATTTTGAGATTGAATTTGTAACATCCCGAAATAAAGCCTAGTCAGAATAGTGGTTTTGAGACCACAAATATAAAATTAAAATATTTATTTTATGATTATTATGAGGTCTAGAATATGAGAATATGCATGTGTTAAATTTTCATGAAGAAATTCTTAGAGTAAAGTATCCAATTGGAAATTAGAGACTAAATTGAATAAATTGCAAAACTTGGATTCTAGAAGAAATTTGTATGAAATTTCTTTAGATTATTAATTAGAGGTCCTTAGAGATTAATTTACCCAATTTCTAAGTTTTTGGACAAAAATGGGCTTGTATGGATGAAAATTTAAAGAAAGGGCTTCAGGGCATTTTGGTCATTTAGCATTTTAATGAAATAAAATGGGAAAAATAAGCCAAAAATCAGCTCATTTATTTCATGTTCCTGTCGAAAATTTGGGGTTCTCAATAGCTAGGGTTTTCAAGCTTTTCAAGCTCAATAGTAAGTGCTCCCAAGCCCCGTTTTTAATGTTCTTCGTATTTTTAAAATCCCGGTGGTTTACGCTCTCTATTTCTACCCATATTTCATGCTAGGGTTCATGTTTAGAAATTTAACCATGCATGATTTACTTTTATTTTGATGTTTTATGGAGTAATATGAAAGTTGGATGTGTGTTAAACATCTTTTCCTAGGTGATTTTCATGAAAAACCCCTAAAAAGACCTTTTTGCAAAAGGTGTAAAGTATGAGGTAGAAATGTGAAATAATGGAAAACTGTGGGCTTCCATAAGAGGGAAAAGTGTTCGCTAGGCTTGGGTAAGGTAGAAATAGCATGCATTTCATTATACGAGCCTAGGGACTAAAACATAAAAATGTGAAAGGTTAGGGACAAAACGGTCATTTGGACCGGCGGTGAAATTTAGAATTGAAAAGGTATAATGTGAGGCATTAATAATTTAATTTTATTGTTATAGACCCCGAGGAACAAATTCCAGAGGTCGATCGAGGAAAACGAAAAGTTTCAGAATAACCGAAACACGATTCTGAGACGAATACCAGGTAAGTTCGGATAACTTAAAGTAAACTCATAGTATGATTAATTGCATGATTTATGAATGTATGGTAATTGCATTTGATGATGGCATGAAAATCTAATAATGACATGTTGATAAATGTCCCGGTTGAGGTTGAAAAGGGAATCTGATGGATAAACCATGGCTTACATGACTTGAGATCCTGCATGTGTTGCAGAAAGGATTTAGCCCAGACAGGTAATCCGTTGATCTCAAATAGAGATAGGATCCATCCAGGACGAGTGTTCCTTAAGTGATCGAGCCTCCTGAAGAATATGTGTGCATTTTGGATTTAGCCTGGACGGTAATCCGATTAGGGTCTGAATTTAGCTTGGACTAGTATTTCAGATCTGAGTTCATTTAGGGTGTTTGTCGCTATAAGGGATTTAGCCTGGACTGGTAATCCTGACTTCACCTTATGAGTTTACGATGCAGGGGATTTAGCCTGGACTGGTAATCCAGCCGTAAGATGTGAAGTTCGCGGAAGTGTGTACATAAGATGTTCGCTCTTATGACTTGACGGTAAATGGATAATCCATCGAGATCTCTAAAAATCTCAACGAGATTAACTCATGATATAAAAATGAAAATATTGGATGATGAGCTCATCTAAGACAAAGTACATGGTGTATTATACTTGTGACTAACTTGTTGATTGAGTACATGTGATAGGGAAACCCTTTCATTCTTGTTGGTATATTTGCTAAATATAGTTGTATGCTAATTACTTGGTAAGTTTAATTTCCAGTTATTTGGGCTTACTAAGCATGTAAATGCTTACCCCTCTCTTTTCCCTATCTTACAGAGATCGAGGACTCGTAAAGATTGGAAGACGGTTGGAGAATCAACACACTATCAATTAGTCCAGCTTTGGTATATAGATACTCTTATTTTGTTCAATGGCATGTATAGGGCTTTGGTTCATTTTGTGATATGTGTCATTTGAATTGCCCATATGAAAGCTTGTAAAAGTTTACATATCTTATTGTATTTGGCCATAGAAATTGGCTTATTTTGAAGTAGGCTATGACCTACAAATCTATGCATGTTTATGTTTACATGGAGTGGCTTGCCCATAATTGGCAATGAGTTACAATAATAAGCCAATCTTAAAGGTGTTAATGAGGCATGGAAAGTCATTAATACAAAGAAAATAACCTAACATGTATAAAATCGATGATATGAGGTTTACATGCAATGAGGTTTATCAAGGATATATGTAAGTATATAATCTGACCTTATTATGTATGAAGGTAACCTATAAGTGTGATTGGTTGATAGAGGGTGACCAAAGGCTTAGAAAATAGCCTAACAAGGTCTACATCGGTAGACACATGGGAGTGTGTCTAAGCTGTGTGTGACACACAGATTGCCCCCAGGGGCGTGAGGTATGGCCGTGCGTCCCCTGTACCTAAAATTTTAGGTCAGTGTCGAGCACGGGCTAGACACACGGGCATGTGTCTTGGCTGTGTGCCCCTAAATATATGCTGACGTCATAAACAGAGAGTTATACGGGCTGGGGGCACGGTCATGTTCTAAGCCACACGGGCGTGTGCCAAGCCACACGGGCGTGTGCCAAGCCACATGGGCGTACGACCACATTGCCCCAACCACACGGGTGTGTGACTCACTAAAGCAAAGAAATTTAACAAGTTGCCCAAAGTTTATCAAATGTTTTCAGTTTTGTCCCAAACTGCCCTGATGTATGTTTTAGGTCTCAAATGCCTGTATAAGGGACAATATGCATGTGTTTGAAAATTTTTAATTTTAGGTGAATTTAGTAACTAGATTTAGTGTGTTTGTGAATGTGTAAGCCCGGCAACGCCTCGAACCCTGTCCCAGCATTGGGTATGGGTGAGGGGTGTTACATTTAGTGGTATCAGAGCTATAGTTTAGTCGGTTTTAGGACTACCGTAGAAAGTATTGAGTATCGCTATACATGCCATTATTCGAACATTGATAGTGTGACATTTGTTTTTGAATATAGTAAATGTCTTCTACTCAAGCTCAAGATGAGTCCGAGGGAGCCGAGAGCCATGTTCTAGCTTTCGTACAAGGAGCTGTATCTAGTAGTAGAAGGCTTATGTCTAAAGGTCGGGAAGAGGCCAAAGCCGCCTTCTTTGATATAATGGATGAATGGTTTAGGGATTATTTGTGGAATCGCCCCAACATACCACGACCTCTCCCACCCCCTAACCAACCTAATGAGGATTTGCCACGAGGTATGGCACTTGTAAGAATTGTTAAGGCCCTTGTAGATAAGCTTAGAAAGTATGGGGCTGAGGAATTTATAGCGAAGATTGACGATAATGCTGAAAAAGCTGAGTTCTAGCTCGAGAATACTACTCGGGTGTTAGATGAATTATCATGCATGCCTGAGGAGTGCTTAAAGTGTGTCGTGTCTCTCCTGAAAGATACTGCATACCACTAGTGGAAGATTGTATCTTCTGTGATGCCAAAGGAAAACATCACTTGGGAATTTTTCTGAGTAGAGTTTAAGAAGAAATACATCACTCAAAGGTTCTTAGACTCAAAATGAAAGGAGTTTCTGGAACTCAAACAAGGAAATAAGACTGTAGCAGAATACGAAAGGAAGTTTGTAAGGCTAAGTCAGTATGCAATTGAATGGGTTCAAATCGTGTCAGAAATGTGTAAACGCTTCGAGGAAGGTCTGAATGAGGAAATCAAGTTGTTGATTAGGATTCTTGAAATGCGAGAGTTTGCCGCATTAGTTGATCGGGCCAAGAAAGCTGATGAGCTCAACAATGAAAGAAAGTAAGCAAAGAGAGAAGCTCGAGTTTCGGGCAAGAGGTCCAGTAGTAAGACGCTCTTGTTTTCCATAAAGAAATCAAGGAGTCAACATGAACGCTCTACTTCATCGGTAGGGTATTCAGGTAGAGTGAGAGGCTCCAAACTGCGCAATCAGAAGTCTTCCTCCCCGATGGTGACTAGTGTAGAGAGTGCAGATGACCAAAAGCCGAAGTGTAAGAGCTGTAAAAAATTTCACTCTAGAGAGTGTCGAATAAAGAGCAGTACATGTTTCAGATGCGGTTCTCTTGACCACTTCCTCAAGGACTGCCCAGAGGTGAATGAAAAAGAAGTGGAAGTAGCCCTGAAGTCAAGTGCTCCCATTGCACAAGGTAGACCTCCTAGATATCCTGGAAGTTCTACTGGCAGTCGAGCTGTGGCTAAAGATGCTGCAAAATCAGAGGCTCGAGCCCCAGCAAGAACATATGCAATACGCTCTCGAGAGGAAGCCTCTGCTCCTAACGTTATTATGGGTATTTTTTTTAGTACATGTGTTGTTGCCTTAATTGATCCGGGGTTGACGTATTCATACATTTGCATGAGATTGGTGTCTAGTATGAACATACCCATTGAACCTACGGAATTTATTATCAGAGTGTCGAACCCATTAGGCAAATCAGTCCTAATTGATAAAGTCTGTAAGAATTGTCCTTTGACGATTCATGGTCAATGCTTTCCGGCTAACCTTATCTTGTTACCATTTGATGAGTTTGATGTAATACTTGGTATGGATTGGTTAACCCTGCATGATGTAGTTGTCAACTGTGGTAGCAAGTATATTGAATTAAAATGTCTAGATGGTGAGATTTTGCGGGTTAATTCAAGAGAATTGGGTACGCCGCCGGTTGTAATCATAGCGATGGTTGCTCAGAGATATATGAGAAAAAGGTATGAAGTCTACCTTGCTTTTGTATTGAACACTAAAGAAACAGAGTTGAATATTGAGTCTGTGCCAATAGTATGTAAATATCCAGACGTGTTCCCAAAAGAATTACTCGGATTACCTCCTAAAAGAGAGATAGAGTTTGGTATTGAATTTGGTGCCAGGAACAGCTTCCATTTCTATTGCTCCATACAAGATGGCACCAACCGAGCTAAAAGAGGTAAAAGCACAGTTGCAAGAGCTGGCGGATAAAGGTTTTGCAAGGCTTAGCTTTTCACCTTGGGGTGCTCCTATATTGTTTGTGAGGAAGAAAGATGGTTCATTGAGGCTATGTATAAATTATCAACAATTGAACAACGTAACTATCAAGAATAAGTATCCTTTGCCAAGGATCATGACTTATTCGACCAGTTGAGAGGAGCCACTGTGTTCTCTAAGATAGAGTTGAGATCCGACTACTATCAGTTGTGAGTTAAAGAATCAGACGTGCCTAAGACAGCTTTCAGAATGAGGTATAACCACTATGAATTCCTCGTCATGCTATTTGGGTTAAAGAATGCACCGGCCATATTCATGGACCTAATGAATAGAATCTTTCAGCCATATTTGGATAAGTTCGTCGTTGTATTCATTGACGACATTTTGATTTATTCCAAAGAGAGACAGAGCATGCGAAGCATCTAAGAACTATGTTGCAGACCTTACGAGAAAAACAATTGTATGCTAAGTTTAACAAAAGTGAGTTTTGGCTCCAAGAAGTTGGGTTTTTGGGTCATATTATTTCGGGCGAAGGCATCCGAGTTGATCTAAGTAAGATCTCTGCCATTGTTGAATGGAAACTGCCTAAAAATGTAACCGAGGTTAGAAGCTTTTTGGGTTTAGCTGTTTATTACCGAAGATTTGTAAAAGGATTCTCCATGATAGTGACTCCAATGACGAGGTTGCTACAGAAAGACGTTAAGTTTGAATGGACAGAAAAGTGTCAGCAGAGTTTCGAGAGGTTAAAGACATTGCTGACTGAAGCTCCTATTTTAGTATTACTTGAGCCGGGAAAAGAGTTTTTGGTCTAAAGTGACGCATCCTTAAGTGGATTGGGTTGTGTACTTATGCAAGATGGCAAAGTGATAGCCTATGCTTCACGGCAGTTGACACCACACGAGAAGAACTATCCGACTCACGATCTACAGCTTGCTGCCATTGTTTTTGCCTTAAAAATTTGGAGGCATTATTTATATGGTGAGACTTGTTGTATATTTACTGACCATAAGAGTTTGAAGTATTTGATGACTCAAAAAGAATTGAATCTGAGACAGCGGAGATGGTTAGAATTAATTAAAGATTATGAGCTGATCATTGACTATCACCTAGGAAAGGCGAATGTGTCGCTAATACGTTAAGCAGAAAATCCTTGTTTGCACTGAGACCCATGGAGCTCGATTGGCATTGCTTGATGATGGTTCAGTTTTGGCAGAGCTAGAAGCTAGGCCAACATTTTTGCAGGAAATTTATGATGCTCAAACTAATGACAGCGACTTAAAAGCTAAAAGAATTTAATGTGAGTCGGGCATTAAATCAGATTTTTGGATCGGTCCTGATAGATGTTTGATGTTCAGAGATAGGGTTTGTGTACCCAAAGATGATGAGCTTATTCGAAAAATTTTGCAAGAAGCACATGATAGCCATTTGTCTATTCATCCGGGAAGTACCAAGATATACAATGATTTGAAGAAAAAGTACTGGTGGAACGGCATGAAAAGAGACATCTCCGAATTTGTATCAGAATGCCTGATATGTCTGCAAGTCAAAGCTGAACATCAAGTACCTTCAGGGTTGTTACAGGCTATGATGGTCCCCGAATGGAAGTGGGACAGAGTTATTATGGATTTTGTGATAGGATTGCCATTAACCCCGAAAAGGAAAAATACTATATGGGTTGTGGTGGATAAGTTGACGAAGTCGACTCATTTCATTCCGATAGGAACAGACTACTCTCTTGATAGATTGGCCGACTTGTATATATCTGAAATTGTAAGATTACACGGGGTACCGCTATCGATTATTTTAGACAGAGATTCGAGGCTCACTTCGAGGTTCTAGAAGAAGTTACAAGAAGCTTTGGGTACAAAATTGAGTTTTAGTAAGGTTTTTCTCCCTCAGACCGATGGTTAGTCTGAGTGGATGATTCAGATTCTTGGGGATATGTTGCATCCTCGAATTTCAGGGTAACTGGGAAAAATACTTGCCATTTGTAGAATTTGCCTACAACAATAGTTTTCAAACAAGTTTGAAGATGGCACCTTATGAGGCCTTGTATGGAAAAAAGTGCCGAACTGCATTATACTAGACAGAACTTAAGGAAAGTTAGATTCACGGAGTTGATCTGATCAAGGAAACTAAAGAAAAAGTTAATATGATACGAGATTGTTTAAAAGCAGCATCAGATAGGAAAAAGTCATATGCTGATCTGAAAAGAAAAGAAATCGAGTTCCAAGTTAGAGATAGAGTATTCTTGAAAGTATCTCCATGGAAAAAGGTATTGAGGTTTGGTCGAAAAGGCAAACTGAGTCCGCAATTTATTGGACCGTATGAGATCACCGAAAGAGTTGGACCATTAGCCTATCGTTTGGCATTGCTACCCGAATTGGAAAAGATTCACGACATGTTCCATGTATATATCTTAAGACGATATCGATTAGACCCCTCTCATGTGATTTCACCGACTAAGATTGAAATTCGATCGGACATGACTTATGGTGAGGAACCGGTCAACATTTTGGCTCGTGGGATTAAACAGTTGAGAAATAAAGACGTGGCTTTGGTAAAGGTTTTATGGCATCGACATAGTGTGGAAGAGGCTACATGGAAGCTGGAAGAAATCATGAGAAGCCAATATCCGAACCTATTTACTGGTAAGACTTTCGAGGACGAAAGTCCCTGAGGAGGAGAAATGTAACATCCCAAAATAGAGCCTAGTCAGAATAATGGTTTCGAGACCACAAATTCAACATTAAAATATTATTTTATGATTATTATGAGGTTTAGAATATGAGAATATGCATGTGTTAAAGTTTCATGAAGAAATTTTTTGAGTAAAGTGTCCAATTGGAAATTAGGGACTAAATTGAATAAATTGCAAAACTTGGATTCTAGAAGCAATTTGTATGAAATTTCTTTATATTATTAATTAGAGGTTCTTAGCGAGTAATTTACCCAATTTCTAAGTTTTTGGACAAAAATGAGCTTGTATGGATGGAAATTTAAAGAAAGGGCTTAAGGGCATTTTGGTCATTTGGCATTTTAATGAAATAAAATGGGAAAAATAAGCCAAAAATCAGCTCATTTCTTTCATGTTGCTGCCTAAAATTTGGGGTTCTCCATAGCTAGGGTTTTCAAGCTTTTCAAGCTCAATAGTAAGTGCTCCCAAGCCCCCTTTTTAATGTTCTTCGTATTTTTGAAATCTCGGTAGTTTACTCTCTCTATTTCTACCCATATTTCATGCTAGGGTTCATGTTTAGAAATTTACCCAAGCATGAGTTACTTGTATTTTGAAGTTTTATGGAGGAATATGAAAGTTGGATGTGTGTTAAACATCTTTTTCTAGATGATTTTCATGAAAAACCCCTAAAAGGACCTTATTGCAAAAGGTGTAAAGTATGAGGTAGAAATGTGAAATAATAGAAAAATGTGGGCTGCCATAAGAGGGAAAAGTGTTCAGCTAGGCTTGGGTAAGGTAGAAATAGCATGAATTTCATTATACGAGCCTAGGGACGAAAACTTAAAAATGTGAAAGATTAGGGACAAAACGGTCATTTGGACCGGGGGTGAAATTTAGACTTGAAAAGGTATAATGTGAGGTGTTAATAATTTAATTTTATTGTTATAGACTCCGAAGACCAAATTTCAGAGGTCGATCAAGGAAAACGAAAAGTTTCGGAATAACCAAAACACGATTTCGAGACGAATACCAGGTAAGTTCGGATAACTTAAAGTAAACTCATACTATGCTTAATTGCATGATCTATGAATGTATGGTAATTGCATTTGATGATGGCATGAAAATCTAATAATGACATGTTGATAAATGTCTCGGTTGAGGTTAAAAAGGGAATTTGATGGATAAACCATGGCTTACGTGACTTGAGATCCTACATGTGTTGCAGAAAGGATTTAGCCCGAACAGGTAATCCGTTGATCTCAAATATAGAAAGGCTCCAGCCCAGACGAGTGTTCCTTGAGTGATCGAGCCTCCCGAAGAATATGTGTGCATTTTGGATTTAGCCCAGACGGGCAATCCGATTAGGGTATGAATTTAGCCTAGACTGGTATTTCAGATCAGAGCTCATTTAGGGTGTTTGTCGCTATAAGGGATTTAGCCTGGACTGGTAATTTTGACATCACCTTATGAGTTTACGATGCGGGGGATTTAGCCTAGACTGGTAATCCCGCTGTAAGATGTGAGGTTCGCAAGAGTGCGTACATGAGATGATTGCTCTTATGACTTGACGGTAAATGGATAATCCATCGAGATTTCCAAGAAACTCAACGGGATTAACATGAGATATAAAAATGAAAATATTGGATGATGAGCTCATCTAAGACAAATTATATGGTGTATTATATTTGTGGCTAACTTGTTGATTGAGTGCATGTGATAGGGAAACCATTTCATTCTTGTTGGTATATTTGCTAAATATGGTTGTATGCTAATTACTTGGTAAGTTTACTTTCTAGTTATTCGGGCTTACTAAGCATGTAAATGCTTACCCCTCTCTTTTCCCTGTCTTACAGAGATCGAGGACTCGTAAAGATTGGAAGATGGTTGGACTATCAATTAGTCCAGCTTTGGTATATAGATACTCTTATCTTGTTCAATGGCATGTATAGGGCTTTGGTTCATTTTGTGACATGTGTCATTTGAATTGCCCATATGAAAGCTTGTAAAAGTTTACATATCTTATTGTATTTGGCCATGGAAATTGGCTTATTTGAAGTAGGCTATGACCTACAAATCTATGCATGTTTATGTTTACATGGAGTGGCTTGCCCATAATTGGCAATGAGTTACAATAATAAGCCAATCTTAAAGGTGTTAATGAGGCATGGGAAATCCTTAATACAAAGGAAATAACCTAGCATCTATAAAACCGATGATATGAGGTTTACATGTAATGAGGTTTATCAAGGATATATGTAAGTATATAATCTGGCCTTATTATGTATTAAGGTAACCTATAAGTTTGATTGGTTGATAGAGGGTGACCAAAGGCTTAGAAAGCAGCCTAACAAGGTTCACACGGGTAGACACACAGGCGTGTGTCTAGGCCGTGGTGACACACGGATTGCCCTCAGGGGTGTGTGGTATAGTCGTGCGTCCCCTGCACCTAAAATTTTAGGTCAGTGTTAAGCACGGGCTAGACACACGGGCATGTGTCTTGGCCGTGTGCCCCTAAATTTATGCTGACGTCATAGGCAGAGAATTACACGGGCTGAGGGCACGGGCGTGTGCGACCACACGGCCTCACCCACATGGGCGTGTGACTCATTAAAGCAAGGAAATTTAACAAGTTGCCCAAAGTTTATCGAATGTTCTCGGTTTTGTCCCAAACTGCCCCGAGGTATGTTTTAGGTCTCGACGGCCTGTATAAGGGACGATATACATGTGTTTGAAAATTTTTAATTTTGGGTGAAATTAGGTGACCCGATTTAGTGTGTTTGTGAATGTGTAAGCCTAGTAATGCCTCGAACCCTGTCTCCGCATTGGGCATGGGTAAGGGTTGTTATAGAATTCTTGTAAATGTAGAATCCATTGGATCAGTATTGGTTTTGCCTTCTTTTTTCCAATCAATATTTTAACACTTCATGGTTAGAAAAAACAATAATTTTAATGCCTAATAAATATGATCAAAACTTTTTCAAAGCAAATACAATAGCTAATAGTTCTTTTTCAATGGTTGAGTAGTTGCTTTGGGAGGCATCTAATGTTTTAGAGGCATAGGATATGATGTGAGGTTCTTTCCCAATTCTTTTCCCACTGACGACTCCCACACTTTGGTCACTTGCATCATACATAAGATCAAAGGGATAATCCCAATTTGGTGGTTGTCCTATGGGAGCTGAAACAAGCTTTTGCTTGAGAGTGTCGAATGGGTCCTTACATGTTTGATCAAATTCAAACTCTTTTTCTTTCTACAAGAGATTGCAAAACGGTTGCTGAATCTTTGAAAAGTCCTTCATAAAGTACCTGTAAAAACCTGCATGACCAAGAAAAGAGCGAATTTCCCTCACAGTCGTGAGGTACGAAAGTGAGTTGATAACATCAGTTTTAGCCTTATCGATTGCGATCCCTTTAGCATAAACAATATGTCCTAAAATCAATCCTTTATCTACCACAAAATGGCACCTTTCATAATTTAGAATAAGATTAAAATCTAGGCATCTTTCCAAAATTTTAATGAGGTTTCATAGGCAATCATCAAAAGAATTACCCTATACTGTAAAATCGTCCACAAATACCTTAATTATTTTCTTGACATAGTTCAAAAATATGTTTACCATACACCTCTAAAATATGGCTAGGACATTGAAAAGTCTAAACAAAATTCGTATATAGGCCAACGTGCCAAAGGGACACGTAAACGTTGTTTCCTTTTGGTCCTTCGGTGTCACTGAAATTTGGAAAAAAAACCTGAATAACCATCAAGACAACAGTAGTGAGTTTTTCCAGCTAAATGTTCTTACATTTGGTCCATAAAAGGGAGTGAAAAGTGGTCTTTTCGAGTTAAAGAGTTCAATTTCTTATAATCTATGTAGACTCTCCACCCGTTTCGGACTCCAGTGGGAACTAAATTACTTGTTGTATTTTTAACTATGGTCATACTGATTTTCTTAGGTACCACATGAACTAGGCTAACCCAGTTATTGTCGGAGATTAGATAGATCATCCCGATGTAAAGTAATTTTTGAACTTCTTTTTTCATGACCTCCATCATTGGTGGATTAAGGTATCTCTAAGTTTCTCTCTTTGAGCTAGCACTTTCTTCTATCAAAATTTTGTGCATATAGGTTTAAGGACTTAACCCTTTTATGTCTACGATCATCCATCCAATTGCCCATTTTTTAGTCCCTTAAGGCTCAAATTAAAGTCTCCTCTTCTAGTCTCAAAATTTTACTAGAGACTATCATTGGTAAAGTGTTCTTATTACCCAAATAAACACACTTTAAGTGTTCCAGCAATGGTTTAAGTTCTACTTCTGAGGCCTGCAAAATAAAAGGCAAAAGTTTAGTTTTAGAAGAATAAAGTTCAAAATATTTACCTTGACTTCTAGTAAATTGTGGAGCCTCCATAAGAACAATGGTTTAATAAATTGGTTCTCTGAATGTCATTAACTCCTCTAATTTATCCATCATTTCAAGGTTTATACTCTTGTAAAGCATAGTTTGTAACCCATCTTTTTCATGATATTCAAAATGAAATTTCGTCAATGGTTCAATAATATCAATACTAGAAATATTCGACATTGTACTAGGTTAGCCCATCGCCTTATAAACATTAAATTTTACCACCTCACCATCAAATTCCATAGTGAGCATTCCATTCCAAAAATTAATTTTTGTATTTGCGATGCTTATGAATGGTCTCCTGAGTAGAATATCAAAAGAATTTCTTGAGTGATTGTCCTTTATGTCGATGATGTAAAAGCCTATAGGAAAAAATTAGTTCATTTACCATGACTTGGTCATCTTCTAACACTCCTTCTAAATACACACATGACCTATCTACCAATTGAATAATCACCCCTGTTTCTTTCAAATTACCTGTTTTAGCAATTTCAAAATAGATAAAGGCATTAAATTAATAGATACTTCTAAGTCACACATGGCTTTCTTTATGCCAATATTACCTATTTTACAAGATATAGAAAACATACATTGATCCTTACATTTATGTGAGATTTTCCTTTATAGTATTGCAGAGACGTTTTCTCTCACATTTACCCACTCATTTCCTTGGAGTTTATTTTTTCTAGTGCACAACTCCTTTAAGAATTTTGTATAGTGTGGAACTTGTTAAATTGCATCAAGTAAGGGAATGTTAATTTCTACCTTCTGAAATGTCTAAAGGATTTATTTTTCCTCTCTTTCCTTTTTACCTTAGGCGAGCCTTCCAGAAAATGGGGGTGGTACAATAAACGACTTTAATGGTGCCGACTCAATGGGAGCTGTTGGTTCTAGTTCCTGTCCTTCCCATTCAGTGTCGTGATCACGATGTGTGCCAGGTACTAGTTCTAGCTCTATTTCATCTTTTACGATCATAGCACTCACATTTTGAAGTGGGTTTAGCTCATTTTGAGACAGCAATTTCCATTGGTTCTCCAAATGACTAATCGTAAGCGTTAGCTTACTTATCTAATGATCTATTTCTTGGAAATGTGTTTCAGCCTTTTGTGATCTATTTCTTGGAAATGCGTTTCAGCCCTTTGTTGGAACTTTTCAGTGCTAATGACTAACCTCTCTACTATGGTTTCAAGAGATGACTTTGGAGGTTGATACTGTTGAGGCGGTGGTAGCCTTGGTTGATACAGTTGATTATATCAAGGGTTCGACCCATAGCTTAGATTTGGGTAGTCCTTCTACCCTACATTGTGCGTGTTCGGATATGGATCATAGCACTTTTGAGGTGGCCTCGAGAAGTTCCCAACAATATCTACTTGTGTTGTTGTGTCTTCATGTAAAACTGGACACGATTTGGTTGGATGATCAAGCATGGCAAAAATTCCACATAACCGAGCTGGGTTCGTTTTTCCTACAACCAAGTTTTTAACTACATTATTAAGCTCATCAATAACTCATGAGCCCTTCTCGTAGGTTCCATATATGGTCGATATTGTTGAGAATTTGCGGCTATGGTTGAGATTAATTCCCTCGCTCTTTAGGCCGTCATATTTACAAGTGCCCCTCTACTAGCAGCAGCTATCATTTTCATTTCCATTGGAAGTAACCCCTCATAGAAATAACCCTCATAGAAATACTGTAAAACCGATTTTTCAGTTAGGCCATGTTGTGGGCAACTTGCGTACAACTTCTTGTATCGCTCCCAATAGTCATAAAGTGACTCCGTCTCCTTTTGTTGTATTCCAACAATACTTCTCCTTAATTTGGCTTCTCGAGCTACTGGGAAAACCTATCAAGAAACAAACTAAACATATTAGATCATGCATTAACAAATCTTAAAGGTAAATAAAATAGTCATTCTCTAGCAGAGTCAGCTAATGAAAAAGGAAAAACGCGAAGTTTAATTCGATCCTCGGTTACTCCCTCTAGTTTCATGCTTAAACAAACCATGTTGAATTCCTTCAAACGAGTGTAAGAGTTCTCATTTTTCAAATCGCGGAAACTGGTCAATAAATGAATTAAGCTTGATTTCAACTCGAGCGATGTTTCACTGGCTAGACAATTTATGCATAGTGGTTTTTGTTCATCTAGTGTTGCTGTGAGTTAGCGTATAGTTTGATCAACCATTTCATCCGGCCAAGAAAATATCTTCTGTATAATATCCTACTTCGAAGTCGGGATGTGGTTGTTTACAGCGTCAAATAGCTTTTTTTCATAATGTTTGAGTCAAATTCTTTATTTCCAATTTAGAATCCTCGATTCTAACTTGGTCATAAAGAAAACAAACAAAAATTAGAAATTTTTTTCCAATCCTCGACAACGACACTAAAATTTGATGGGCATCAAAACCACCAAATATAAATTCCTACAAAAAAAACACTAAATAGCATTATAGAATAGTAGGGTCATATCTTCAGGGACTAGTTATCCAATTTTTCCTTTTTCTCGTGACCAAAATTATTGTCGCGGTACAATCATGCCCATGACCTGTGCGTTGCAAGCTAAAAAATAAAATGGGGTTTTAAGTTGATAGAGTAAATAAAATAAATAAATATGTAATGTAATAAAATGAAAACATATTCGAAATTGTAAAAATAAATTTAAGCAAATAAAATATTTTAAACCTTAGCCTTAGCTTCGATACACCCCGAACTTGAACCAATCCTTGAAAAAGGGTTTTTCCTTCCAACTGATAAGTTGGTTATAGCGATCAAGGACACCTCAAGCCACCAGCTTTTCCTCTTGTAGTCTATTCTGATACGACCTGTAAATTGACCCTTTTAGAATTTCTAACCACGTGACACGTGCCCGTAATTTAAGACTTCGATAGCCTTGCAACCTAAAAAGCCCAACTTGAATCAACGACCTCAACAGTGTGGGTCATTTAAATCTGACCACTATCTCCCTTGACGGAATCCAACTAGCTTTTTACAATTGAAAACGCCAATTTGTTCACAAGATTTTGAATACAACACGACCAACTCAACTTCCCAACTGTACGCCAAATGATTCTAGCCCAACGCGCGCTTTTTGAATTGAAATTGAATCAACTTTAAAAGACAAATTTGTACTATCTCATATACTGGAGAGATAGCTAAAATTGAATTGCAAAGTATTCAGTGTGAGTTCATATGTCACGATTAATTTGTTGGAGCGATAACCAGACTAAGGCTAAAAGGGAATTAGTTAATCAAGAAATAAATCATTTTAGATGGTGTATAGAAATGGTTTTAATGGGAATTGTGGAAAGTGGAAAGGGGAAAGGGCTTAGAATAAAAATTAACCAAATTATTGAAATTGGGGAAAAAATTGGCAGAATGCCAAATGCTTGCTGACGCAGAAAATGAAAAGAAAGAAAGGAATTACTTTATATCCAAAGCCAAGTTCGTCTAGTGGTTATAGCCATCGATTATTTTGTAAACTCGAAATTATATAGGGTTTTTCTATATATTTGTACCACCTTTTTGCTTAATAAATATGTTCATTTTGAGTAATTGTTATTATAAGTGAATTTTACTTAATTAGTAATATTGAACATGAATTTATAAAGTATGTGAAATTGTCCTTAATTACATGATTTTTGTACATATTTTATATTATTTCATGTTAATTTATTAATATGTGATTTTTCACTATGTTGGAAGACCATTGAAGATGTGATTAGGGTGAATGAAACATGGACATGCACAAATCAATTCATGTAGACAGCAAGACCATGCAACTTAAGTCATATGGTTGATAATTTGACCCAATAAAAGATGTGCTAAAAGATGGACATGTCTACTAAATTATTGGACTGAGAAACCGTCCAACAAGGGGGAATTAAAGCCCAGTTTTGCACAAGTAGATGGCTGCCCAAAAGGAAGCTTTAGGGTATTTAATTGAAGGTCTTTACATTTGGAAAATAATTAGAAATCAGCCTAACAACTTTGTTGTTGAAACCGTCCACCCTATGGCTATTAATATCCTTGGTTTGAATTCAAAATGAGGTGACTAAGTCATCCCCCTTTTCCATGAATTTTGACCGGCCATATGTGAGAGAAAAAGAAGGAATTTAAATTCTATTTTAGCAAATTCTACCCCTTACCTTCACCTATAAATACCATGCACCTATCACTTCTCAAATCATCCCTCAGAACTCATTTCTCTTCTCTCATTAGCACTTTCTCTACTTTCCATTTGCCTTTTCCTTCCCCTTGCATTGCCACCCATTTCCCTTTCCATTTTTTGGCCAAAAAAAGTTTTGTCAAGGCATTTTTTTGGTCAGCTACCTTTGGAACTCCTTAGTAAAAGAAGCATAGAGCAAATGGAGAAGTGTTTCAATCAGAATAGATTCGAAAGGCTACTAAACTAAATAGAGTTTACTCTTTCCTCTTGTTATTTATTTTAATTATGTTTACTTTGATTTTATTGTTTTTAACATCAACTACGATATTTTAAATCCAATTTGTTAATTCAATAAGATTTATTTTATTCATGTTAATTCAATAAGATGATTATGTTAATTCAATAAGATTTATTTTATTCATGTTTAACATGTTTGTGCCTCAGTCGATCATGTTTTCAATTAAAATCATGATACATTTCATTCATACGTGATTGGGGGCACTCAGATTAGCTGAGCGATCCTAACAAGATGACGACTAGTAGACACATAATTGAAAAGTGCAATGCTCAATTTAGATCATTAAACCTGACTAAGTTGAGGTCATAATATCTTTAGTTAGCTCTATTATCTTGCACAATTTTTAGGTTTATGTGATTAAACTGTTGCAAGCATAAATGTCCCTATGACCTCGCATAAATACTAAAAAACTCTTAAGTAATATGATCAGTAAAATGCATATTCAACTAAGTAAAAGACTTCGAAAGGACTTAATTTTGTTTCCAAACTTATGAAAGATCGAGTTGCCATGGAAGTATTTCCAAACATTGTTAAGCATGATAAAGTAAATTGAATTGATTAATATAATTATCCTAGCCCATTTAATGTTGATTGTTTTTGCTGCTAAAGTCATTCATTCATACATTTAGGTAAATTCCATCTATATTAAAATTGCATTAGGGATCACTCTTTGCATTTAGTTAAGTAATCATCACTATCCAAAATTATTAAGTTTTTACATCAAATTGTTAATTATATTTTTGCAATTAATCGATTAAGCTTATACAGTTCCTATGGAGACGATAACCTTTTTTACTTACTTATTACTTGAATGATTGTGTACACTTGTGCATATTCTTCATTACATATTTATACATACTTCTTATGCTAAAATTTAGCTAGATTTTTCCAAACATTATCACTAAATAAATCAAAATTTAAAAATCAAATTTGAACTAAAGATTAAATTTAAACTAATTACAAAATTTTGAAAATATCAAAAATAATTTGATCTTTATCCAGCCAATTTCAAATCTTTAATCTTTTTCCACCCAACTTTAAATCTCCAATCTTTCAATCTACCCTTCATTTTTGCTTTTTGTTACAATTTAGCCATTTTTTTGTATGATTTTGAATTTCAGCACACCAACTTCATTCTTGATAAGACAAACTCAAGTTTATTAGCATCTTATTTGATAATTAACCACAAAATAAATACATTAAAAACACAAATTTATCTTGCTATCAATAGTTAAATATAACTATCTTGTAAAGTGATTTTAGTTAATTTTAAAGTTTAAGGACTAAGTTGTTAAAATTATAAAATGACATGTCACTCTTTTGAAAAAGTAGTAAAAGTGAGCTATATAGGGACCTTATAGAATCAGCACAAGATTTTTTAGGCTAATTTTTTATAATTGTGAGAATTTCAGTTTTAGGGGCTAAACTGAATTAGGGCAAATGTGTAAAATGTCATTAAAGGCTTAATTTCATGAATTTAAGTGTTTTAAGATGTTTAATTTGGTTAATTGAATTAAGCTATTGTATTTAGATTAAGAAACAGACCAGTGTGTTGATAAATGGGAGAAGGAAAAAGTTGTCGAGTAATTTTCGTTGCGTGTTGTTAGCTATCGTGTTTTGGTAAGTTTGTATTACATTTATTATGTTTTTAATGTTTTAACTTATTAAATATTGATAGTATAAAGTTTGTAAGATGTTATGTTCTATTGAAAAATTAATAAAATGAAGGAATAGTTGAATATGAATGTCTCAAAGAAACAACATAAACCTGTGTGAACTTAGTGAATAGCTAGGATACAAATCACATGTCATTAGGTGTAGCAGGCTTTGTGCCATTGTATATTTAGTAGGCTTCGAGCTATTATATATTTAGTAAGCTTTGAGCCGGTGTATATTTACCAAGCTTTGTGTTGGTCTATATTTAATAGGATTAGTGCCCGTGTTGTATTAGCAAGCACTCTGAGTCGGTATCTTATTTAGTAGGTACTATGTATAGATGATGGATTTTGTACTGATGGCTTTAGGTCTTGTATGTGTTGCAGATTCTCTAAAGCTTATGTAAGAAATATCGCGTATCAGTTAATGTCCTTATGCTAGCTCGTATGAGCATTGCCCTCCCATGTATCCAAATTTGATTTACTATTGTTCTCGGGGCAAAACAATTAACTATGATGAAGGAAATGGTATAAGACGATGTAATGATATATATATTGACACACGATTATTTGACAGTGTTTTATGAAATGAATCATCCAAGTTTAATTATTTCGGGTAGTTGGATTCATGGAAGACGATAAAGGAATTGTTAGTTTCATTGTTATAGATGATTTATATTTAAATTAGTAGGTATGATATGTTTGATTTTATGAACTTACTAAGCTTATTTGAAAGCTTACTTTATTTGGTTTTATTTCTTTGTAGGTTGTCAGACTTTTTCTATCTGTTGGAAAATCGTTGGAGGTCACACTATCCAGAAATTCTTTCAATAGTTATTTATTAATATTGTATGATTATAAGTGGCATGTAAATAGGATTTTGGTTATGTAAATTATAAGCATTTTGGTTACATGTTGTGCACCTAAAATTTTGTTGTATGTGCTGGTATAAATTCTAGTCGGTAAATGGTTTAGTTATGGTTGTGATAGTGGATGCATATGGTGATATCTAGATGCATTCAAATGATTGTTTGGTATGTTTAGGTTAATATGCAATATGGAATGTTTGAAGCATGATGAATGGTCAAATTGGTTATGTTAGGTTATGCTTTTGGAATAAGGTATTTGAACATTTAAAGGTTTGGCTTATGGATGAACTTTGATATTTGCTATTTAAAGTTTAAGGGATGTTTGAATGAAACCAAATGGTGTACATGCTTTGATTGAATGGTTGTTGTATATATGTTTGAATTATGGTGCTAATGAGTGTAACACCCCTAACCCGTATCCGACTCCAGAATAGGGTTACGAGGCATTACCAAACAATACATCTCATTCACATACATGTATACATTCATAATAAAAATCCATTCACAATGTCCCTTATAAGGCTACACGAGACCTTAAAACATGCTTAAAAGTGGTTTGGGACTAAGCCAATAACATTTGCAATCTTTGAGAAACTTAGAAAATTTTCTTTGATTTCAGGGTCACACACCCGTGTGAATAGGCCATGTGGCTCACACGGCCACCAAACATGCCCGTGGTGCAGGCCGTGTGAAAACAAGGCATACATACTTACTTATACCACACGACCGAAGACATGCTCATGTGCCATGCCCGTGGTAAAATTAGGGAGGTTTCTAACTTGGTTCACACAACTGGCCACACGCCCATGTGCCTGCCCGTGTGTCTCACACGAAAAGTAGACATGGCCGTGTGTTTAGGCCGTATCAAAACTGTAAGGTATACTACCTTAATTTGAAAGGGAACCCTAGGGGACACACGGCCGTGTAACATGATCGTGTGTCACACATGACTGAGGCACATACCCGTGTCTCTACCCGTGTGGACAAAAATAGGCCATTTGTAAAGCCAATTTGCCACCCTTCTTCCAAACATACCTAGCAACCAAATTGATACCATTTCCATGCACTTATTGGCAGCCCAAACATACCAATTCACACATATACCATACCATCTAGCATCAACCATTTCAATTACTGAATTTCACATTCAAAGCCTACCAAATCATTATGCCAAAATCATCACAACTTTTATAAGTTCGATATACGTTAATTCATCATATTATTATTATCTTTTTTATATCATAAAACACATCATTAAACTTTATCAACAACTAAGGCCAACATACCAAATCAAGCCAATATATACAAGGCATTTTGCACATAACTTAGGCCAACTTAAATGACCAAATACATACCAACATTTTCAACCAAAAGTAAGCCAAATCACATGGCTTAAATCATAATTCAAAACATATCATCAACTCACTAGCCTATACATGCCATATATCATATTTACAAGCATCCAAAAATACCAACAAGTAGTCGATAGTGTGATGATGGTTCCCGATAATCCCCGACGTCCGTGCTAGGTTTGATACTCTATAAAACCAAGATAAATATCACACAATAAGCTTCATAGCTTAGTAAGTTCGTACTAAATACATATTCAACAGTTTATAATATACAAAATCATCAATTAATAAACATTTAACAAGTCTCATATCATCATTCGATTCTAATCCATGACCATTTTTCATATATATATAAAAATCCATCAAGCTTCATACAGATAGTATCAACTACCGCATAGGTATCGTACATGCTTATACTTTCCCGTAATTGCTTATTTCATTCTCACCTATTTGTTCAATACGTTAAATCATTTGAAAATCTTTCAATACTCTAAGAACTCGCACACTTAGTGCAAAAATTATTAGCCGAAGCTATGATGATATTGCACACTTAGTGCCATCATATTAAACCAAAACTATTGCAGTATCGCACACTTAGTGCTAGATATAGCTGAAGCTATTCCAATTCTCACTCTAAGTGTTTTATATAACCGAAGCTATCTTGAATCGCACAGTGAGTGCCAAACATAGTCGATTTGTCTTCATATGCAATCATAGTTGTATATATACAATTTATGCAATATTAAAGCATTAAATACATAATTGTAACAATGTTTATCACGTACAAACTTACCTCGTACTCGGAATTGACAAATCAGATCGATTACTCGATAACCTTCGATTTTCCCCAATCTAAATCTGAATTCTTTCTTTCTTAATCTATATACATTCAAATTTAACTCTTTTATTCATCAACATATTCAATTTAGTCCAAAAACACATATGTTGGCATTTTTGCACTTTAGTCGCTAAAGTTTCACATTTTTTACAATTTAGTCCTTATTACACAAATACAAAAAATTCACAAAATTTCATTACACCCAGGCCTAGCCGAATTTCATGTAAGTCCCTAGCAGCCCAAAACTTTCAGTTTATTTCACATTTCAACCCTTAATATGCAAATACCATAGTTTAATCCTTATTTGACATTTTTGTCAAAAATCATTTTAACAAAACATTAAAATCTATCAACAATTATTCATTTTCCATCATCAACATTCAAAAATCTCAAGCTATCATTAATCGAATTTTTTTTAAAATCACCAACAAATTCAAAAATTAGGGTATGGGCTAGCTAGAACTCAAAGCAACAATCACAAAAACACAAAATCATCAAAATCGATTAAAAAACTTACCTCAATCATGAACAACAAGGGCTGAACCCTAAAACAACATTTTACTCTTCTTTTCCTCTTGTTATTCGACTATGGGTGATGATAATTAAGCATAAAATGGTTTTTATTTTATTTAATATAACTTAAATCATTAATTACCATTTTATCCTTTAATTAAAACATTATAAATCACATAATTCAAGGACATTTATGTCCATCTCCATTAACCATGGTATAATTACAACATAAGGACCTTTCATTTAATAAGCCATGGCAATTAAGCACTTTTAACAAGTGGAATACAACTTTTGCATTTTACGCGATTTAGTCCTTTAGTCAAATTAACCACTTAAATGATAAAATTAACATATGAAATTTTCACACATATATAATCACATACTGAAAACATCAAAAATAATATTAAAAAAAATTTGACTCAGATTTATGGTCCTGAAACCATTGTTTCAATTTAGCTAAAACCAGGCTGTTACAATGAGGGCATATTGGTTAGGCATTTAGGTTGATTGTGAATTGATATGTTTTGGATTTTTTAGGCACATTTTGGATAGGTTTGATTGTTGGTTATTGCATAGCTTGGAGCCCAAGCATTTGGATGTGAATTGGCTTGATTTTGAAGCTAGTTTTAGGCACACACGGCTTATGACACGTCTTACCACATAGTCAAGTGATTATTTAATTTTTGGTGCGGGAATGTCCACAGGTCTCAAATAGTTATACGACCTAGCGACATGATCGTGTGACCCTATTTTTGAATTGTATGCAGTCTAAGAATACAAGCGTATAGAGTAGCCACACGGCCATGCTTAGAGCCACACAGGCTGGCCACATGACCGTGTGACCCCTGTTTACACATTTTACTTAAATTTTTGTAGAAGTTTCAATTTAACCTAGATTGATCTCGATTTTTTTTAAATGTTTTGTAAGCTTGATTTAGGTCCAAAATTTTACCTCTGTTTAAACTTATTTGGCATGTTTTGGTATGTTTTGAACCAAGTGAAAGTGGTATTTGGTGAACATACTGAAAGGGTTGGTTGGAAACTTTGGATTAGGTACCAAATTGTGCATTTTTTCCAAAAAAAGAGCCACGTCTCGACAACAACCTCCCCTGTCACAATGTTGGTTGACGATGAGTAATGTCGAGATATTGAATGGCATGAATTCGTGACGTGACTTCCTATTTTGGCAACGTTATGACGTGGAAGTGATGAAGTTGCGACGTCGGTCTTGAATTTTCAAAACTTTGTATTTTGGTCCTAACTCATGCTCAGGTTGAAAAAAGAGCTCTCGTAAGCTCGTTTAAGACCCGAAAATGATTCTTTAACATAAATTGAATGTGATTGACGTTTGACCGCATATGTTAATGATTAATTACTACTCATTTGATTCTAGTTGTTCCGACAATGAATATAGCATTCCATAATACGGAGCAGCGATCGAGTCAGGCGAGGGGTGTTATAATAAGTTTCTTAATGATACTGTTAGAATTTTTGTTTCTAGACATGTAGTATGATGAAGGATGTTTTCGTTTTCCTCTAGTACCAAGTTAGATTCCTTTCAAGGTCATCAGCAAGATAGTAATTTGATTCATCAGAGGTCTCCTGTTCCTATTTTTCCATCTTAAAAGATTGTTTTAGTAGTCCAGTCTCCTTGTCCCAATGATGGTGATGAATTATTATACTAACTAAAATCACAACAACGGCAAGCTCACCTATCGAATGGTAGTATATCTATAGTGAGTCGGGAATATCATATCCATGAGGACTAAAAGTACTACTAATTACTATCTTTTTATTATCTAACCGATAATTAAAGGACTTGTTTTTAATCTAAAATTAACTAAACTAATTACAAAGAATGCAACATAGAGCTGATTGGGAAAATATTTGAAGAAAACTAATGAGATAGACAATACGCAGGAAAGAATCCACCTAGACTTCACTTATTATTTTGAATCTAAATTATACGATTTATTCACCTATGCCTTGATCCATAGAAATCCCTAAATTATGTTAATATCTCTTTCGAGAGTAAGAATAACTGACTCTAGGTTGATTAATTGAAATCTCTGTCTAACTAAAACCCCTATTGTTATATTAACTCGATCTATGGATTCCCCTATTAAATTTGTGTAACACCCCGAATTTTAGGGCTAGAAGTTTTGATTTTTGTGGTTAAGGTCAGTGAGAAGGTTACGCTACTGTGTTTAATTGTGCATTTAAGTGTTAGAATGGGCCTGCTGGTCTGGTGGTTATGTGAATGTTAGAATACCTTAAGGTTCTGGGTTCGAGTCCTTGTGTGTATGTTTTGGAGGATACTTTTATTGTTATTATCTTGTTTTGTTTTTTTGTTTTAATTTAATGTATATAATTTTTTATTTGATATCGGATTTTTTTATCTTTCCCCTAGAACGTCCCCCTATTCTTTTCTCGCTATCTCTTTTCTTTTATTTTGTGCTTCTTTAATTTTGTTTAAATTTAAAAAAAAAAAACAAATTTGCTGGTTCATTTCAAGAATTTTGCTCCTCTGTCGTCGAGTCAGAGTTGGAGCATATCCAATTGTGAATCAAGTGTAGGATTCGAAAATTATCTATTTCATTTTTCGAATCATCATTTCGGAATCTCTTAAGTGTGCTTGGATTCATTGAATTTGGGTATTTAGTTGTTGAACAGTATGGGAAATACTGCATAATCAGATGTACTCATTTTTTGGTAAAGGTTGGAGACCGTTTTGATGGCTAGAACGGAGCCTTTGGCTGGTTTTGAAGGGGTTTCCTAACCACATGGGTGACCACACGGGCGTGTGCCAGATCAAACAGCCGTGTGCATTTATGAATTAGGGTTTTCTGGTAGGTTTTGGTGCCACATGGCCGTGTGGCCAATTTGGGGATTTTTGTCAATTTTTACATGGTCATGTCCTCTGGGCACACGGGTGTGTGTAATTGGGAATTAGGGTTTGAATGTCTTGGTGCCACATGGCCATGTGGCTAATTTGGGAATTTAAGGATGCCACACAAGCATGTGTTTTGGACACACAGTCGTGTCTGGTGGGCACACGGGTGTGTAAGACCCTCACACGGCCGTGTTTGCCCTGTACTCTATTTTAGCACATTTTGGACAATAATTTACATGGCCTGTTCCCACAGCCATGTCCCTGGTCCACACAAGCATGTGTATTAATCACACGGTCGTGTGCCTTAGCCTCACAGCCTCTTCATACGAGCGTTTGACCTCCCACACGGCCTAGGAATTTCCACACAGCCAGAGCACACGGCCGTGTGATCCTAAGACACTAAATTTTAGTTGGTGTGTGTTTTTTATCTGAAAATGTCTTGTGTATTCCGACCCTTGGCTAAGCTTTAGTAAGGGTGTTTAAGTCTCGATATCAGTGACCGTGTACTCTGCTTATGTGTTGTTGTCTGTGACTTATGTCTGATTTTGAACCCGGGTAACTGGGTATGTGTGTATATCTGTTCTGTCTAACTGTCTGTTAAAGTGTCACTATTCTGTGAGATTGTGTGCATACGTACACTTGCATAAAGTAAAGTTTTGAGTGGGATTGCGAAGAGAAGGGAGACTGATTCTGATCTGATCTGGCAATTTTATTGTAACTTATTCGTACAATGATTTATCGCACTTTACTGCATGTGCGTCAGCTCTGCTGCGTACTATTATCTAATCTTGCAGTTTAAACTACAACATGTCTATATAACGGATTATCACATTACACTGTATAGCACATACACCAGCTTTGCTGCATATTAATATCTGAGCAGCTTAGTCCACGTATATGGTGTGTAGGGTTGGATGGCCTTCGAGGTCCTATGTGGTGTGTTTTGGTCAGATGAGCTTAAGCAGCTCTTATGGGGTGTGATCGAGGGATGGAGAGGTGTGTTGGGTGGATGGATGGGTTTTATTCGACTGCAT
Organism: Gossypium hirsutum; assembly: GCF_007990345.1. Taxonomy (NCBI): domain Eukaryota; kingdom Viridiplantae; phylum Streptophyta; class Magnoliopsida; order Malvales; family Malvaceae; genus Gossypium; species Gossypium hirsutum. The sequence continues at coordinate 43,725,554 of NC_053428.1, forward strand.
TTCATACGCATCTATTTGTGTGTCCTAGGCACTAGACTATCTAATTGTATTTTGTTCGTTTGTGTGTGATTTGGTGTGCTTGAGTGTCATGTTCTGTTGGAACGCTAGTTCCAAGTTTTCTTTCTGAGCCTGTGAATATCCGTAAGTCTGTTACACTGTTGAATCTGTGAATATCCGTAAGTCTGTTGCACTGTTGAATTAAATTATGTGATTCTGTTTTTAGTTTCAATTTGAAGTCACACTGAACTCGTGTAGCTCACTCCCTTAATGTTTCCCCTTTCAGGTACTTTTCTGGTTTCTAACGCTGGACTAGGAACACGGATGTCTCAAACAGTCTCGGTGAAAAATAAAGTTATTAGTTCCTATTTTCAATTTCTATTTTGTTATTCAATTTTTGAACTTTAAGGTTTTATAAAGCTGTGGTAAAAGTTTCATTTTGAATTTTTATTCGTTTATTTAATTCTGGTTATACATTTAACTTAACTATAATTCTACTTACTGAATTTTGATCTTTTAAATGTTTCGGTTCGACGTGACAATTTGTTTTGTAAAAATTTACCTACGATCACTTCAGTGATCAATGTAACACCTGAGATTCAGTCTAAACTTCTAGGTTGGGTTTAGGGTGTTACAATTTGACTCTAATCCGATAGATTTATATCGTCCTATTTCTAGGATTGCATGCAACTCCATTCAATTATGTTCGATCTACTCTTAAACAGGGGCTTTTGCTACATTGAAATAAGCACATCACACTTGAATTAATATCCTGAAAATATTAAAGTAAGAAATAAGTATACATAATTGAAAACAAGAATCAAATATTTATCATGTAATTCCGAAAATCAAATAATAAGAACTATCATAGGTTTCATCTTTCCTAGGCATCTAGGGAATTTAGTTTATAATCTAGGATGGAAACATCTCAAAATTAGAATAACAACAAGACATAAGAAACCCAATAAAAATTTGAAGGAAATTTGAATGGAGATCTTCAATCTTGAAGGAGATCTTCTTATAAGTTGATTCCAACGGCATTCTTTGAGTAATTTCTTCATTCTACTCTGCGTGCTCTCTTTAGTCCTCTTCTAATATGTATTTATAAACTTTAGAATGCTCAGAAACCCTAAAAATTGGGTTTTTCTGCGTAAAAGAGAAGTAGGGTTCGAAATCGACACGTGCTGGCACATGGGCGTGTGGCCATGTGCCCAGCCCGTGTGAAAATGCCTAGACCGTGTGGTTCCTGAAAATAGATCTTTTTGTCCTATTTTGGCCCGTTTTTCACCCCTTTCACTTTCTTATGCTCACCTAAGTATAGAAACATAAATTTAAAGGATTAGGAGCATCAAATTCACGAATTCACATAATAAATCATCCAAAAACATGCCAAGCATGGGATTAAAACTGTAACACAAACGTCAGAATAGGGTTACAGAGTATTGCTGAACTTATAATACAATTAAACATTCATTTCACATACATTTTCCAAATCTGTACAAACGGATTTCATAAACAATCATATTGTCCCTATTATGAGCCTACAAGGCCCAAAACATACATTCAGGAAGGTTCGGGACTAAATCGATAACTCAGGAAATTTTTACGAAACTTGAAAAATTTTGCAAAATACAGGGGAAACATGCCCGTGTGGCCCGGCTGTGTGTCTCACACGGCCAAAGACACGCCTGTGTCACAGGCAGTGTGGACATTCGAAATGGGATTACATGGTCGTGTCCCAGCCCGTGTCTGACCCCGTGTAACTCTCTGACTTAGGTCACATGACCAACACACACGTCTGTGTGGCTAGCTCATGTGCCCTAAAAATGGCCACACACACCTGTGTGTTGGGCCGTGTATTAGGCCTGGCCAAACCTGTAAGGTATACTGACTTATGCCACACGACCAAGTCACACGCTCGTGTGCTAGGCCATGTTGTGCATATTGACTTGATTTTTAATTCAACACCAGGGGACGCACGGCTGTGCATCCTGACCATGTGTCACACACGGCTGAGACACACGTCCGTATGGACAAAAAATAGGCTATTTAGCATGCCATTTTGCCACCCAATTTGATATACACCTACACCAAACCAAATGGCACCAATACAAGACATAAATAGGCATTCAATCAACCTCATCCAAGCATCATTTACACCATTTCAATACCAACCAATACCAAGCATATCTGTAACACCCCTTACCCGTACCCGAGGCCGGGATAAGGTATGAGGAATTACCGGACAAACATACAAACATTAAACTAAAATACGGGCCATAAAATTTCATTCATATTTCAAAACGTTCATTGTACACATAGTCCCTTATTTGAGTCTACGAAGCCCAAAACATACTTTAGAAAGGGTTCGGGACTAACCGAGAACTTACGAAAATCTTGGAAATTTCATGCTTTAAGGCTCCACACGCTCGTATCCCAAAGTCCTGTTCCATACACAGCTGAGACACATGGTCATGTCTCTGCCTGTGTGGAATATACCTATGCTATTTCCCAAGCTTTGGTCAACCTTAATCTCTTACACACTTATACAAAATCAAAAGCATATAACATGATATTCATTTAATGATTAAATATTCTCAATTAAACCACAAACATAGCATTTGTATGTCATCATACATGTGTCTCTCATACTCATTTTACCTTGTATATTATAGTACCACTTATACACTTATACCAAAATTATCATCTTACCAAATATCTTCAGCTTAATCATCAAGCATTCATATTTAAAACTAGATCATATCTTTATAAAATACCACAATTCAGATGCGTAAAATAACATGTTTGCCTGAAACATTTCAATTCAACTCCATACCCAACAAGCATTACATTTAGACTAGTCATATATTTATATATATGTCATGATACATATCATTCTCTTTCTGTTTTCTTATAAACACATATCATTTATTTCATTATATCAATATTTTATATACCATAGTTTCTATGTATTCCACATAGATTTATTTTCCTCCTCCTCCTCTCCATTCTACATCATTAATGTATATAGCATTCTTGTAAGTACGATTTCACAATTTACTAATAAATGCTCGCATCAAACTGTCCACACGACTCATAGTCACTTACTTATTTATAATTCGAGATACAGAGCTCCAAATTAAGATCCATAAATTTACCCTGAAACTAGACTCACATATCTTTCCACCATAAAATTTTCATAATTTTTCGTTTAGCCAATTAGTACAGTTTATTCATTAAAATTTCCCCTGTTTCACTTTCTGACAGTTCTGACCTCTCTTCACTAAAAATTAATTATCTCATAGTACAGAACTTGGATAATGTTCTTGGATAATTATCTCATAGTACAGACCTAGCTACATATATCCCGTAGCTCTCTTGTCTACATGGTGTACACATAGTATCACCCATGCGACCTAGCTACATCATAATGTCTTGTAGCTCTCTTGTACACGTGATGTGCACTTAGCACCATACATGTGACCTAGCTACATACTATCTGTATCATCCAATCTTTCCAAAGGTTCAACCGGGATTTCTCTCTCTTTTCCAGCAATTTCACCAATCAAGTAATTATCCACAAACATATTTCCAATATTATTATAAAATATCATAATACAAGTAATATTGATGTATTACTTACATATAAACTTACATCTCATTTAATATCAAGGCAATAACACATTGCCTTATTAAAAATCATATGAACTTACAATTTCCCATAATATCCATAATCATAGAAATCACATTTATGTATGATAATTCAATGCACTTCATGTACCATAGACATATTTTTAAATCAATTCATAAACTTGGCACCATAATCATTTAATTTAACATAATTCAATTAATTCACTAAATTTAACTTTCAAATATAAATTATAGCATTATTGTTGTATTATTATCATACCAACTTACATACTTTCAACACCTCGGAAATCATAATAAATATATCAATTTTACATTGAAACATGCATAAATTAATGCTTATTATACATATGAACTTACCTCGATACTAAAACGGTCATTTTACCAACTTTCCCAATTTTTGATTTTTCTTTCATTCTAGGTTCAAATCTCGTTTTCCAGGATCTAAAACATCATATTTTACTTATTTAATTAATTTACTATTCAAAAAAGTCCTTAATTCAAACTATGGAAAAATTACAATTTTGCCCCTAAACTTTTGCATATTTACACTTTTGCCCCTAGGCTCAAGAATTAAACTCCATCCCTTATTCTCATGTTTTATGACATGCTGATCACTTTTTTCTTTTATGGCAACATCAAATTCTCACTCTAACATATACTTATGACTATTAGGTATTTTTACCGATTAAGCCCTTTTACTCGTTTTCACTCAAAACCGAGTAGCACAAGTTGTCTAACATAATTTAAAACCTCATATTCCATCATAAAACATCAAAATAAACACATTTCACCTATGGGTATTTTTCCAAATATGAACCCTAGCTTAAATTATTGCTAGAATAAGCTTAATCAAATTACCGAGATTCCAAAAACGTAAAGAACTTGAAAAACGGGGTTAGAACGGACTGACTATTGAGCTTGGAAAGCTTGAAAACCCTAGCCATGGCTTCCCCCCATGCTAATTTCGGCCTCCATGAAATAGATGAGTCAATTTTGGCTTTATTTTCCCTTTTTATTTGTTTTAATTACCAAATGACCAAAATGCCCTTCCTTACTGAACTTTCAAAAATTCCATCCATGTCCAATTTTTTTCCATCACTTAGAAATTGGTCAAAGCAATTTCATACTAGAAACTTCTAGAATGCAGGTTTTGCAACTTATTCAATTTAGTCCCTAACTTCAAATTGAGTACTTTATGCATAGAATTTCTTCACGAAATTTTCACACAATCATGCAATCATATCATAGACCTCAAAATAATCATAAAATAATTATTTCTATCTCGGATTTTGTGGTCCCGAAACCTCTGTTCCAACAAGACCCAATTTTGGGCTATTAAACTCTTCCCCTTTTAAAGATTTTTGTCCTCGAAAATCTTACCAGAGTGAGGTTTAGTATCTTTCTCATAATTTCCAGCATTACTAACTAATTGTTTTTAAGACGATACTTTCAGAAACACTCTGTCATCAATTTGAATCCCAAGATAACTCAGTCAACTCTGATATTTCTCTAACTCTGTCCTTTACTTGTCAACCATTCCCAGTCTCTGGTCATATCTATAATTATTTTATCACTGAACTCTTTGATTCCACACTTAGGAACTTAGTCAACATGATTCTCATGAAATTCCGTTATATACACCTCATCGGTAAGGGCTGAGGTCGTACAGTCTCTAACTCGATTCTGACATATATCTATATGACACATTTTTTTCACTATCCACATATGTTATTATAATCATGCTATCCACTTCAAACAATTTATTATTCATATCTGTCTTACATAAAATTTTCAATTATCTCATTTCAAACAAGTGCACTCACTCATACATTCTATGAATTTTGAATAACTTTAATCATCACATTTACTAATTAATTTAGTCAAGAATGCAACAGCATATGTAGGCCAAACAAATATGAATAAATATATCACTATATAAACTTTCATCTCACATATTATCACATATACATATATCACGAATTCTTATTCATACCTTCCCGAGTTTAACACATCATAGCTACACTTTATTCAAATACTTCAATATTACAATCAAATGGTCAGATGTAGCTCGGTTGGAGAATACTTCATTTTAAACAAAATGGTACTCATTAGTGTCAGGAGACATCACACTATCACATATTTGTGGCATGTATAACTAAACTCTCACACTTGCTATGTTAGTCCGAGAATCGACTAAATCATAGCTCTGATACCACTAAATGTAACACCACTTACCCGTACCCGAGGCCGGGATAAGGTACGAGGAATTACCGGACAAACATACAAACATTAAACTAAAATACGGGCCATAAAATTTCATTCATATTTCAAAATGTTCATTTACTTACACATAGTCCCTTATTTGGGTCTATAAAGCCCAAAACATACTTTAGAAAGGGTTCGGGACTAAACCGAGAACTTACAAAAATCTTGGAAATTTCATGTTTTAAAGCTCCACACGCCCGTGTCCACACGTCCTTGTCCCAAAGTCGTGTTCCATACACGGCTGAGACACATGGTCGTGTCTCTGCCTGTGTGGAATATACCTAGGCTATTTCCCAAGCTTTGGTCAACCTTAATCTCTTACACACTTATACAAAATCAAAAGCATATAACATGGTAGTCATTTAATGATTAAATATTCTCAATTAGACCACAAACATAGCATTTGTATGTCATCATACATGTGTCTCTCATACTCATTTTACCTTGTTTATTATAGTACCACTTATACACTTATACCAAAATTATCATCTTACCAAATATCTTCAACTTAATCATCAAGCATTCATATTTAAAACTATATCATATCTTTATAAAATACCACAATTCAGATGCGTAAAATAACATGTTTGCCTGAAACATTTCAATTCAACTCCATACCCAACAAGCATTACATTGAGACTAGTCATATATTTATATACATGTCATGATGCATATCATTCTCTTTCTGTTTTCTTATAAACACATATCATTTATTTCATTATATCAATATTTCATATACCATAGTTTCCATGTATTCCACATAGATTTATTTTCCTCCTCCTCCTCTCCATTCCACATCCTTAATGTATATAGCATTCTTGTAAGTACGATTTCACAATTTACTAATAAATGCTCGCATCAAACTGTCCACACGACTCATAATCACTTACTTATTTATAATTCGAGATACAGAGCTCCAAATTAAGATCCATAAATTTACCCTGAAACTAGACTCACATATCTTTCCACCATAAAAATTTCATAACTTTTCGTTTAACCAATTAGTACAGTTTATTCATTAAAATTCCCCTGTTTCACTTTCTGACAGTTCTAACCTCTCTTCACTAAAAATTAATTATCTCATAGTACAGAACTTGGATAATGTTCTTGGATAATTATCTCATAGTACAGACCTAGCTACATATATCCCGTAGCTCTCTTGTCTACATGGTGTACACATAGTATCACCCATGCGACCTAGCTACATCATAATGTCTTGTAGCTCTCTTGTACACATGATGTGCACTTAGCACCATACATGTGACCTAGCTACATACTATCTGTATCATCCAATCTTTCCAAAGGTTCAACCGGGATTTCTCTCTCTTTTCCAACAATTTCACCAATTAAGTAATTATCCACAAACATATTTCCAATATTATTATAAAATATCATAATACAAGTAATATTGATGTATTAGTTACATATAAACTTACATCTCATTTAATATCAAGGCAATAACACATTGCCTTATTAAAAATCATATGAACTTACAATTTCCCATAATATCCATAATCATAGAAATCACATTTATGTATGATAATTCAATGCACTTCATGTACCATAGACATATTTTTAAATCAATTCATAAACTTGGCACCATAATCATTTAATATAACATAATTCAATTAATTCACTAAATTTAACTTTCAAATATAAATTACAGCATTATTGTTGTATTATTATCATACCAACTTACATACTTTCAACACCTTAGAAATTATAATAAATATATAAATTTTACATTGAAACATGCATAAATTAATGCTTATTATACATATGAACTTACCTCGATACTAAAACAGCCATTTTACCAACTTTCCCAATTTCGATTTTTCTCTCATTCTAGGTTCAAATCTCGTTTTCCAGGATCTAAAACATCATATTTTACTTATTTGATTAATTTACTATTCAAAAGAGTCCTTAATTCAAACTTTGGAAAAATTACAATTTTGCCCCTAAACTTTTACATATTTACACTTTTGCCCCTAGGCTCGAGAATTAAACTTCATCCCTTATTCTTATGTTTTATGACATGCTGATAACTTTTCTCTTTTATGGCAACATCAAATTCTCACTCTAACATATACTTATGACTATTAGGTATTTTTATCGATTAAGCCCTTTTACTCGTTTTCACTTAAAACCGAGTAGCACAAGTTGTCTAACATAATTTAAAACCTCATATTCTATCATAAAACATCAAAATAAACACATTTCACCTATGGGTATTTTTCCAAATATGAACCCTAGCTTAAATTATTGCTAGAATAAGCTTAATCAAATTACCGGGATTCAAAAAACGTAAAGAACTTGAAAAACGGGGTTAGAACGGACTTACTATTGAGCTTGGAAAGCTTGAAAACCCTAGCCATGGCTTCCCCCATGCTAATTTCGGCCTCCATGAAAAATATGAGTCAATTTTGGCTTTATTTTCCCTTTTTATTTGTTTTAATTACCAAATGACCAAAATGCCCTTCCTTACTGAACTTTCAAAAATTCCATTCATGTACAATTTTTTTCCATCACTTAGAAATTGGGCAAATTGCTATTTAAGACCTCCCAATTAATATTTCAAAGCAATTTCATACTAGAAACTTCTAGAATGCAAGTTTTGCAACTTATTCAATTTAGTCCCTAACTTCAAATTGAGCATTTTATACATAGAATTTCTTCACGAAATTTTCACACAATCATGCAATCATATCATAGACCTCAAAATAATCATAAAATAATTATTTCTATCTCGGATTTTTTGGTCCCGAAACCTTTGTTCCAACTAGACCCAATTTTGGGCTATTACAATATCAATACCACAATATGCCATTCAATTTATACAAAAAACTTATAATCTCAATCAACAATACAACCACTTTAAACCATGTATCATTTAGCCAAATCTCACAAACATACCAAATCAATTCACAACCATTTGTACCCTTAATTCCCAAATACCAACTGGCATCACATATCCATCAATAAACACATAATCAAAACCATATGCACATACAAAAACACAACCAAACCAACCAAATTAAGCCAACTCTCATGGCTATATACAAAACCAAAACATTAATATTTACAAGACATTTCAAATGACTAAATTCATTACTAAACTATATATCAAAATGACCATAATCCTATACATGCCATATACCCAAAATACATAAGTTCAAAAGTACCAAGTGATAGTTGGATAGTGTGATAAAGTCTTTGCTAATTTCTGAATCCGAGCTAGCTTTGATTTCACTATAAAACACGAAAAATAAAAAAAGTAAGCTATAAAGCTAAGTTTGTATAGCATAAAAATCAACTTACCATATATGCACAACTTGTAACACCCCAACCCGGCCTAGACGTTATGGCCGAATCTGGTAATGTCACATGAGAGTTTTTTTGGAAAACCCTTTTCGCTACGTGAAAATCGTTCTAGTTATTATCTTTAATTTAGTCTAGAGTCATATTTCAAATCGCAGAAGCTTTCAAAACCAATTTAATTTACGACAAACCTTAGTTATTTCAAAAAAACCATTCTCTAGCGTTGCAGTTCTAAAATCCGAATTCATAGTTCAAATCCCAAATCAAAGCCGAAAGTTCAAGTCCAAGAATACATCCAAAATTCCTAAAATAATTAAGAAGGAATGAAAAAAAATGTTTAAACTATAAAACCCATAAGTGGAGAGCTAGGGTCACCATCGAGTCCTCCGCTACACCAATCCAACTACTGCTGGGGATTACCTGGATAGATAAAATAGAAAAAGGTGAGTTTCGGAACTCAGTGTGTACATCTCCACAGTTCAACATGTATACAAATAGATATAAAAAAACAATCATACTTCGGGCCTGAGCCCTTTACAGAATCTGTATGAGCTTTAGCCCACCCAGAAACAGAATTAGATACATATATCAAGTTGGGCCTTAGCCCACGAAGTCAAATATAGCATGCAACAGATCAAATATATAGAAAAAGATGCCCCCAACCCTCTACACCAACTCCGTCTAACCCAACACACCATGTGGGGATAAAATCGACCGACCTATCCCTACACACCAAATATGGGGATAATATCAACCCATCCAACCCTACACACCATAAGGTACCGTAATGCAACACACGTCATAAATATGTAGCTTAGCTGCCAGACAACAGGCTTATAAAGCCTTTCAGATACTTCCTTCACTTTATCAAACCTACCCCAATGCAATGCAGCATACAAACATGGCATGCTAATAAACAGATTAACAGACATATACCCATATACAAAATAGAACAGATATACATGCTAACTAGCACATGCATTAATCATACATCACATAATCAGATCAGATCTATAGAAATTAGAGGTCTAAGTAATGCTTACCGACTCTATAACCGGTCACAGTCGACTTGGGTGACCCGTGCAACCTTATAGAACATTTCAAAAAAACGGGCTCACACGCCCATGTGACATGCCAGTGTGGGCCCACACGCCTGTGTGGCACATACGACCCAAATCAGCCTTGGCCGGGTGGATCACATAGCTTGGCCCAAATTCTCACACGTCTATACAGGCCCACACGCCCGTGTGGCCCACACGGCCATATTGGTTGAGCCCCTGCCTCACACATAGCCTCGTCAGGCATCACACGGCTGTGTCGTGCGCCCGTGTCGCATGCGCAAGACCTAATTTGTCGACCACACAGTCATATATCGCCACACAGGAAGTCCACGCGCCCGTGTGGCGTTGACGGTTTGCTTTTCGGCTTTCAGTAAATCTCGTTTTCTATGTAATATGAGTACACACCTAGTATCGATTCGAAGATAACGCAACCACGAACATCCTGTACCTAATATCGAACAACATGTCCCTTAGTTAGTCACTTAAACAAGTTTCTAAGAATGGTAAATCCCGAAAGTTAACGATGTCCATACCTTTAATGATCAACAACAGTTCCTTGCTGTCTAAAGTATCGTTTTAGCAATCCACAGTGCCTAGATTGTCTCTTAAATAGAAAAGAGTCTCTCAACCACTCAACAAACATAAAAACGAGACAAAAAGCACTCCAACACTTACTAAATTTGCGCCAAACGCAGAGATAAGTAATGACAACGAAAAAGGACCAAAAATTATTATTAAAATAAAGAAAAAATTGGCAGTAACAGGGGATTTTTGGCTGGAAAGAAAAAGAACATGGAGAAAATATGGAAAATGGGAAATTTGCAGGGAAAATTCGTTAGGGAGAGAGTGGAATGATTTGGGTTAATCTCGAATCCCTTGTTGTGCTCCCACTAAACCTCAGCTATTGCAAACACTCAGTATCCTAAGCCAACTCAAACACTCCCACGACATTAGTAGTAAAAATAATGCTTTCATTCAGACTCGAACCCAAGACCTCCCTCACATCCATACTCCTCTGATCCACCAAACTAGCAAGCCCATTCTTCTAACCTTTTCCAACCAACTACTTATAAGCCCTATAACCCAAGACAAGGCTTCATACATATAAAAACCAAAATTTTTCCCAAGCTAAGGTTTGAACTCAAGACCTCTCACACACACCCAGAACACTTAACCACTGAAGCAGATATAGATTTAAGTCAATTAATCACAAAAGTCGAAACATAATATTTGGGGTGTTACAATTCTACCCTCTAAAAGAAAATTTTGTCCTCAAAATTTACCTGATCAGAAAAGGTGAGGATACTGCTGACGCATTGAATCCTTTGGCTCCCAAGTAGCCTCTCAGTGCTATGATTCTACCACAACACCTTCACTAAGAGGATGGATTTCCTACTCAAAACTTTAACATCGCTATCCAAAATCTGAACTGGCTCCTCCTCAAAAGTCAGATCTGATTGAACCTCAATTTCCTCCACAGGCACAATGTGTGTGGGATCAGAGCGGTAGCGTCTCAAATCAAGACGTGGAACACATCATATATACGATCCAACTCTAGAGGTAGCTCCAACAGATATGCGACTAGTCCTACTCGTTTCAAAATTTGGTACAGCCCAATAAACAGAGGACTCAACTTACCCTTGCAACCGAACCTCAACACCTTCTTCCATGGCGAGACCTTAAGAAAAACCATGTCCCCCACAGAATACTTAATGTATTTCCTCTTCAAATCAGCATAAGACTATCTATCTATCAGATGCCACTTTCAGTTGATCTTGAATCAAACGGACTTTATCCTCAGTCTCTGAGACCAACTCCGGACCTAGAACACGTCGCTCACCTAACTCAGTCCAGCATAAGGGAGTGCGACACTTACGACCATATAGTGCCTTGTACGGTGCCATCTGTATACTAGACTGATAGCTGTTATTGTAAACAAACTCTGCTAACGGCAAGTACTCCTCCCAACTACCTCGAAAATCTATAATGCAACCCCTCAACATGTCCTCTAGTATCTGGATCACCCTCTCTGACTGACCATCTGTTTGAGGATGGAAAGCAGTACTGAAGTCTAATCTTGAACCCAAAGCCTCGTGAAGCTTTTGCCAGAATCGAGATATTAATCGAGGATCCCTATCAGAAATAATCGAAACAGGAACCCCATGAAGTCTCACTATCTCTGAGATGTAAAGCTTAGCCAACTTCTGTAGGGAGAAGTCTGTCCTGACCGGGATGAAATGTGTAGTCTTGCTCAATCGATCCACGATGACCCAAACGGAATCTTTCTTAGTGGGTGTTAGAGGTAACCCACTAACAAAGTACATCGTTACTCGCTCCTATTTCCACATCGATATCTTAACCGACTATAGTAAACCCGAAGGTAACTGGTGTTCAGCTTTAACCTACTGACACGTTAAACAGCAAGTAACAATGTCGGTAACCTCACATTTTAACCCTGGCCACCAATACAACTCTCACAAATCTCGGTACATTTTGTTTCCACTGGGGTGCATAACATAAGGGCTACTATGCTCCTCTCTCAGTATCGACTGTCTTAAGTCCTCATCATTCGACACATAGATCTGTCCTCGGATACACAATACCTCATCATCATTAATCCCAAAATCCAAAGTGATCCCACTCTCCACCTGACGGAACCTCAACTCAAGAGACTTATCTCCCTTCTGTTTATCCCTGATCTTATCAATCCATGTTGGTCTTACCTGTAGCTCGGCCAGTAGACTCCCATCATCAAATAAAATGATTCGAGCGAACATCGCTCTCAAGTCAGCCATAGCCCTACGGCTTAATGCATCGGCCACCACATTGGCCTTACCAAGATGATACTCGATACAGTAGTCATAATCCTTAAGCAGTTCAACCCATCGACGCTGCCTAAGGTTTAACTCCTTCTGAGTGAGGAGATACTTGAGGCTCTTGTGGTCAGTGTAGATGGTACACTTCTCCCTGTATAGATAGTGCCTCCAGATCTTAAGTGCGAAGACTACTGCCGCCAACTCCAAATCATGTGTCGGATAATTAACCTCGTGAGTCTTGAGCTGCCGAGATGCATAAGTAACAACTTTACCATCTTGTATCATAACACAACCCAAACCCATATGTGACACATCGCTGAAAACCATGAAATCCTTACCAGATTCAGGCTAAATCAGAACAGGAGCTGAGTTAACACCGTCTTGAGCTTATCAAAGCTCTCCTGCTGTGCATCAGTGCAAACGAAAGGAACTCCCTTACGCAAAAGCTTAGTCAATAGAGCTGCGATTAAGGAGAACCCCTCTAAGAACAGTCTCTAATATCTTGACAAGCATAGAAAATTGCAAACCTCTGTAACACCCCTAACCCGTAACTGACATCAGATTAGGGTTACAAGGCATTACTAGATAGACAAAACATTTCAGACCAATTCAGAATCACAGATATCATATATGGATAATGCAGAAGTATTCAACACCAATTCATTCATCAATGTGGTCTACGAGACCTAAAACATACATTTAAGGAAAGGTCGAAACTAAACTGAACCTATTCAAAATTTTTAGAACTTCACCAAATCTTTTAAACTGTTAAAGTCACACGCCCGTATGACAAAGCCATGTGGCATACACGGGCACTAGACATGCCCATGTAAACCAACCGTGCCAAAAATAGATCTTATACTGACTTTTTCACACGGCCAATTGGCACGCCCATGTACTACGGCCGTGTGATACTTAGCTAGCTACTGACTTTAGCCCACGGCCATATGACACGCCCATGTCAAGGCCGTGTAATTTTTAAGTGAATACTATTTTTCTTCCACGGCCACAAGGCACGCCCGTGTCCCCAGACCGTGTGGCACAATGCGGGCTTGGTTTAAACCAATTTGCCATTTCTCTTTGGGCCAAACCTACAAGCAATGATATACAACATTCATACCAAAATTTCCAACCAATTCCATGTTCAAAACATGCTTCATTCTAACAAAAACATATTAGCTCATAATACACTACAACCAGGCATCATTTTGGCACCATTAACCAAATACCAAAACTATATACTACATTTCATTTGCTAGCCAACTCCCATGGCATAACATATGCACATCAAAATTTATAAACATAGTTCTTCTAGCCTATACATGCCAAACTTTAAAATATATACACTTTCAAAAGTACCAAAATAAGATCGATAGTGTGGTGACGATCTTCGACTATCTCCGTGTAACACCCCAAACCCGGCCCAGACGTTATGGCCGGATCCGATGTGTCACATTGAAGTTTTTAAGAAAACCCATGCCTCTTTCAACGTCCTTCTTAGTGTTTTAAAAGATAGTCTTTGCTAAGTTAATAAAGTGAATGGAAGCTGTGCACTAGGTAGGTATCCGAAACGGATGAGGTAAGCCATGAAGGCTGCTTAAGTACCAAGCTCTTGATTGGATCCAATCCTAGACATGCCCACAACCATTGCCACACTTTGGTGCTAGGTTAGTTTTGAAAAAAAACGAGTTACAATTTATTTAAGTCGATATTTTTGATAAACCGATTAATTGTATCGTTGCGTTATTTTGAAAACAATTATCATTTTGGAAATGCGCCCTAGGTCTAACTCATATTGTTATCAAAAAAATATAGGGTATAAAATAAAATAATCCCAGAAAAATAATTAAAATGGCCTTATTACAACCCAAAACCAAATAATAATATTAATAAGATAAAACTTATAAAGAAATAAATCGGCTACTTATTGCAATTAAAAGAAACAGAAACAGTAGTGTGTCCATCTCCAGTCCCTCGCAGCTCCAAACCATCTAAGCTTAGGAATTACCTGCACAGTTAGAAACGGGGTGAGTTTACGAAAACTCAGTGTGTAATCCCACTAACAAACAAACAGTGAAAATACAGTATCAGTACAATCTGGGCCAAAGCCTTATTTAGTCTTGACATATACTGGGCCGAAGCCTTTCGTTTAATGGTTACTGGGCCGAATCCTTTTCATAAACCATATGACTGGGCCGAAGCCTTATCATAAATCATATCACTAGGCCAAAGCCTTTTCATAAATCATATCATTAGACCGAAGCCTTTACTGTAAACGGTATGGCCCTTAGGCCCATTTCAATATCACATGTAATGTCAATGAATGTATGCAAGCCCATTTGGGGAGACTACTCAACCCACCATCCGCTACTCTCCACCCTTACCAACCAAGCTCTCCATGTGGGGAATAACTCAACCCACCCAACTATACTCTCCACTGGCAGCATAGCTGCTTTATCATATAACTGGAGGCCTAGCCTCTTTTAATAACTGGGGCAAAGCCCTTTTTGATAAACTGGGGCAAAGCCCTTTTCGGTAAACTGGGGCATAGCCCTTTTAGCACTTCCTCCATTTATAAAACCCAACCCATGCAACATGTTATGTATGCAGAATGTCATGCCCATATTTGAATCAAACAATCACAGTCAAGTTATTCATATCACCAATATATGTTCACAATCAAATTCGTCAACCACACAGTCCAAGTTATTCACTTGCCCACAAGGGCAAAACAGTCATTTTTCACATTATAAGGGTAATTTCGTAATTTTACCAAATATCAGGGTTTTCCATGTTCATCAAAAATTATCAATATTTTCGAGTGTTTAAACAATGATCTTTAACCCACTTTATCAAACTTTAATGGGCCCTACGAATGTCGATTAAGCCTATTAAGCCCACATAATCCAATTTTACAACAGTACTAATCGTGTTAACATGCAACTTTTCCAGATTCCATTTTCTATCAGTTTTACCCAAATAGGCCCGAAGCCCATTGGGCCCGATTCTAGCCCATTGAGGCCCAACTTACCATCGTGCACAAAATTGAGTTCTTACCTGTTCCATCGATCCAAACATCGATCTTATCGTATTTATCGCATCTATACCCAAATGCAACATTACAAGTTCTCGAAATACCAGTATTTTAGCATTTCGGCTTCTCAGCAAATATTAATCTAAGCTATTACGAGGGTTAGTACACACCTGTTACGGGTTAAAGTTGAAACGTTTCCAAAATCAATCGCCTACGATAACCACCACCTGTCACTCAAACTTAACTAATCTAATATCAATATATGTAAATCCTAAACACATCAGTTATACGGAACATAAGGGCATATTCGCTATTTTACCATACAGGGGTATTACGGTCACTTTACCCTACAGGGGCTTTACGGTCACTTCACCCTACAGGGGCTTTACGGTCTTTTTACCTAATAGGGGTATTTTAGTCATTTCATCCTACAAGGGTGTTTTGGTAAATCTACAAACCAAGGGTATTTCAGTAATTTTGTAAACCAATGGTATTTCTATAATTTTTAGAAAGGCAAGGGTATTTTTGTAACTTTGTAAATCAAGGGTATTTTGGTAATTTTACAAATTGAGGGTATTTCGGTAATTTCACAAACCAGTGGTATTTTGGTAATTTTACAAACTAGGGGTATTTTGGTAATTTTACAAACCAGGGGTATTTAGCAATTTTACAGACCAGGGTATTTTGGTAATTTTACTGATCGAGGGTATTTTGGTAATTTTGTAAACCAAGGGTATTTTAATAGTTTTGTAAGTCGAGGGTAAAATGGTAATTCTATAAATCGAGGGTAAAACGGTAATTCTGTAAATCGAGGGTAAAACGGTAATTCTGTAAATTGAGGGTAAAACAGTAATTCTGTAAGTCGAGGGTAAAATGGTAATTCTATAAATCGAGGGTAAAACGGTAATTCTGTAAATCGAGGGTAAACGGTAATTCTATAAATCGAGGGTACTTTGGTAATTTTACAATTTGAGGGCATTTCAGTAATTTGGTAAACTAAAGTATTCTAAACAGGGATAACAATACGAATGGGCCTAAAGCCTATTCTCGGCCCAAATGGACCCACACGCTCATGTGGCCCTTTTAGCCCAAATCTAGCCACAAATATGAGATTCACCTAGCCTAGCCTAATATTTACTACACAATCAAACAACTTATCCAATTGGGCCCGTAGGCCCATTAGGCCCACATGACCCCTTTCGGTCTATCGCGGCCCGAAGTAGCCATCCTATAGCTAGAGTAGTAAGAAATACACACCTGATTGGCGACTGGAGTTAATCCATGCTCCGAGCACTCTTAGCCGACGCCCAACCCAAACGAGCACGCCATAAAGCGAAAGGAATTAGCCAAGAAAGGTACCTCTACTCTCCTCATAGTTTTCTCTATTTAAAGCCAACTTCGCATCCCCCCTTATGTTAGCTTCGCAATGTGGGATCCCTCCAACATCAGAGTTTAAATTCAACACCAACTCTTGCCGCCCCCTGTTACCAAAATAAATAATCTTTGATTGCCATGAGTTTCGAACCCTGGACCTCCTTGCCAACTCAATGACGCCACCTTGCCACTTCACCACAGGCTCTTTTTGTGTCATATTTTATCCCTAATTAATTATAAGGTCTAAAGGCCAAAGTCCAAGTTCCCTTAAAAAAAACGAGAATAAATTGCAAGAGCCAAGACTTGAACCCAGGCTCCCATACATCCTTAATGACGCCACAACCACTAGACTACAAGCTTCCTTGTGTCATTTATTTAACACAATAATTTAAAAGCCCTCATCCAAGCATCCAGGGTTTTTTTTTCTCTTAATACCAAAATTTTTGCTAAAGCCCAAGTTTGAACCCAAGATTTCTCCAACACTTCTCAAAGCCATTAACCACTACAGCAAACATTTAATTGTGTTATTTCATTGCACAATTAAATACCTATATACAACCTCCTTACAGACCCGCACTTAAGGCCCAATACTTCTAGGCCCAAATTCGGGGTGTTACAATTCTACCCCCTTAAAGAAATTTCATCCTCGAAATTTTCCACTCTCAGACTACACCACCACACTTTCGCTGCGCACTCTGATACTATTAATACTAACATACACCCAAAACATTTGTCCATCGGAGCGGATAGATTTCACATGCAAACAATTTCTACATTTCCAGAACGCACACCAAATAAATACTAAATCTAAATTGAAGCATTACAGTTTACTCTAACTAGAGAGTTCCAGTATAGTGCTACTATCTATAGTAGTTTCTCAATATAGCCTTTCAATCTATAACAGTAAACAGAGTTAGAGAACTTACAGATTTGGTGCCGGAGACTCGGTGTGCCACACCTTCAGTAACATCTTTTCAGAAACAAGTTAAGTTTCGTTGAGAGATTTCAAAACAAAATTTTAGAAAAACCCTTTTCAAACCCCAATTTCGGAAAAAAGAAAAACAACAATAATTTTCTGCTACCCATACTACAGCCGAGTTTTGTAACTTGGCTCTGATACCACTAAATGTAACACCCCAAACTTGGCCCAGACATTATGGCCGGATCCGATGTGTCACATTGAAGTTTTTAAGAAAACTCATGCCTCTTTCAACGTCCTTCTTAGTGTTTTAAAAGACAGTCTTTGCTAAGTTAATAAAGTGAATGGAAGCTGTGCACCAGGTAGGTATCTGAAACAGAGGAGGTGAGCCATGAAGGCTGCTTAAGTACCAAGCTCTTGATTGGATCCAATCCTAAACATGCCCACAACTATTGCCACACTTTGGTGCTAGGTTAGTTTTGAAAAAAAAACGAGTTGCAATTCATTTAAGTCGATATTTTTGATAAACCGATTAATTGTATCGTTACATTATTTTGAAAACAATTATCATTTTGGAAATACGCCCTAGGTCTAACTCATATTGTTATTAGAAAAACATAGGGTATAAAATAAAATAATCCCATAAAAATAATTAAAATGGCCTTATTACAACCCAAAACCAAATAATAATATTAATAAGATAAAACTTATAAAGAAATAAATCGGCTACTTATTTCAATTAAAAGAAACAAAAACAGTAGTGTGGCAATCTCCGAGTCCCTCGTAGCTCTAAACCATCTAGGCTTAGGGATTACCTGCACAGTTAGAAACGGGGTGAGTTTACGAAAACTCAGGTGTAATCCCAATAACAAACAAACAGTGAAAACACAGTATCAGTACAATCTGGGCCAAAGCCCTATTTAGTCTTGACATATACTGGGCCGAAGCCTTTCGTTTAATGGTTACTGGGCCGAAGCCTTTTCATAAATCATATCACTGGGCCGAAGCCTTATCATAAATCATATCACTGGGCCAAAGCCTTTTCATAAATGATATCATTGGGCCGAAGCTTTTATTGTAAACGGTATGGCCTTTAGGTCCATGTCAATATCACATGTAATGTCAATGAATGTATGCAAGCCCATTTGGGGAGACTACTCAACCCACCATCCGCTACTCTCCACCTGTACCAACCAAGCTCTCCATGTGGCGAATAACTCAACCCACCCAACCATACTCTCCACTAGCAGCATAGCTACTTTATCATATAACTGGAGGCCTAGCCTCTTTTAATAACCGGGGCAAAGCCCTTTTTGATAAACTGGGGCAAAGCCCTTTTTGGTAAACTGGGGCAAAGCCCTTTTCAGTAAACTGGGGCATAGCCCTTTTAGCACTTCCTCCATTTATAAAACCCAACCCATGCAACATGTCATGTATGCAGAATGTCATGCCCATATTTGAATCAAACAATCACAATCAAGTCATTCATATCACCAATATATGTTCACAATCAAATCCGTCAACCACACAATCTAAGTCAGTCACTTGACTACAAGGGCAAAACAGTCATTTTTCACATTATAAGGGTAATTTCATAATTTTGCCCAATATCAGGGTTTTCCATGTTCATCAACAATTATCAATATTTTCGAGTGTTTAAACAATGATCTTTAACCCACTTTATCAAACTCAGGCTTTTAGGCCCAAAACCTCTAATGGGCCCTACGAATGCCGATTAAGCCCATTAAGCCCACATAATCCAAATTTTACAACAGTACTAACCGTGTTAACATGCAACTTTTCCAGATTCCATTTTCTATTAGTTTTACCCAAATGGTCCCGAAGCCCATTGGGTTCGATTCCAGCCCATTGAGGCCCAACTTACCATCGAGCACAAAATTGAGTTCTTACATGTTCCATCGATCCAAACACCAATCTTATCGTATTTATCGCATCTACACCCAAACGCAACATTACAAGTTCCCGAAATACCGGTATTTTAGCATTTCGGCTTCTTAGCAAATATTAATCTAAGCTATTACGAGGGTTAGTACACACCAAAGTTGAAGTTGAGTTTTATAGTTGGCTATGTTGATATAGCTCAGAAAAGGGAAAAGAGACCGGAACGACACGAAAGGAAACAGAGAGGAAAGACTTAAAACCAGCTTTTCCGTGCTAACCAGAGCAGGAGGAAGGAGAGATTGAACCCTGCTTTAGTAAAGGAAAGAAGGTCTTGAAGAGCCTTAACTTAATACAGCTTTCATAGGCCTTTCTTTCGGCTGGCATAAGTGGCGAAGCAAGGTTATCAGCTAAGGTGAAAACAATACGACTAATAACCATTAATCGCCTTCGGATGTTTACGCTTACTGGTCGTTCCTAAAGAGAAAATCAATCGCCTACGATAACCACCACCTATCACTCAAACTTAACTAATCCAATATCAATATATGTAAACCCTAAACACATCAGTCATACGGAACATAAGGGCATATTCGTCAATTTACCATACAGGGGTATTACGGTCACTTTACCCTATAAGGGCTTTACGATCACTTCACCCTACAGGGTCTTTATGGTTTTTTTACCTAATAGGGGTATTTTAGTCATTTCATCCTACAAGGGTGTTTTGGTAAATCTACAAACCAAGGGTATTTCAGTAATTTTGTAAACCAATGGTATTTTTATAATTTTTAGAAAGTCAAGGGTATTTCTATAACTTTGTAAATTAGGGGTATTTTGGTAATTTTACAAATTGAGGGTATTTCGGTAATTTCACAAACCAGTGGTATTTTGGTAATTTTACAAACTAGGGGTATTTTGGTAATTTTACAAATCAGGGGTATTTTAGCAATTTTACAGACCAGGGTATTTTGGTAATTTTACTGATCGAGGGTATTTTGGTAATTTTGTAAACCAAGGGTATTTTAGTAGTTTTGTAAATCGAAGGTAAAACAGTAATTCTGTAAATCAAGGGTAAAACAGTAATTCTATAAATTGAGGGTAAAATAGTAATTCTATAAATTGAGGGTAAAACGATAATTCTGTAAGTCGAGGGTAAAATGGTAATTCTATAAATCGAGGGTAAAACGGTAATTCTGTAAATCAAGGGTAAAATAGTAATTCTATAAATCAAGGGTACTTTGGTAATTTTACAATTTGAGGGCATTTCAGTAATTTGGTAAACTAAAGTATTCTAAACAGGGATAACAATACGAATGGGCCTAAAGCCTATTCTCGGCCCAAATGGGCCCACATGACCCCTTTCGGCCTATCGCGGCCCGAAGTAGCCATCCTATAGCTAGAGTAGTAAGAAATACACACCTGATTGGCGACTGGAGTTAATCCACGCTCCGAGCACTCTTAGCCGACGCCCAACCCAAACGAGCACGCCACAAAGCGAAAGGGATTTAGCCAAGAAAGGTACCTCTACTCTCCTCATAGTTTTCTCTATTTAAAGCCAGCTTCGCATCCCCTCTTATGTTAGCTTCCCAATGTGGGATCCCTCCAACATCAGAGTTTAAATTCAACACCAACTCTTGCCGCCCCCTGTTACCAAAATAAATGCTCTTTGATTGCCATGAGTTTCGAACCCTGGATCTCCTTGCCAACTCAATGACGCCACCTTGCCACTTCACCACAGGCTCTTTTTGTGTCATATTTTATCCCCAATTAATTATAAGGTCTAAAGGCCAAAGTCCAGGTTCCCTTAAAAAAACGAGAATAAATTACAAGAGCCAAGGCTTGAACCCATGCTCTCATACAACCTTAATGACGCCACAACCACTAGACTACAAGCTTCCTTGTGTCATTTATTTAACACAATAATTTAAAAGCCCTCATCCAAGCATCCAGGTTTTTTTTCTCTTAATACCAAAATTTTTGCTAAAGCCCAAGTTTGAACCCAAGATTTCTCCAACACTTCTCAAAGCCATTAACCACTAAAGCAATCATTTAATTGTGTTATTTCATTGCACAATTAAATACCTATATACAACCTCCTTACGGACCCGCACTTAAGGCCCAATACTTCTAGGCCCAAATTTGGGGTGTTACACCCCGAGCCTTCAGTAGCTACGATAACTGTAAAACAAACATTAAACAGACAAAGTAAGCTTTCAAAAGCTTAGCAAGCTCGTACTCAAAATATTCATAATATATGAACATAAAATGATAACCTATAAGTATTCGCACAATTTCAATCCATATAACTATATCAGCTCAATGATATTCATATACATAACATCATCTACCACTTAGACAATGTACATACCTAAAGTTTCCCGTACTTATTCACTTTTGTACTTACCACATGTTGAATGTTATAAGACTTTCCATAAGTTAATCGTATTTTATACATCAGCACACTTAGTGCTATAAGGTTATTCGAAGCTAAATATTTCTGCACACTTAAGTGCCATCTCAAATAACTGAGACTAAGTTGGTATCGCACACTTAGTGCCTTAAGTAGCCGAAGCTAGTTAAATCGCATACTTAGTGCCAAAGCTAGTTTAAATCACACACTTAGTGCCAAAACTTCCGTTTCATCACCATAATATTCAATTCAATTATATACAACCGATGTATAATACATACATCAAAACATACTTAACATCATATTTTAAGTACGAACTTACCTCGTACTCGAAATTTGTCGACTCGGACTATCTACTCGATAACCTTCGACTTTCCTCGATCTAAGTCTGAATTCCTCCTTTCTTGATCTATATGTTTTCAAAATTAACCCTTTCATTCATCAATTAATTCAATTCAATCCATAAACACATATTTAGCGTAATTTGCAAACTAGCCCTCATGTTTTCACATTTCGACACTTTAGTCCCTCTTTCACAAAATCACAAAATACACATAATTTGTTTGTACACAAGCTTAACTAAATTTTCATGGCTCTCATACAAGTCCACACATTTCATTTATTTTACATTTTAGTCCTTCAAAATAACATTTTCACAAATTAGCTCAATTTACTCAAATCCGACTAAAATCCAAAGACAAAACATGTAAACTCAACATCAAGCTTTCATATTTCACCATTTAGCAACACAAAACTCATGAATTCATCCATGACACATTTTCAAATCATCAAAAAAATTAGAAATTGAGGCATGGGCTTTATAGTACACTTAGCAACGATCACAAAAACGTAAAAATTATCAAAAACTGAAGCAAAACCATACCTCTATCAAGGAATACAATGGCCGAACCCTAGGTGTTCTTTTTATTTTATTTTCTTTATATTTTTGGTTAAGAATGAACATAAAATGATCCATTTACATGCATTTGTTTTATTATTATTAACATAAAATCTAAATGACCATTTTGCCCTTTCATTCAACCATTAAAAATTCACCTAACACATGCCATTTTATGTCTATTCAAATCTCCAATTGTCAAATAACCACATAAGGACCTTTACTCTAGAAAACCAACTCAAATAAGCACTTAAACATCTAGCACACAGCTTTTATATTTTATGTGATTAGGTCCTTTTTGCAAATTAAGCACACAAACAGTTAAATTTTTACAAGAGACTTTCACACATGTCAATTCACTTATCATATACACGAAAATTAATATTAAAATATTTTTATAACTCGAATTTGTGGTCCCAAAACCACTATTCTGACTAGGGTCAAAACCGGACTGTTACAACCTCAGACACATTCTTCGGCTGTTTCCAAATCGACACAGTCTCAACCTTATAAGCGTCCACTCTAATCCCCTCTGCAGAAACTACATGTCCCAGAAATGTCACTTCTCGAAGCCAGAATTCACACTTACTGAACTTCATATACAACTACTTCTCATGAAGAATCTGCAGTACCACTCGTAGATGCATATCGTGCTCATCCTCGGTCTTAGAATATACCAAGATGTCGTCAATGAACACTACCACAAATTGATCTAAGTAAGGCTGGAACACTAGATTCGTCAAGTCCATGAATGCCGCTGGTGCATTAGGCTGCCCAAAGGGCATAACTAGGAACTCGTAATGTCCATACCGAGTCCTAAATGTCGTCTTATGCACATCAGCCTTCTTTACTCTCAACTGATGGTAACCTGATCGCAGATCGATCTTAGAGAACACTGAAGCCTTTTTTAACTGATCGAATATGTCGTTTATCCTCAGAAGTGGATACTTATTCTTGATCGTTAATTTATTCAACTGACGGTAATCGATACACATCCTCATTTTATTGTCCATTTTCTTTACGAGCAGAACAGGTGCTCCCCACGGAAACACACTGGCTGAACAAATCCACGATCCAACAACTCTTGTATTTGGGCCTTAAGTTCAATCAACTCCTTTGGTGCCATACGATAGGGGCGATAGACACCGGAGCTGTATCAGGAATCAACTCGATACCAAATTCTCCTCCTGACTCGGAGGCAATCCCGATAGTTCCTCTAGAAATACATCTGAAAAGTCACTCACAGTTTTGATATTCATAACCAAAGAATACACAAAATCAAAAACACTGATATAAGCCAGATATTCCTCACATCCTTTCCTCACTAACTTTTCTGCTACAAGCGCAGAAATCACATTAGTTAGATAATCTCGTCATTCTCCAATTACAACTACTTCGTTATCCTCCTTGGTCCTCAGAACCACCCTTTTCGTCGTACAGTCCAGACTCACTTGACAATTAACTAACTAGTTCATGCCCAGAATTATGTAGAACTCTCCAAACGAAAGCTCCATCAGATCAGCCAGAAATATCGTCCCTTGGACTTCCAACAGGACATCCTTAAACAATTTACTAACTCCAATAGGCTGCCCCAATGGACTCACCACAGTTATCTCACTCGAAGTGCTCTCAGACAACAATCCCAAGGTCTCAGACATGGTACTAGCTACATAAGAATGTGTAGAACCTATGTCTATCAATGCAAAGTAAGGTACATTAAAAATTAAAAACGTACCCTTGATGACGTTCGGAGCATCTCCATCTTCAAGGCGACGAGCAGCGTAAACCAAAGTAGGCTGCCTCGCCATAATCGACCCAGCACCTCTACCCGGTGTTCTCTGCCCTCAACCCATCTCATTACCACCCCTGGCCTGTCCTCAGCCCCTAGTGGCTGCTGAACCACTCTTGGCGGCTGTACAGTCTTATTAACCGGAGCTTGCATCTGATTAGCTCTCAACAGACAGTCCTTAACTCGATTCTCAGTAGACCCACATCTAAGACAAGCCCGAGTAGTCCTTCAACACTCAACCAGATGACGCCTATTACAGAGCTGGCAGATCTCCACCCTCATCGGTACAATAGTAGGCCCAACTCTCATGGGCCCATCAGACTTGACCTTTTTTCTATACCTCATCCCAGTATTCAAAGGCTCAGCATCTCTTTTAGCCTTCCCTATGTCTCAGTTTTGGCGCTCAGCGCGCTTAACCTCCTCAGCAATCTTAGCTTTCTCCACAAATAAGGAGAAATCTCGCTCCCTCTAAGGAGCTATTTGAACCCAAAGACTATCTCAAAGACCATCCTCAAACAGGACACAGCGCTGATACTCAGTTGCCACCATGACTCGCGCATAACGGCTCAACTTCAGAAACTTATCCTCATACTTGGCCACTGAACGATCTCCTTGAGTGAGATTCAGGAACTCACGTCGTCTAGCATCAGTATAACTAGCTCCCCATACTTACTCTAGAAAGTAGTCTTAAACAAATCCCATGTTAGTCTATCGAGTTGAGTGCCTGCCTTAACCTTCAACCACCACTGATACGCTTCATCGCAAAGTAGAGATACAGCCCCCCTTAAGCTTTTGCTCGGCAATGAAATCCAAATCATCCATAATGCATTCCGTGGCTTCCATCCAGTACTTGGCCACGTTAGGAGCCACTCCAACGATGCCCCTAAATACCTCAGTCCCATTAGACCAGAGTCATTCCGTAACTAACTCACGGCCCCCAGAACCAGTGTTGGGCCTAGCGACCCTCTCCAAAATCCGTAACATGGCTTGGGACAGTGCGTCGTCCCCAGCCGCATGATCATGAGACCCAGTCCCAGACTTAGTCTCCGTAATTGGGGATATTGGCGTCATGCAAGTATCCAAATTTAAAATCATATCAGATGCGAAGGACTCAACTCGAGCCCCTCTAAGGCCCTTACCACGGCCTCTAGTACCCGTCTACGAGTACCACGTGCGCTCATCGTATATTCAGATTAATCTGTATTAACAGTTTTATGCAAATCAATTTACAGTTCTAATAATTATTAACAAATATTTTATGCAGTAAAGTTATCAGAGTATTCATGGTTTGTTGTCGCAAAGTCGCAGTTTGCTACAGTTTTCAGTTTACTCTACCTAGAGTGTTTCAGTAAGGTTTACTACCTATAGTAGTTTCATAGCATGTTAACAGTTATTTCAGACAGATCCAAACAAAATTTCAATATATTCTAAGCATGTTTTTATATAATTCTAAATAGAGTTTTAGAAACTTACAGGATCGGTGCCAGAGACTGGATGTACCACTTATTTATCAAAAACATTTCAAATCATTTTACAAATCATTTTTTTTAAAAAATCATTCTTTTTACTGCCCAAATCCACATCTGAGTTTTTGCAAACCTGGCTCTGATACCACTAAATGTAACACCCCAACCCGGCCTAGACGTTATGGCCGAAACTGGCGATGTCACATGAGTGTTTTTTTGGAAAACCCTTTTCACTACGTGAAAACCGTTCCAGTTATTATCTTTAATTTAGTCTAGAGTCATATTTCAAATTGCGGAAGCTTTCAAAACCAATTTAATTTACGAAAAACCTTAGTTATTTCGATAAAACCATTCTCTAGCATTGCAATTCTAAAATCCAAATTCACAGTTCAAATCCCAAATCAAAAACGAAAGTCCAAGTCCAAGATTACATCCAAAATTCCTAAAATAATTATGAATGAACGAAATAAAATGTTTAAACTATAAAACCCATAAGTAGAAAGCTAGGGTCACCATCGAGTCCTCCGCTGCACCAATCCAACTACTGCTGGGGATTACTCGGACAGATAAAACAGAAAAGGGTGAGTTTCGCAACTCAGTGTGTACATCCCCACATTCAACATGCATACAGACATATATCAGAAAATAGTCATACTACGGGCCTGAGCCCTTTAAAGAATCAGTGTGAGTTTTAGCCCACTCAGAAACAGAATCAGATGTATATATAAAGTTGGGCCTTAGCCCACGAAGTCAGATATAGCATGCCACAGATCAGATATACAGAAAAATATGCCCACCAACCCTACACGCCAACTCCGTCTAACCCAACACACCATGTGGGGATAAAACTGACCCACCATCCCTGCACACCAAATATGGGGATAATATCGACCCATCCAACCCAACACACTATAAGGTACCGCAATGCAGCACACGTCATAAATATACAGCTTAACTGCCAGACAATAGGCTTATGAAGCCTTTCAGATACTTCCTTCACTTCATTAAACCACCCCAATGCAATTCAGCATACAAACATGGCATGCTAATAAACAGATTAACAGACATATACCCATATACAGAACAGAATAGATATACATGCTAACTAGCACATGCGTTAATCATACATCACATAATCAGATCAGATCTACAGAAATTAGAAGTCTAAGTAATGCTTACCAACCCTATAACCGGTCATAGTCGACTTAGGCGACCCGTGCAACCTTACAGAACATTTCAAAAAATGGGCCCAAATCAACCTTGGCCGGGTGGGTCACACGGCCTGACCCAAATTTCCACACGCCCATGTGGTTCGTGTGTGAGCCCACACGACCTAATCGGTCGAGCCTATTCCTCGCACACGACCTGGCCGGTCATCACACGGTGGTGTCATGCATGCGACACGGCCTGATTCATCGACCACACGGTCATGTATAGCCACACAGCCTACCACACGGGCAGTCCATACACCCATGTGGCGACGATAGTTTTCTTTTCAGCTTTCATCGAATCTCATTTTCTGTGTAATCGGAGTACACACCTAGTATCGATTAGAAACTAATGCGACCACGAACACTTTAGAACCTAATATCAAACAACACGTCCCTTAGTTAGTCACTTAAACTAAGTTTCTAAGAATGGCAAATCCTGAAAGTTAACTATGTCCATACCTCTAACGATTACGACAGTTCCTTGCTGTCTTAAGTGCCGTTTTAGCAATCCACGGCACCTAGATTGTCTCCTAAACAGAAAAGAGTCTCTTAACCACTCAACAAACATAAAAATGAGACAAAAAGTACCCCAACATTTACAGTATTCGCTCCAAATACAGGTATAAGTAATGATAACGAAAAAGGACCAAAAACTATTATTAAAATAAAGAAAAAATTGGCAACAACAGGGGATTTTCGGCTGGAAAGAAAAAGAAAATAGGGAAAATATGGAGAGGGGAAATTTGTAGGGAAAATTCAGCAGGGAGAGAGTGGAATGATTTGGGTTACTCCCAAATCCCTTGTTTTACTCCCACTAAACCTCAGCTATTGCAAACACTCAGTATCCTAAGCCAACTTAAACACTCTTATGGCATTAGTAGCAAAAATAATGCCTTCATTCAAACTCGAACCCAAGACCTCCTTCACATCCATACTCCCCTTATCCACTAAACTAGTAGGCCCATTCTTCTAAGCTTTCCCAACCAATCACTTATAAGCCCTATAACCCAAGACAAGGCTTCATACATATAAAAACCAAATCCCAAGCTAAGGTTTGAACTCAGGACCTTTCACACACACCTAGAACACTTAACCACTGAAGTAGATACAGATTTGTGTCAATTAATCACAAAAGCCAAAACATAAAATTTGGGGTGTTGCACAACTTAAGCAAATAATACATAACATAACATAATTCATATTGAATCATCAACCTACCACATATTCATTCACAAAATTATATATAACTTTCATAATTTCCTCATTTCAATACTTTTACGGTTCATGTACATACCTATACCACATTGTATCAACTTATACACAACCACCTCTCTGATATACCCATTGAACCATTCAGAATACTATCGGATACTCGGGAATCTCGCACCCTAAGTGCCACAAATATAGCCAAAGCTATCTCAATCTCTTATCACATATAATGCTCACACTAAAGCTATCAACTGGTCTGCTCACACAAGCTGACGATCATTACAAAGCTACATGGTGTTGCTCACACAAGCTGACGAGTATTCGCAACACATGCCAAATAACTCAGCCACCGGTAGGACGTACAAACTAGCACCCAAATCACATAACCCTTAATGACATGTCATTCGTATCCTAATCTATTCCTAAGGTTCAACCGGGGCTTTCTCACTTGTCGAATCATCGTTGAACATGTTCGCAGTGTCATATACATAATTTATGCAATATCAAAGCATTAAGACACAAGTGTAATAATGTTTAACACATACGAACTTACCTCGAATGCAAAAACAGCGTAATAAGTCGATTAATTTGAAACCTTGTTCTTTCCCCGATCTAAATCTATATTTTGCCTTTCTTGATCTAAATAAAATCAAATTTAGTTTATTTAATTATCACTCTATTCAATTTAGTCCAAAATACACATTAATAAAAATTACACTTTTGCCCCTAACATTTCAACATTTTTACAATTTAGTCCTTATTTCATACAATCATGAATTCATGCAATTCAACCAAAACCCATGCTAGCTGAATTTCAGTTAGGTCTCTAGCAGTCCATATTTTTCATTTATTTCACAATTTAACCATAAAATTTACACATTTCACAATTTAATCTCTAATTGGACATTTTACTAAAAATCACTTAACAAATGTTGTTTATCTAACAACAAGCATGCATTTTCTACCATTAAAAATCAAAACACACATAGATTCATCAATGAGAAAACCTTAAACCTTTAACAGGTTTGCAAATTAGCCTCTAGGCTAGCTAGATTAAGTTGCAACGATCTCAAAAATATAAAAATCATTAAAAGGGGACAAAAATCACTTACCAATCAAACTTCAAAATGATCGAACCCAAAAATGGACAAAAATGGTTTCTTTTTCTTCAATATTCGATTGAAGATGATGAAAAAAAAGATGATAATATATTTTTTATTTTATTTATTTAGTCTTTATTTAATTATTTACTATTATAACCTTTAATTAAACATTAAAAATCACTTAATACATGTCCATAAAAATCCACTAACATTAGCAATAATATATTTACCAAATAAGGACCTTTACTTTAATATTCCATAGCTATTAGACACCTTTAACTAATAGAACATAGATTTTACATTTTAAGCGATTTAGTCCTTTTTATCAAATTAAGTAGTCAAACAATAAATTTTCTTAACGAAAATTTCACACCATTATATTATCATACTGTAGACATTAAAATAATAATAAAATAATTACTTTGAATTCAAATTTGTGGTCTCAAAACCACTATTCCGATTTGACTAAAAACGTGCTGTTACAAAAACATGTTACTTTTATGGTTTATGAAATATCCCCACACTTAAGCGTTTGCTTGTCCTCAAGCAAAATCCTCAACTCACAATTGAAATTAAACTTTCTCAACTCATAATTCTCATCAATAATGTTTTGTCACAATTCACAAATAATCATACGTTGATAATTCAGCTAAAAGAGCATTAAAGATTCAAACAATCCAAGTCGAGCATTTTTAAGTCATGGAAACATAGGTATTTCCCCTTATCTAAGTAATTACCTTTAATTCAAAATTGAAAAGAATTGACATCCTCACTAAAGATTCACTCAAATTACTCAAAGTGTTTAAGGTTAAAAAATAAGCACTCAATAGTCAAACATGAAAAGTCATTACCATAGGCTTGCATGAAAATCAAATCTCCACCACTATAAAATGAAATGATACACAAATCAAAATGTCTTTAAGAGGTTGTAATGGGGATTAGGTTAAAGGTGTGGAGAAAGGCTGAAAGAGAGGGTTAGAATCGAGATCAAATTGATAAATTATCAAACTAGAAAAATACCAAATGCTGAATTACAAATAATTACATCAGTCAAAACTATTCAGAATAACACGAGCTTCTTCTCAAAATATGAATTTAACTATTCAAGCTCAATTAACAAAGAACTAAATAACTATATATGTATTTTTTTCTTTCTTTTTTTTATGTAAATAGGAAGAAATAATTCAGCAACTTAATCAAAAGGCTTAATTAGGCAATTAACCAAATCAAATCTCGATAAAAATGAAGTCAATAAAATGGGAAGAATAATAAAAAATGAGTTCTGAGTTATCATTAATGGGTAAGTCAAGAAACGGTGTGTTAGGCTCAAAGGGGTTCTCTAAGGATTAATTATTAAGGTAGGCTTTTATGGGAAAAGTGGGTTAAAAGCTAAGTGTCTTTATCATCTCAGTATATCATATCAAAGGTGTGGTCTCAACGTGCATAATTGAAGCAATTTCTAGAATAATAAATCAGTACTGACACACTCATAACCAATAATAAAGTGAGCAAGAAAAGTGCATGCTCTAAAGGCTAAAAATCTTATAAAAAATTATAGTTTTTGATATCAATCTTGTAAATTTCAAACTTCAGGTAATACATCAATTCAAGGAAACAACCTAAAAAAATTTACTTATAAAAATAGAATTATCATGCTTGGTTCTCTCATGTCTTAGAGTTTAAACAATCAATGCACAAATATTTATGAATTTATTCTAAAACATATCAATGAAGATCACAAATCAATAAGAATTCATTCTAATAGTAATAAGAGAGAATTACTTGAACACAAGACATAATTCAGGGATTTTCTAATAATCATATAAATACCCTCCCCACACTTAAGATGTACATTGTCCTCAATGTACAAACAAAAATAATCACAGTAGAAACAAAATATCATAAGAGAGGGAGAGAATTGAAACTACCCTGAATATTGGATGAAATCCCAGAATAGTGAAAAGTGGAATTGTAGACAAATCTTAAATGTAGTGCATGATTCTAAACAAGCTATTAAGAAAATAAACACCAGTAGTAAAGAAGATTAAGGGATTATACTCGATTAGAAACAAGCATAAGAAATAAAAATATAGTTCAAAATATAAAAGAAAAAGAAGTCTAAGAAAATAAAAATAATCATAAAAATAAAAATAAAATAAAATAAATGGTCTTAATGGTCCTCATCATCAGACACATTGGTGTCGTGAGTCGTCGGTGCTGGAGACGAGATATGGAAATGCTGACAGATCCTCTGCAATGTCACGTCAAGACTGTCAAACCTCTGAGCGTAGTATTGCTCGAAGCAAATGAACCGCTCGGAGATGTCCTCTGAAGTAGGAGCAGTAGGAATAGGGCGGTGACTCGAAGTTGGATGCTATGGCGGGTCCTCGTGATCGAGAGGAACATCATCAGTGAAGTCCTCGGGTTCATTTTGAGTGTCAAAAAGAAACAATTGATATTGAGGAGGGTCCACTCCACGATGCCGCTTAATCATCCTCATGTGTATTATGCTCGAGATTCCCTATAGGGACATCTGGCTGACAAGTGTGAGTGTGGTAGACTGCTCCGGTGTGTCTAGGAGACTGAAGTGTCGAGCAAGGCAAGTCACATAAAGGTCTAAACAAATGGGGCCCTTCCTGTGGTGGTCAATCTGATGGCAGAAGGCTAGAGCGATGAAGTATGCCAAATCAAATATATGTCCGTGTGCCATGCTCCATAAAAAATAAGCATTATGAGTGCTAACGACTCCAGTGCTCTCTCCTATCTGTCAAAGTGTGAGCTAAAAGTGCATGAAGGTACCGTAAACTTAGAGAAAGAGAAGTCGCCTTAGAGTGACTTGCATCATAGAGTGTCTGGCTCACTGTTTCGGTCCAACAACATGATGGTGTATGATGAATGTGCCGATGAAGTCAAAAGAAATTCTCGGCGCTCATAAATTCCTCTATGTAAAGTCCCATAGCAATACCAAACTTAGGGACGCTCATGTGGCGCACCAAACCACCAAGTTGAAAAGTGATGTTTCCTTGCTTGTCATGAGTCGTCATGACCTGTTGTACAAGAAATGTCGCACTGAACTCCAAGGTAAGCTCCATGCAGGTGGGCTCGATGATGGAGAAGAATTTGTCCCACAGAGCTGTGGCAACAAAGGCACGAGCATCATCAGCTAGTCAGACTTGCTCCAACGTGGCCCAATCAATACAGCGACCTAGGTCGAGTGGTCATACACGAGGGAGCTGATATAAATCCTCTTGGGGGCCCATCAAAAATCAGAGACAAGGGTGGCAGGCCTCGGCAGAAACGCTCTAGGAGGAGGTCACACCAGAGGTCTTTTGCTTTTTCAAAGTGGTGATCACGACCTTGGACTTGCCACGAGTGTTCGTCATAATATGCCTACAATAAAGTGATTAAATAAATCAAATTGACGAATCAACATAATAGGCAAGCCAATAATAAATAAATAGCCACGTTCAGCTCAGCAATAGAAAATTGACTTATAAGAATGCTACTACACAGTATAAAGCTAAATAGATGAGCAATATAAAATTGAATAGGCAAGCAGAATATGAATAAAATCAAAAAGAAAATTATCATAAAGTAAAATAAATGCAAATGACTGTTGATGTCCAAAATCAGATTAAGCATAGCCATAAAATTATCACTAAAGAGCTAACTAACAAGAACAAATAAAGCAATAAAGTAAAACTAGTAAAACTAATAAAGAGAAAATAAAATAAAAATAAAAATAAAAGTAAATAATAATAATAATGAGAAAAGGAAAGAAAAATGCAACCGACGGCGGTTGGTATGGTCGGAGTTATGAACAGCGACGGATCAGTAGTGGTTCAGTGGTGGTGGTGCATGCAAGGTAGGGGTTATAGGGTGGTCGATGAAGTGAGGCTGGTCGAGTGAGAGATGGGAGGAAAGAAAGGGAAGAAAGGAGAAAAATAGAAAGGGGAAGGATTGGTCGGCGTGAGGTTGGGGGTTGATTGGGGCTGGTCTAGAACGAGAGGTAGGGGTGGTCATTTGGGTGGCTGGTCAGTCTGAGCTGAAAGGGGCGATTGGTAAGGAGAGTGTGAAGTAGGGTTGATGTGACAGTGATGGAAGAGAGGTGCAAGAGGAGAAGGTAGGTGCGGCGATGGAAGAAGAGAATAGGGAAAAGAGAATGGAAGGGAAAGGAGAGGGGAAAGGCGGTTGGTGCGAGTGACGGTAGGGGAGAGTTGGCCTTCCGAAATGGCAAGAAAGGTGAATGACAACTAGGGTGCTTGGGGATTTAGGAGGAAGAAGACAAAATAGAAAAAGAATGAAAAGGGAATTAGGTTTTTTAAATGGTGACACAGTCATGTAAGGCTCGTGTTAGGCCATACGATCGTGTCACATGCCCGTGTGTCCAAGCCGTGTGCAATCTACTTTGCTTCTCCCATGCCAATGTGACTTCCCACATGTCCGTATGGCTTAGCCGTGTCTCGTACATGGTTGTGTGTCTTTCCCTTGTAACTCTCTAACTTGTTTTAAAATTGAAAAAATTAGCTCCAGGTTTCACATGTCCGTGTGGACTACTTTAGGCTGTGTCTCTATCGATTTTTTGAAAAACTAAGTCCCAGGATCCACACAGCCAAGGACACATCCGTGTGTCCCAGCCATGTGGGTTACACAGCCATGTCGTCAGATCGTGTAACTCACTGTCGATTTCTTTAAAAATTTAAAACTAAGTCTGAAAATTCCACATGGCACGGCTAAAGACAAGCCCGTGTGTCCTGGCTGTGTGGGTTTTAAAAACTCAATTTTTTTATTTTGAAAATTAATTAATTTTAAAAATATCATGAAATAAAATTAAGAAAATTAGTAGTGTTAGCACTCAGGTTGCCTCCCGAGAAGCGCTTATTTAAAGTTTAAGCTCAACTTACCTCATATTCTCACAGTCACGGTGATTCGTGAAGTTGAAACTCCTCTTTCTCATTGTCAATTCTATAATCAAAATAAGGTTTGAGTCGAGTACTATTTACCTTGAAAGTCCCAAATTCAGAATGTGTTACCTCGACTATACCGTATGAGAAGACATTCAATATCGTAAAAAGAGTTGCTCCATTTGCATTAAGCTCTGAAGTGGCAATTAGAAGGTCCATTTTATCTAATAATACCTGATCCCAACCTTAAATTGATTTGTTTCATCATTATGCTCATCATGGTGTTGCTTCGGTTCTGCATGTATTCTCAGTTTCTCCTCGACATATGTTCGCCATTTGTCTAGTTCATTGATTTGTAGCATTCGTTCTTTATGAGTCATTCTGTTTTTGTCGCATAAGCTAGAACATGGCTCCATCACATTTTTCCGAGGGATTTCTTGCAAAGAAGGTTAAACCACAAGGTTACTTTCTAAATCATCTCGATTACAAGATATCTTAGTAGAATCACGAGCTTGTAGAGTATTTGTGTCATCTCCTACACGAAGTATTAGTTCACCTGTACCAACATCAATAATAGTTCTAGCAGTTGCTAAAAAGGGTTGTCCTAAAATTAAGGGTACGTCATTATCCTCATCCATGTCTAAAACAACAAAATCAACTGGGAATATAAATTTATCAATTTTCACAAGTACATCTTCAACAATACCCCTAGGAAATCTGATGGTTCTATCTGCTAATTGAATACTCATCCTAGTTTGTTTGGGTTTCCCAAGACTTAGTTACTTAAACATTTTATAGGGCATGTCATTAATACTAGCCCCT
The DNA here is from genome assembly GCF_007990345.1 of Gossypium hirsutum. Classification (NCBI taxonomy): domain Eukaryota; kingdom Viridiplantae; phylum Streptophyta; class Magnoliopsida; order Malvales; family Malvaceae; genus Gossypium; species Gossypium hirsutum. Next base: position 43,761,703 of record NC_053428.1, read on the forward strand.
AAATCAGCCAAAACATTATTAACATTTAAACTACCAATTCAACAAGGAATAGTAAACATCCCTAGATCTTTCAATTTGTTGGGTTGTTTATTCTGCAAAATGGCCGAGCAAACTGCATGTAACAGCCCTAATTCAACCCTAGTCGGAATGTGGTTTCGGGACCACAAAACCGAGTCATAAAATTTAGTTAAAATTTTATTTGCATATCTTATATGTGTGATAGTACTTGTACAAAAATTTGATGTTTTAATTTTATATTAGGAATGTGAATTTTGCTTGAAAGGATCTAGTTGAAAGACTTGGAAAATTATGATAGGTAAATAAGTAAGGACCAAATAGTATTAAAGTGGGAAAGTGTTGTCCTTGCATGTCAAATTAGCCAAACTAAAGCATAGTGGCCGGCCATGCTATGGGTGGAAACATGTCTCCAACATGTTATGCTAGTGATGTATGTTAAGAAAAATAAAATAATGAGCATGGTGATTAAATAATGAAAGGAAGGGTGATGAAAAAAAAAATAATATGGTCTCATCCATACCCCCTTGTTGCCGTGAATTGAAGAAAGAAAACAAAAAAAAAGTGTTCATTCTTGAACATCTTGGCCGAATAGAGGAAAGAAAGGAAGGGGAAAGGCTTGAGAAAATCGGCTATGGTGGTTTGCTAGACTAAGGTATGTTTGATGTTGTCCTTGAGATGCATGCATGTTTTAGTAATTGACTTGAGTTCTAAATAGCCCATGTTCAAATCTTGAATCTTGTTGGTAACATGAGCAATCGGTCATGAGAAAGTGTTCAAGAAATGGTTGTTGTTCATGTTATTTGGATGAGAAATGGTGAGTTTTGTTGTTTCATGTTAAAGTTAGGTGAATGATGATAGAGGAGTGTTTGAACTATAAAAAGAATCGGCTACCTTGTTATGAGCTAGAGCCGAATGTGAGTTTGGTTGTGTTTGAATATTACATGCTTGGTAGAATGGTGGATGAAGGTGCCGAATGTATGTTGGATTGATAGAGTCTCCAAATTGATTTTATGTGTGTATGCATGACCTAATATACGTGGTCACATGAGTAAGGAAATGAGTTATTTGATATGTGGTAAAAGTTAAGTACTAAATCGAAGGTTGCTAAAATTGCCATTTCTTTAGCCGAATATGTGTTTGATCAATGAAGGAATTGTTGAAGAATATAGGTGAACTTGGTGAGAGTATTCGGCTTAGTGTATAAATGATATAAAGATTTTAGGAAATTGTTTTGGTTAGGTGTATGTATGATTAAGTATATTCGGTAATATACTTAAAGTGGGTACATGATATTACATTATAATTATTGAGCTTAAGTATATGGATATGTGTATATGTGGTCATATAATGACATTTTGGTTTGAAAATTTAATGATATGTGATTGCCGAATGTGATAAATAAATTCATGTTATTGGGTTAAATATTGAATACTCTTATTTGTATTATTTAAGCTCAAGAACCTAAAGGAGAGGCGTCCAACAAGGGGAAATCGAAGGTCATCGAGTAGCCGACTCGGAATTATTTTACCCAACATAAAGTAAGTCATTAAGCATATAGTTGGTATTAATTCAAATGGTCATAACGTTTATGTAATGATGCTGAATGGAATGAATAAATATATATATATATGCATGTACGTATGTGGTGATGAAAGTGTTGAATGAAAAGAAAAGAGGTGAGATGTATTGAGTTGTTGATCTCGGCACTAAATGTGCGGGTATAAACATTTATGACCATGAGATTGGCGCTAAGTGTGCGGGTTTAAATTGTGCAGCACTAAGTGTGCGAATTGAATATGTAGCACTAAGTGTGCGAGTTTGATTATGTAGCACTAAGTGTGCGAGTTTGACTATGTAGCACTAAGTGTGCGAGTTTGATTATGTAGCACTAGGTGTGCGAGCTAATTATATAGCACTGAGTGTGCGGACTTAATATGTTCTTGAATCATTATGGACACTAAGTGTGCGACACTATTGAGTCGATCACGGACAGCGGATCGGGTAAGTATCTTGAGCTCATGGCTAATAGGTGCTATGTCTATATTTGGAGTTGAGCTTGGTAAGTTTGAACCCATGTGACGAATATACTTGAAGTCACGTACATAAGATTTATCGTGGAATGGGTGAAAGGCCGTTTAGTTGTATGATTGTAACGAAAATAAAATGATTTATGAAAATGCCTCGAATATCCTATTGATGAGTATATGGAATGTGAATGCATGATTTGGTATGAGATTGAACCGATAGGTCGGAGGAACTATGGTATGGTTCGGTATGGATGGAGTAACTAGCCTCGTTCCATTTTGTTTCCTCTTGTGATAATGTTATTAATGGATGGTAGTGTATTGCTTATGACTTACTGAGTTATAAACTCACTCGGTGTTTCCTTGTCACCCATACTAGGTTTCTTGGACTCGTCTCTTTTTGCGTGGTCGGGCCGTCATCGAAGTCATCACACCGGATAGCAAGTTTTGGTACTTTCTTCTTAGTTGGCTTAGGAGAACATTTCGGCATGTATAGGCTATTATGTTGTGTTTGAACTTTGGTATGTAATCTTTTAGCCATGCGAAAACGGCATAAATGTTCGGTTGGGTTTGGATTCATAACGTTAGGTCGCAAATCTTGATAATTCGACCTTTTTATGCCATACGTCATGGTTGATTATTTTGGTGTTAAAATTCATGATATGGCAATAGTGTAGTAGGGGGAAGTTTGACAATGATTAGCCTTTGGCATGGTTAGTCATGATCATAATTTGTGATATGCATGATGAATTATTAGTTAGATCAAGGAGTAAACACGAAGTGGGCATAGTTGCTTTCGTAACAGATGCTGGAAGCAGCAGTGACATGAGATTGAAAAATCACTAAAAATAGTAGGGGTGGAATTAATTGATGAATAAATTATGTAATCGAATTTTGATGAGTCTATTTTCATATAGAAGTAACGAAAGGATCATATGGACAGTATGTTAAGAGATAATCAGGTTCTCGTGGGACAGGGCCAGAACGGTTTCTGGATTCCCTGCTCCGACTTTGGAAATTCATTATAAATTAACCAGAGATAATTAGGAGTCATACCATATATGTATAGATTCCTCTCTGAGTCTAGTTTCTAAAGAAACAAACCGCATCAGTATGGAAGCTCTGTACAGGGAGATATCCAGGTCGTAATGCGCAAAGGTCAGTGTAGTCGACCCCAGTAACATGGGAGACTTTGACTAATAAACTGTACTAATTGGCCCGACCAAAAATTCTAGAAAAAAATATGTAGATGGGAATATGAGTCTAGTTTTAGGGGAAATTCACGGAACTGGATTTTGAGTTCCAGAGCTCAAGATATGATTTTTAAAGCGACTAGTACGCAGATTGACAGCTTGTCTGGAAAAATTTTAATAAGTGGTTTGAAGTCTGTTAACACCTCGTGTTCGACTCCGGCGACGGCCTCGGGTTCGGGGTGTTACATTTGATTGGTATCAGAGCTATGGTTTAGTTGGTTCTAGGACTACCATAGCACGTGTGAGTCTAGCTATACATGCCTTAATGTTAATGTTTAAATGTGTGATGACTTCTGACGGTTAAAATGTTTTTGTTTTGATTAGTAAATGGACCCCGGTGTAGAAGGAACCTTAGTGGATGACGTTGAAAGTGTAGCGGCTGCTCCTGCACAAGGGACACCGCCTATTGAACCTCAGTCATCTGCGAATAATCAAGGTGAGGGGGCTAAACAAGCCTTCTTTACCATGATGAATGAGTGGGTCGCGCAGTATGCCCGAACCAATCCGGCTGTCCAACAATTCCCGAATTTGAATAATCCACCCCCGGAGCCAGTAATGCCATCAGTTACTGATCCTGTGAGGCTGAGTAAGCCACCTGTAGACTTGATTAGGAAGCGCGGGGCTGAGGAGTTCAGGGCCATAGTTACTGATGATGCTGAAAGGGCCGAGTTCTGGCTTGATAACACCGTTCGGGTGTTTGATGAACTGTCATGCACACCCGATGAATGTCTAAAGTGTGCTATATCCTTGTTGCGGGACTCAGCCTACTATTGGTGGAGGACCCTGATTTCCATAGTCCCAAACGAACGAGTAACTTGGGACTTCTTTCAGACGGAATTTCGAAAGAAATATATTAGTCAACGGTTCATTGATCAAAAGCGTAAGGAATTCTTGGAACTCAAGCAAGGCCGTATGACAGTATCTGAATACGAACATGAATTCGTAAGACTCAGTAGGTATGCCTGGGAGTGTGTAGCTGATGAGGTTGCTATGTGCAAAAGATTCGAAGAAGGATTGAATGAGGATTTAAAGCTACTAATGGGTATTTGGAAATAAAAGAATTCGTAACACTAGTCGAACAAGCCTGCAAGGCGGAAGAACTTGGAAAGGAGAAGAAGAAGGCTGAATTTGAAGCTAGAGACTACCGTAAAAGATCGACGGGTAAAGCCCCGTTCTCAGCCGTAAAGAAGTTCAGGGAGGACACTAATAAGTCGAGGACGATTGCGGGAATTTCCATCAGAGCAAGACCATCGACGGACTCCCGAGCTACTTCGGTAGCTAGTGTGGGCAATAATCGTCTAGAGAAACCTGAATGTCCCCAATGCGGAAGACGACACCTAGGTGAATGTTGGGGTAAGTCTACTAACAGGGCCTGTTACGGATGCGGTTCGAAGGACCACTTCATTAGAGATTGCACGGAGCTTGATGAGAAGAATAAGATTCAAGGTGCAAGACCTAGTGGAGTGACAACTATAGGTAGACCACCGAGAATTTTGGGAGGTAGGGGTGGTAGTCAGAGAGGGGCCTCTGATACGGCTGTTCAAGCCGAGAACCGTACTCCTGCTAGAGCTTATGCCATCCGCGCACGAGAGGAGGCATCCTCCCCTGACGTCATCACTGGTACCTTCACTCTCTTTGATACTAATGTGATTGCATTGATTGACCCTGGCTCTACTCATTCATATGTATGCGAAACCTTAGCATCCAGTAAGACTCTACCTGTTGAGTCTACTGAGTTCGTAATTCGAGTGTCAAACCCTTTGGGTCAATGCGTATTTGTTGATAAAGTGTGTAAGAGATGCCCTCTAATAATCCGAGAATCCTGTTTTTCAGCCGATTTGATGCTTTTGCCGTTTGACGAATTTGATGTTATTCTTGGTTTGGATTGGTTGACCGCGCATGATGCGGTTGTGAATTGCAAAAGCAAGACTATTGATTTGAGGTGCGCAAATAACGAGATAATTCGAGTTGAGTCTGCGGACTTAAGGGGGTTGCCAGCTGTAATATCAGCAATGTTGGCCCAGAAATATGTGAGAAAAGGGTGCGAAGCATACCTTGCGTATGTACTTGATGACAAAGAGTTAGAAAAGAAACCCGAATCTGTGCCGGTGGTTTGTGAATACCTGGATGTTTTTCCTGAAGAGTTACCGAGTTTGCCACCTGTTCGGGAGATAGAGTTTGGTATTGAGCTTGTACCTGGAACTACGCCAATTTCGATAGCTCCGTATCGTATGGCACTAACCGAGTTAAAAGAGTTGAAAGCTCAGTTGCAAGAATTGACGGATAGAGGTTTCGCTCGACCAAGTTTCTCACCTTGGGGTGCACCAGTATTGTTCGTGAAAAGAAGGACGGAACCATGAGGTTGTGCATTGACTATCGTCAACTGAATAAAGTGACGATAAAGAACAAATATCCGTTGCCGCGCATCGATGATTTGTTCGACCAACTGAAGGGAGCCTCAGTGTTCTCAAAAATAGATTTGAGATCAGGCTATTATCAGTTGCGAATTCGAGATTCGGACATACCCAAAACTGCTTTCAGAACGAGGTACGGTCACTACGAGTTCTTAGTGATGCCGTTTGGGCTCACTAATGCCCCTGCAGTATTTATGGATTTGATGAATCGGATCTTCAGACCATATTTGGATCGGTTCGTAGTTGTGTTCATTGATGACATCTTGGTCTATTCAAGAGATGAGATCGAACATGCTGAACACCTGAGATTAGTGTTGCAAATTTTGCGGGATAAGCAGTTATATGCTAAGTTCAGTAAGTGTGAGTTCTGGTTAAGAGAGGTTAGCTTCTTGGGTCATGTGGTATCCGCATCGGGTATTCGAGTTGACCCGAACAAAATCTCAGCCATACTTAACTGGAAACCTCCGAGAAATATTACTGAGGTTCGGAGCTTTTTGGGGCTCGCCGGTTATTACCGACGATTTGTCAAAGGTTTCTCGATGATAGCCACACCAATGACGAAGCTACTTCAAAAGGATGTTAAGTTCGAATGGACGGAGAAATGTCAGAAAAGTTTCGATCAACTGAAAACTTATTTGGCTGAAGCTCCAATTTTAGTGCAACCTAAATCAGGCAAAGAGTTTGTCATTTATAGTGACGCATCCCTACTCGGGTTGGGTTGCGTATTGATGCAAGAAGGTCGAGTTGTGGCCTATGCGTCGAGACAATTGAAGCCACACGAGAGAAATTATCCGACCCATGATCTCGAACTAGCTGCCATCGTATTTGCTTTGAAAATATGGCGACATTATTTGTTTGGTGAGAAGTGCCATGTATTTTCGGATCACAAAAGTCTCAAATATTTGATGACTCAAAGAGACTTAAATCTGCGACAAAGACGTTAGCTTGAGTTGTTGAAAGATTACGAACTTGTCATTGATTACCACCCGGGAAAGGCTAATGTGGTTGCGGACGCCTTAAGCCGGAAATCGATGTTTGCTTTACGAGCGATGAATGTGCACTTGTCTGTTCTACCCGACAATGTGTTAGTAGCTGAATTAAAAGCCAAACCATTATTGATTCATCAAATTCGTGAAGCCCAGAAAGTTGATGATGAATTGGTTGCAAAACGGGCTGAGTGTGTTCCGAACAAGGAATCGGAGTTTCGAATGGATGATGATGATTGTTTGAGGTTTAGAAGTCATTTGTGTGTTCCAAGGAATTCGGAACTTATTTCGATGATTTTGAATGAGGCTCATAGTGGCCGAATGTCTATCCACCCGGGTAGTACTAAAATGTACAACGATCTGAAACGTCAGTTTTGGTGGCATGGTATGAAACGAGACATCTCTGACTTTGTTTCGAGATGCTTAATATGTCAACAAGTGAAAGCAGAACATCAAGTGCCTTCAGGATTACTTCAGCCGATCATGATACCCGAGTGGAAATGGGATCGAGTCACAATGGACTTTGTGTCCGGGCTGCCATTGTCAGCAAGTAAGAAGGATGCGATTTGGGTTGTTGTCGATCGACTGACTAAGTCGGCTCACTTTATCCCCGTGCGTACGGATTTTTCATTGGATAAACTAGCTGAATTGTACGTTTCTCAAATTGTGAGATTACATGGAGTACCTATTTCTATTGTGTCAGATAGAGACCCAAGATTTACATCGCGATTTTGGAAGAAATTGCAAGAAGCTTTGGGTACCAAGCTGCATTTTAGCACTGCTTTTCACCCCCAAACCGATGGTCAATCTGAACGAACAATTCAGATACTCGAGGATATGTTGAGATGTTGCGTCTTAGAGTTCTGTGGTTCATGGGAAAGATATTTGCCTTTGATTGAATTTGCTTATAACAATAGCTTTCAATCAAGCATTAAGATGGCACCTTACGAGGCTTTATACAGTCGCAAGTGCCGTACCCCATTATTTTGGACTGAACTTAGTGAAAGTAAAATCTTTGGGGTTGATTTGATTAAGGATGCCGAGCAGAAAGTCCGAGTAATTCGCGAAAGTTTGAAAGCCGCTTCAGATCGTCAAAAGTCGTATGCGGATTTGAAAAGAAAAGACATTGAATATCAGGTTGGAGATAAAGTATTTCTCAAAGTTTCACCCTGGAAGAAGGTGCTTAGATTTGGTCGTAAGGGCAAATTGAGTCCGAGATTCATCGGCCTGTACGAAGTATCCGAACGAGTTGGACCAGTTGCATACCGATTAATTTTGCCCCCTGAGCTTGAAAAGATTCACGACGTCTTTCATGTTTCGATGCTTCGACGCCATCGATCTGATCCATCGCATATAATTAGCCCATCAGAGGTTGAAATTCAAGCCGATATGAGTTATGAAGAAGAACCGATACGTATCCTAGCTCGTGAAGTGAAGGAGTTGCGAAACAAAAGGGTTCCGTTAGTGAAGGTGTTATGGCTCAAACATGGGATCGAGGAAGCTACTTGGGAAACCGAGAGCTTGATGAAAGAACGATACCCAAACCTATTTACCGGTAAGATTTTCGGGGACGAAAATTTCTTAAGTGGGGGAGAGTTGTAATAGCCCTAATTCGACCCTAGTCGGAATGTGGTTTCGGGACCACAAAACCGAGTCATAAAATTTAGTTAAAATTTTATTTGCATATCTTATATGTGTGATAGTACTTGTACAAAAATTTGATGTTTTAATTTTATATTAGGAATGTGAATTTTGCTTGAAAGGATCTAGTTGAAAGACTTGGAAAATTATGATAGGTAAATAAGTAAGGACCAAATAGTATTAAAGTGGGAAAGTGTTGTCCTTGCATGTCAAATTAGCCAAACTAAAGCATAGTGGCCGGCCATGCTATGGGTGGAAACATGTCTCCAACATGTTATGCTAGTGATGTATGTTAAGAAAAATAAAATAATGAGCATGGTGATTAAATAATGAAAGGAAGGGTGATGAAAAAAAAATAATATGGTCTCATCCATACCCCCTTGTTGCCGTGAATTGAAGAAAGAAAACAAAAAAAAAAGTGTTCATTCTTGAACATCTTTGGCCGAATAGAGGAAAGAAAGGAAGGGGAAAGGCTTGAGAAAATCGGCTATGGTGGTTGCTAGACTAAGGTATGTTTGATGTTGTCCTTGAGATGCATGCATGTTTTAGTAATTGACTTGAGTTCTAAATAGCCCATGTTCAAATCTTGAATCTTGTTGGTAACATGAGCAATCGGTCATGAGAAAGTGTTCAAGAAATGGTTGTTGTTCATGTTATTTGGATGAGAAATGGTGAGTTTTGTTGTTTCATGTTAAAGTTAGGTGAATGATGATAGAGGAGTGTTTGAACTATAAAAAGAATTGGCTACCTTGTTATGAGCTAGGGCCGAATGTGAGTTTGGTTGTGTTTGAATATTACATGCTTGGTAGAATGGTGGATGAAGGTGCCGAATGTATGTTGGATTGATAGAGTCTCCAAATTGATTTTATGTGTGTATGCATGACCGAATATACGTGGTCACATGAGTAAGGAAATGTGTTATTTGATATGTGGTAAAAGTTAAGTACTAAATCGAAGGTTGCTAAAATTGCCATTTCTTTAGCCGAATATGTGTTTGATCAATGAAGGAATTGTTGAAGAATATAGGTGAACTTGGTGAGAGTATTCGGCTTAGTGTATAAATGATATAAAGATTTTAGGAAATTGTTTTGGTTAGGTGTATGTATGATTAAGTATATTCGGCAATATACTTAAAGTGGGTACATGATATTACATTATAATTATTGAGCTTAAGTATATGGATATGTGTATATGTGGTCATATAATGACATTTTGGTTTGAAAATTTAATGATATGTGATTGCCGAATGTGATAAATAAATTCATGTTATTGGGTTAAATATTGAATACTCTTATTTGTATTATTTAAGCTCAAGAACCTAAAGGAGAGGCGTCCAACAAGGGGAAATCGAAGGTCATCGAGTAGCCGACTCGGAATTATTTTACCCAACATAAAGTAAGTCATTAAGCATATAGTTGGTATTAATTCAAATGGTCATAACGTTTATGTAATGATGCTGAATGGAATGAATAAATATATATATATGCATGTACGTATGTGGTGATGAAAGTGTTGAATGAAAAGAAAAGAGGTGAGATGTATTGAGTTGTTGATCTCGGCACTAAATGTGCGGGTATAAACATTTATGACCATGAGATTGGCGCTAAGCGTGCGGGTTTAAATTGTGCAGCACTAAGTGTGCGAATTGAATATGTAGCACTAAGTGTGCGAGTTTGATTATGTAGCACTAAGTGTGCGAGTTTGACTATGTAGCACTAAGTGTGCGAGTTTGATTATGTAGCACTAGGTGTGCGAGCTGATTATATAGCACTGAGTGTGCGGACTTAATATGTTCTTGAATCATTATGGACACTAAGTGTGCGACACTATTGAGTCGATCACGGACAGCGGATCGGGTAAGTATCTTGAGCTCATGGCTAATAGGTGCTATGTCTATATTTGGAGTTGAGCTTGGTAAGTTTGAACCCATGTGACGAATATACTTGAAGTCACGTACATAAGATTTATCGTGGAATGGGTGAAAGGCCGTTTAGTTGTATGATTGTAACGAAAATAAAATGATTTATGAAAATGCCTCGAATATCCTATTGATGAGTATATGGAATGTGAATGCATGATTTGGTATGAGATTGAACCGATAGGTCGGAGGAACTATGGTATGGTTCGGTATGGATGGAGTAACTAGCCTCGTTCCATTTTGTTTCCTCTTGTGATAATGTTATTAATGGATGGTAGTGTATTGCTTATGACTTACTGAGTTATAAACTCACTCGGTGTTTCCTTGTCACCCATACTAGGTTTCTTGGACTCGTCTCTTTTTGCGTGGTCGGGCCGTCATCGAAGTCATCACACCGGATAGCAAGTTTTGGTACTTTCTTCATAGTTGGCTTAGGAGAACATTTCGGCATGTATAGGCTATTATGTTGTGTTTGAACTTTGGTATGTAATCTTTTAGCCATGCGAAAATGGCATAAATGTTCGGTTGGGTTTGGATTCATAACGTTAGGTCGCAAATCTTGATAATTCGACCTTTTTATGCCATACGTCATGGTTGATTATTTTGGTGTTAAAATTCATGATATGGCAATAGTGTAGTAGGGGGAAGTTTGACAATGATTAGCCTTTGGCATGGTTAGTCATGATCATAATTTGTGATATGCATGATGAATTATTAGTTAGATCAAGGAGTAAACACGAAGTGGGCATAGTTGCTTTCGTAACAGATGCTGGCAGCAGCAGTGACATGAGATTGAAAAATCACTAAAAATAGTAGGGGTGGAATTAATTGATGAATAAATTATGTAATCGAAGTTCGATGAGTCTATTTTCATATAGAAGTAACGAAAGGATCATATGGACAATATGTTAAGAGATAATCAGGTTCTCGTGGGACAGGGCCAGAACGGTTTCTGGATTCCCTGCTCCGACTTTGGAAATTCATTATAAATTAACCAGAGATAATTAGGAGTCATACCATATATGTATAGATTCCTCTCTGAGTCTAGTTTCTATAGAAACAAACGGCATCAGTATGGAAGTTCTGTACAGGGAGATATCCAGGTCGTAATGCGCAAAGGTCAGTGTAGTCGACCCCAGTAACATGGGAGACTTTGACTAATAAACTGTACTAATTGGCCTGACCAAAAATTCTAGAAAAAACTATGTAGATGGGAATATGAGTCTAGTTTCAGGGAAAATTCACAGAACTGGATTTTGAGTTCCAGGGCTCAAGATATGATTTTTAAAGCGACTAGTACGCAGATTGACAGCTTGTCTGGAAAAATTTTAATAAGTGGTTTGAAGTCTGTTAACACCTCGTGTTCGACTCCGGCGACGGCCTCGGGTTCGGGGTGTTACACTGCATTTACCTTCACATGCAACGAATCATCTATCTTCCGTTTGTTTGTTAAAAGATCCTTTAAAAATTTTACGAAATTGGGCATCTACGAAAGAGCTTCAATAAACGATAAGTTAATATGTAACTTTTTTAGATGTTTAAGAAATTTACCAAATTGTTCATTTGTGTGGTCTTTCTTTGTGGCGTTGAGATATGGTACACAAGGTTTATATTCTTTACCGACTGGTTGTTGCTCTTTTTGGCTTACCTCAACCTTACCTTTACTTACCATGCTTTCTTGCCCTGGTTCTAGTTCAGATTCAACTAACTCTTCTTCATATTGCACAGTGATTGCATGAAGTTGCTCTCTTGGTTAATTTCGGTGTTGCCAGGCAAGCTACCTTGTGGTCTTTCTGAAATCAACTTAGCAAGCTGACCTATCTACTTCTTGAGCCATTGAATTGATGCTTGTTTTATTTTTAAGTGCAGTTTCGATGTTTTGGAATCAGGCTTCTGACACCGAAATAAACTTTGTCAACATCTTCTCAAGGTTCGGCTTCTTCTCTTGCTAGTAAGGTTGGTATTGAAAGCCTGGAGGGGGTTATGGTCTCTAGTTTCCTTGACCACCCCAAGAGAAATTGGGATGGTTCCTCCAACCTGCATTGTAAGTGTTAGTATAGGGATTATTCCGAGGTCTAGAATTATTACCCATATAGTTGATTTCTTAGTTCTTTGTTCTAGGGCTGTATTGTTCATCCCTCCTTCATTCGTATCACATTGCATCGCTGGATGTACCTGGTTAGAACCATATAAACTATCAATTTTCTTACTTAAAATTTCTACTTGATTCGATAACATGGTGACCGCATCTATGTTAAAAACACCGGCTGCTTTCATCGACTTTGTCTTCATAACTTGCCACTGATAATTATTTAGTGACATTTCCTCTATAAAGTCATAAGCCGCTTCAAGTGTTTTATTATTCCGAGTCCCACCGGTGGCTGCATCGATCAATTGCCTAGTTGAGGGATTTAAACCATTGCAGAATGTTTAAACTTGTAGCCGTAGAGGTAACCCATGGTGAGGGTACCTTCTCAATAAATCCTTATACCTCTACCATGCATCATGTAAAGTATCTAAATCCATTTGCACGAAGGAAGAGATATCATTCCTCAAGTTAGTTGTCTTAGCTTATGGAAAATACTTCAATAAGAACTTTTCAGTCATTTGATCCCATGTAGTGATAGAACCTCGTGGTATAGCTATGGTAGTATAGCTATGGTGAGTTGGGAATATTGTATCCATGATGACTAAAAGTACTAGTAATTACTATCTTTTTATTATATAGCCGATAAATTGAAGGAATTGTTTAACCTAAAATTAACTAAACTAATTACTAAAAATGCAATAGAAAGCGAATTGGGAAAATATTTGAAGAAAACCAATGAGATAGACAATACCCAAGAAGTACACAATACCTAAAAAAGAATTCACCTAGACTTCACTTATTATTCTGAATCTGAATTATATGATTTATTCACTTGTGCCTTGATCTATAGAAATCCCTAAATAATATCTCTTTCGAAAGTAAGAACAATTGACTCTAGGTTGATTAATTGAAGTCTCTTTCTAATTAAAACTCATATTGTCGCATTAACTTGATCTATAGATTCCCCTATTAGATTTGACTCTAATCCCGTAGATTTTTGTCATCCTATTTCTAGGATTGCATGCAACTCCACTCAATTATGCCAGATCTACTCTTAAACAGAGACTTTTGCTCCATTGAAATAATCACATCACACTTGAATTAATATTCTGAAAATATTAAAGTAAGAAATAAGCATACATAATTGAAAACAAGAATCAAATGTTTATCATATAATTCAGAAAATCAAATAATAAGATCCATAATAGGTTTCATCTTCCCTAGGTATCTAGGGAATTTAGTTTATAATTTGGGATGGAAACATCTCAAAATTAGAATAACAATAAGACATAAGAAACCCAATAAAACTTAGAAGGAAATTTGAATGGAGATCTTCAATCTTGAAGGAGGTCTGCTTCTGAGTTGATTCTGGTGGCGTTCTTCTAGTAATTTATTCGTTCTATACTGCGTGCTCTTTTTAGGCCTCTTCTAAAATGTATTTATAAACTTTAGAATGCTCAGAAACCCTAAAAATGGGGTTTTTTCACGTAAAAGAAAAGAAAGGTTCAAAATTGACACGGGCTGGCATATAAGTGTATGGCTAGCCCGTGTGGCTCACACAAGCATGTGCCCAGCCTATATGAAAATTCCCAAACCATGTGGTTCTTGAAAAGAACTCTTTTTGTCCGATTTTGATTCGTTTTTCGCTCCTTTCACTTCCCTGTGCTCACCTAAGTATAGAAACATAAATTTAAAGGATTAAGAGCATCAAATTCACTAATTCACATAATAAATCATCCAAAAACATGCCAAGCATGGGATTAAAACATATTACTTTTATGGTTTATCAGATGGTTCTCCTGTGACCTTTGTTATGTCAACAACTGCTAATTTCTCAAGACTAGCAAAAATGTATCCTTCTGGCCTGTCTCAGGTTTCAGTAATTCTCTCCCTGTCTTTTTGGACCAAGATGGTTTTGCTTTTAACAATGCCCCTGACTTGGTTCAAAAGGTTAGTTCATCATCATCACCTGTCTATCCCAATGTTCATCCAATGCAGACACATTCCAAGAGTGTACCAAAGCTAAATTTTGTGATCGTGAACTTATGACCATTGAAGAAGCACTCACTAATATTGAGTGGACCAAAGCTGTTCAACAAGAGTTTGATGCCCTTATGAAGAACAAGACATGGGAACTAGAGCATTTACCTGCCAATAAAAAAGTTGTGGGCTGTAGATGGAGTTTCAAGCTCAAGAGAAATGTTGAGAGAACACTTGGTAGCTACAGATTTTGTGTTGTCCAAGTCTAATGTTTCCCTTTTATCAAAATTGTTGGTGAAGTGATGCTTTATGTCTTAGTGTATGTTGATGACATAATTGTTACTGGGAATAGAGATGCATGTCTGGATAAGTTTGTTAAGTCTTTGGACTTGAATTTTTCCCTTAAAGACTTGGGGAAGTTGAATTTCTTCTTAGGCATTGAGGTGTCTTATACACCTGATGGATTGTTTCCAAGCCAGAGAAAATACATTTTAGACTTGTTGAAGAAGTATCATATGGGTCAATCAAATGGAACTCCTAATCCTATGGTTAGCTCATGCACTTTGTCTACTGATGTTGGAAGTCCTGATGAAAATGACTCAGAATATAGGAGCATTATAGGAGTACTGCAGTACATTGTCATTATTAGATTTGAGATTGCTTTTGTTGTCAACATGGTGTGTCAATTCATGCAAAGTCCTCTTGATCATTATTTTAAAGCTGTCAAGCATATTTTAAGGTACTTACAAGCTACTGTGGATTATGGTATATCTTTCAAAGTAGCACCTCAGTTGTCTCTAGTTTGATACTCTAATGCAAATTACAATATTGATCCAGATGACAGGCATTCTACCACTAGTTTTTGTGTATTCCTAGAGGGAATCTTGTGTCTTGGTGCTTTAAGAAGCAGCAAGTGGTCACTCGTTCAACTGTAAAGGCAGAGTATAGAAGCTTAGGTAATGCCACTGCATAGATTATATGGCTAGAGCCTTTGTTATCTGATTTAAAGATCAAGGTTGCAAATAAAGCTATTGTATGGTGTGATAACCCAAGAGCTGTGGTAGTTTCAAGAATTCCAGTTATGCATTCTAAGTTCAAACATGCAGAACTTGATTTATTTTTTGTTTGAGAGAAGGTAACAGCTGGAAGGTTAATTGTTGGTCATGTTCCAGAACAGTATTAGATAGCAGATGTGCTCGCTAAGCCTTTGTCAGCTAATTCTTCACTAAGTTTCGATCCAGGCTTCAAGTTGTTAGCAGGTATGGAAAAGTTACAAAACAGAAACAAGCAGGAGCAGACAGTTGGAGGAATATTAAGGTATAGTAGTGAACCATCTTTAAGCTGGTAGTTAACGGTTGGTGTTGTGCCGAAGCTGTATAACTATTTCAATTTGTTGTTAGGAAGTTAATTGTTAGTTTTGTAACTGTGTTTCTGTTATACCTGTATTCAATTCGGTTAGTGAATGAACTAAGATTCAGTTAAGATTGATTATTAGCACTGAATACTATAGTAAGTTCATTAATAATCTCGTATAAATTTAATGGTTCGATCATTTGGATTAGTAGAGCTATAGTAGTAAAACAAGTAGACCATTTTCTCTATTCTCTTCTCTTTCTCTTTGCTGTTATGTTCAAGCTCGAACACTCACAAACTACAAAATTTCTTACGGAAAATTAATCGTAATTTACTACCAGTCCGAGCGTAGCTACAAAAACGACAAATTTCAGTTGATATACACTGTGCCTTCAGCCATAACCAGAACGAAATAGTCGGCCATCTTTTTCGACTATGCCCTATCGTCAGATCCATCTGGTTCGACGTTCCTTGGGTAGTTCATAGTGACACACTTCAGATATCTTATATCCGAGAATGGCTGACTTCTTGCATAAATAACTATCACACTGCTGAGAAGAACAGTCAAGCGGCAATAACGAGATGGATATTTACCCTTTGGCAAATCTAGAAAAACCGACGTACTATCTGTTGGATAAATGGCAGTACAAAGAAGCAAACCAAATGAAGCAAAAAGAGAACTAAAAAAACTCAACAAAGAATTGTAACTGAAGTCATGTATTTTTCATTCAAATTTTTGAATATATGGGAGTTACAAGTAATGTTTGACAGTTACCTACTAACTTAACTGCCCTTACTTAATACATACTAAAATAATGCAAGTTGATTACAAAAGAAGGCTGGCATACCAGCTATTACATCAGTCAATTTTCCTACTGACTTTGCTGTCAAAATACAAAAGAATTGAACAAAGTTCCATAGGAACAAAACATCTAAAATGTGATCTTCCAAGAGAACCAGCTTCATTACTTTACTTCAAAACAGTGTAGCAGCTCAAATTATACAATTTGTTGCTGCTGGTCTTTGATCAATTTTCTGCTACTGGTTCTCTGTTGCATTGCAGGACACAGCTTCAACACTATCACAAGTGAATCCCATGGAAGTAATCCGACGTACTATCACAAATTACTATGAATACAACTACTATGAATACAACTAGGCATTACACGTAAGTGGAACTACAGAGACCGAGCGGTCGACAGAGGCCTCAACTCACAATCAAAGCAACCCTAGACCTCCACACACCAGCACCACAGCCATCACCAATTAACCTTTACGTTCATATACAACCCTTACAGCTCAAAGAATGGAGCAGCAGCAGCGATAGTTGGAG
The DNA here is from genome assembly GCF_007990345.1 of Gossypium hirsutum. NCBI lineage: Eukaryota > Viridiplantae > Streptophyta > Magnoliopsida > Malvales > Malvaceae > Gossypium > Gossypium hirsutum. Next base: position 43,778,712 of record NC_053428.1, read on the forward strand.
TCAACTGTCAACCTTTAATCTTTGCAACCTCCTTTCAACATATCACTAAACCCCACAGCAGATTACTCTTAATCCGTCAACTTCTCTTCCATATCCGACTCTGCACCATAGTTTTACCGAACAAAACATGGACTAAGTATATCCTTGGCAAACTGCAGGTTCACAGGAAATTAACCCCGCTGCGCACAGATATCTGACACTTACAGCAAGGGCTTGAACTACAACTCATTTTGGAAGGATCCCCATTAAGTGCAAAGGTCAAATGGTTGGCGAAATAAGCAGTATTCTCAGATCTTGTCAAACCATGGTCACCGTAGCTTGTTATTGTGTTTCTCTGTTTTGTACGTTGCCAAAAACCAGACAATTATGTAGAGAGGGGCCTGATGCAAGCAAGTAGTAGAAATTTTATGCTTTTAATGGGAAAACATTTTATGTAATATACTAAAATTGCCAACTTTTGTTGAATAAAAGCGCAATGGGAATGTACTTCCGATGGTGGAGCGCTCTCTTAGCATGCGAGAGGTACGAGGATCGATACCCCGCATCTCCATCTTAGGAAAAACCGAAAGTAAAGTTATTTTTTCCTAATTAGTTGCCTTGAATTTTTTCTGCTTGCAGTTGCAGCAATGACTTAAAATAGAAACTTTTTTTACCTCGTGCGGTGCAAGTATTTTATTTTCAGAAATGAAACTAGACACCAGCTCCTGCTGCAAGAGACGACGAGAGAGATAAAATGAGTTTTTTCAACAGCTATCATACAGATCAGAAATCACCATTTTTCACCTACATAAAAAAAGGGAAAACAAAACCGCAGTATTTTGTTCTACTGGTTTCTAATTCGAGGGCCAGTGGATCCAAACCACCATGGTATTGCATGTCATGCATATTGGAAAGATGAGTAGAAAGAAGAAAGGATATTGACTCATTGGTCAGAAATGGATTCTGAAACTAAAGCTGATAGTATAGACCAGATGATCTGTTGACACTTAATTTACCAATTAGCTGTTTTTACAATGAATTTGGACTTTGGAGCATTTGTTCTCCTGTGTTTTTGAAACAACGACTATAGCTATTATTCTCTTAGTTTAGTATTTTGGGTTTTAGTAGGGAGTAAATATTTATTTTGATCATTGAAAAAAAAATTCACAAATCATCTTCTGTTAAAATATTTGATAGAAATCCTACATGGAATTTCTGTAAATAACTAATAATTTATCCTAAAGTTCTTTTATTACGTTACATCATTTTTTATTATTAATTTATATATTTTAAATTTTTTTAAAATTTTTAAATATATGTTTCTCATGTGGCATACTGATAGGCTACCATGAGTCACCATCAAATTGACTATCAATGTCATATCAGTATAAACTAATGATGCTAGTGCAAAAGTACCAACTTGAGTAACAGAATACAAGTTCAAGTACCAATTAGGTCAAAAAAATTTAAGGTACCAACTAGGTATTTTTGGACAGTTTACTTAAAAGTTATTTCTAAATAAATGAATCATTTAATTAAAAATAGGCTTAATGCTCACTTTAGTACTATGAGTATACAATTTTCACACTTTAATCAAGTCTAACACATTATTTTGGAGGCAGGACACCTCTTAGCTCTATCATCATAGTGTTGCCTAATCTGAGCTGCTGTGAGATTAGCTCTCAAGGGTGACCGTTTAAGATCAGCATTGACAACCTCCCATAAGTCAAATTCTTGTAGGTAGGTCTTCATTTTTACTACCTAAATGTGGTAGTTTTCACCATTAAACACTGGTGGTGGAGTTAGAGAGAAACTGGATGAAGATATGTTAATTTGAGAACAGAAAAAAGAAAATGCCCTCTAAGAAGTTTACTCTAGATACCAATTGTTGGTGTTATGAAACAGAAATGAAAACAAAGCAGAGTCTTGAGCAACAAGCTTTAATGACTTGCAACACACAACAAGGAAAATAGGTTGTGAACTTGAAACAAATTGCTTAACAAAGACCAAAAATGAGAAGAAGAAATGCTAAAAGGATTCGTTATCATGATAGCTGAAGTTTACATAACTTTGAAACAAGCTAAATAGCTTGACTAAAAACAAAAACTGCCACCTAAACATACCTAACCCCACTAATTTGTCTTAGAAACTTATGAAACTTAACTTATACACATAGATAAGCTGATTTAATCAAGTCAATCAGCACCTAATCAAAACAAATACCTTGCCAACTTAGTTCAAATGTAACCAAGTAGAAAAAAACAAAATACAAACATTAGCAGCATGTTATCCTACTGCAACATGCATGCCACGACAAAACCAAGCTGCATGTAAACCATTTCCTAACAAGGGAGCTATTAATTTTGCATTAATGATGTCTCAAATGGAGGGAGGTTGTCCGGTTGATTACAACACCATTACTGATCTTTTTCTTCAAGTTTGTTCTTGTGGAATAGGTTGCCAAAATAAAAAAGCTTTATTTTCTATACAAAATTCATGTGGTTTTTTACTCTAGATATCCACCTCTTGTTTTTAGAGAAACTTGATACGGGAGGCTACCGCATTTCTATTAGATGTTTTGAAGTCAAACCTGCCCAAATGTTGAACTTTGGCCTGCAATGCAACAGTGGAGAAGCATTGAAGCTCAACCAGTACAACAACATTTTGTTCATATGTAATAAGCTTTAGTTCTTTTGTAATTTGTATTTAAAGTTAGTAAGATTAGTTGCTGATTTGCAATATGATGTAATAGCTGATAAGTCAATTGTATTTTGAATGTAATTCAAGCTATGTTTTAATCATGAATTAGTGGGAGCAGTAATGTATTAGGAAACTGTCATGTAACCTATATGTTTTATCTTAATGAAAGTTAATAAAAATCATCAGTTTTTCAGGTTTCAATTTTTGTTCAATTCTTTTTGCATCCATTTCTTTGTTTCTTTTCTCTTTTCTTTTTCTATCAAAACACCAACAAATGGTATACAGAGCATGTCATCTTTAAGGGCCTTTGTTGTTGGTAGCCTTTTTGTAAGAAACCTTGAAGAAAAAGAAACTGAAGTTGTTGGCTTTATTGTTCTGCAATATGAGTTTTACACCACCACCACCACCAACTGTCTTTGCTGGTGAAAACTACCACATCTGGGTAATGAAGATGAAAACTTACCTGCAAGCACATGAATTATGGAATGTGGTGGAGAATGTCATCGAACAAGCTCCATTGAGGGTCAATCTGTAATGAATCGAAAGTTACGGTATCGAAAATCGAGTCTTGAGTACTGTTTCCGTGAAATTAATTCATGAATATTTATTAGAAATATTTTTGAATTATAGTTGAGTGGTTGATTAATGTTTGATTAAGTTAAGTAGCTTGAATTTAGAATAAGGACTAAATTGCATAAGGAATAAAAGTTTAATTATAGATTAAAAATTAGTAAAGGGACTAATCTAGCAATTAGACCTTAAGTGACATGTGTGTGTTAATATTGTATAACATGTGTAATAGTTGGTAAAAATATTAAATGTGTTAAAGTAGTTTTTCTTATAGATTAAGTTATTTTATTAGAATAATATTAAATTATTAATATTATTATATTGAATATAGATTTATGAATAAAAAAAAAAGAAAGAAAGATAGAAAGAGTTACAGAGAGTAAACGTGAGAAAGAAAGAAAGAAAAAGAAAAGGGAAATTTTGAGGATTAAGGCCCTAAAGCTTGATTGGTAAGTTGTTTTAGCTCATTTTCTTGTGATTTTTATGTTTATGGATGCCTAATTCAAAGTTCTACATGTATGAGGTTAAAATGAAGAAAAATAGTGAATTTTTAAATGTTTATTAAGTTGATTAAATTGAGGATTATGGGTTAAAATGATAGAATTTTAAGTTAGAAATGATTTGTTAAAGGAATTTTTAAGTTAGGTTTAACTAGGGACTAAGTTGTATAGAGCTCAAAATTTATGTTTTATGATGATTTTTTATGAGCTTGAAATTGTTAATGACTTGATTAAATGAAAATATGATGATTTAGTTAAAAAAAAAGAAAAAGATTAGTAATGGGAAAAGGACGAAATTGGAATTTTTGTAAAAGTTTGATAGAAAGTGAAAATATGTTTAATGAATTAGTATATTGATGATTTTTAATTGTATGATTGTTCGTAGCTAACGTAGTATCGGATACGTCATCAAAGAAGGGAAAAGAGAAAGTGAACGAAGATATCGATTAAATTCGATAAATAGTGGTTTGTATTTCTATAAACCGAGCTTAATCGTTATTGCTATATTTGATATTTATATTGTATGAAAATGTGAATGAGGTAAGTATTCTTACCATATTGAAATGAATGTGATTTTGAATACCCTATTAATAGTGTCGGGCTAGTCGGATATAGTTGACATGTCATAGGAATTGGAAGTATTGGGATATTCCGACATTGAGTCGATGAGACACTATGTGTCGACTACTGTTAAAGTTCCGGATTTGTTCCGATGAAGTACTTTGTGTACTATAATGTTAAAGTTCCGGATTTGTTCCAATGAAGCACTATGTGCTTATCTCGGAGTGTGGGTTGGATCCGTGTATCCGTCAGTGTCCAAGTTATGTTAATAAGGGTAAATAAAGTAAAGATTATTAAAGTACTGATTGATTGACTGTTATTGAAATGATGATTGATATTGAATAATAGCAATAATGTGTTTGAATTACCATGTTTTAAAGTTGATTAAGCTATTGTTTATAGAAATACCACTAAGAGTATTCTCAGCGTACGGTTTATTTCTGTGCGCAGGCTAGGTACGAAAGTATAAGGACTCAGCATACAAGCCGATCCCCGAACTCAAATTGGTGAAGTTTCTATCTTTTTGGAAAATGGCATTGTACCTAGGATGTTTTTTGTTCATTTTGAAAGTACTTAAGTTGTTAAGTGATATTTTGGTATGTTTTGTAAATGTTACCAAAACCTTAAGTATGGTATGTTTTTTATATGCTAGTGAAGAGAAATAAGAGGAAGTGATGGTAAATATTGTGGAGAGAAGAAATGAAGATGTTATAAACTTAGATATCAATATTTTATACTAAAACAGATTTGGACAGTAGCAGTAGTCCAACTTTGAAAATACACCAAAAATAGTAGAAAGTGAATTATATGATGAATAAAATATGTAATTGAATCTTAATGAACCTATTTTTATATGGAAGAAACAAAATAGGTAAAAGAGTTGTATTTTATGAGATATTTATGTTTTGGTGAAACAGGGTTAGAGCAATTTCTAGATTCCCTATTTTGACTTTATAAATTCACCATAAATTATGTATAAATAATTAGGACTCATACTTTATATGTATGGATTCCTTATTGAGTCTATTTTTTACTGAAACAAACGAAATAGTTATTGGATTTTTGTACAGGAAGAAATTTGATTCGTAGTGCACAGGAGTCAGAGTAGCCAAACCCTGAAACAGGGGAGACTTTTACTAATAAACTGTACTAATTGGCCTGGCCAAGAATTCTAGAAAAAAATTAGTACGTAGATATATGAGTCTAGTTTTAGAAAAAATTTACGGAATTGGATTTCAAGTTTTGTAACTCAAGATATGATTTTTTTAGTAACCATGATGCAGATGGATAGTTTAATACGAGAATTGTTTAAGTACTAAAATAAGTTTAGTAATGTCTCATGCTCGACTTCGACGACAATCTCGGGTAAGGGGGTGTTACAATTCTACTATTGCACAAATCAAACAACATAGTGAAGAGTGTGCTAAGAAGCACAAAGCAATGTCATGCTTACAAAATGGAGTGTCTGATATGATTTTTACTCGGATAATGGCTTGTGATGTAATGGCCTAAATTCAAGGTTATCGGAATAGTGGTTTCGTAACCACAAATCCGGTTTAAAGAGAAATTTATTTTAATATTTTTTCATGAATATGATAAGATAGGAAAATCGTATGAAAATATCGATAAATTTTTTTTACCAAATTAGTGGTTAGTTAGAAAAAGAAATTATTGAAGAAATTGGGTAAAAATAAGGTATCGAGACCTCGATCTCGTAAAACTAAGTCAAAAATATTTCTATAAATATTTATGAAATGTTAGTAATGTGGTATTCAAATTTCGTTAGAAAATCTTTATGTTTGGGTAGTTAATTAAGTAAAAAGGACTAAATTGAAAAGGGTGTAAAAGTTACTAAAAGAATTAAATAGCTCAATTGTAAAATGAGAAAGGACATAAATTGCAAATAAGCCCAAAAGGAGATATTTTGGGCGGCATAAGCTGAGAAAAATCAGGAGAATTTACTAAAATAAAAATGGGACCAAATTGGAATATCTAGAATTCTCTTCATATTTCTTCATTATCATCAGCCAAAAACATCCTAAGGGTTTATTCAAGCTGGTATTTCATAATTTTTGCACCAAGTGATTTAAGTCTTGCCTTTTTTCTTATAATTTCTATGTTTTTAAGACTTTTACAACTAAGTCCTACTATTAAATTCATTAGTTTTTGATTTCATAGATGAATTTGAAAGTCACCATGGTTGAGTGCTATAAGTTTATGATGAAATAGCATCAAATTGAAGCTTTAATTTGTTTATGAGATGATTTTATTAGGTAATTTCAATAGTGATTTTTAGGACCTAATTGTGAAAAAGTTTAGAATTAAAGTCTAGTGCTAAAATTCTGATTCCCAAAGGTTATAAAGTAGTTTAAAGTGATAGAATTAAGTGTTAATTGAGAAAAATTAGCTCAATTGAGAGGCTAATTGAGTAGGGATGAAATTATCATTCATTAAAAGCTTAGGGGGGAAATGGTAATCAACATCTTGCACTAAAACAATTTTGGACAGCAGCAGTAGACTAGATTTGAAAAATCACCATAAATTTTGGAAATCGAATTAGAAGATGAACAAAATTTTGAAATAAATCTTATTGAATCTAGTTTCTCATAGAAGAAACGGTGTAAGCAATGGAATTATAAATCATGAGATATAATAAATTTTGTAAGACAAGGTAACAATGAATTCGGGTTCCCCTGTTCTAACCTTGAAAAATCATCAAAAATTGAATAAAAATAATTAGGGGTTAAAGTTTATATGTATAAATTATTAATGAGTCTATTTTCAATAGAAACTAACAGAAACATCATCCAAGTTTTTTACTAAGAGAAAATTAATTTTTAGCAAAGAAAGGTCGAAGCTATTAGACAGCAGAAAAGGGGTAAGTTTGAAGATTTTACTGTACTTATTGCCTGAACTAAAAATTCTTAAAATTTTATGGTAGAAAGGGTTTTGAGTCTAGTTTCATAAAAATCAAACGGTGTTTAATTTGGAATTTTTCAGCTTGAGATATAAATAATTTAGTGACTATGACTCAAGTAGACAACTTTGAATGAACTATAAATAATAGTGGAATTATAGAGAATGTTACATATGAACATGAAATGTATTAAATTGATGATTAAATTTATTTATTTAGATCCATAAAATTAAAATTAGAAGCTAGACCGAGGAAAAGAAAAAGTTCGGGAATTAGTAGATTTTTGTATACGAACAAGTATTGAGATAAGTTCGTGTAACTTGAATTATATTTTTAAATGCTTGAAATGTATGTTATTGATGTGAATATGATTTGAATATTCACTGTATGAAAATTGACGAAACATTGATATGTTTGATAAAAGGGGAAGAAATCCCGGTTGAATAAAAGGAAAATTCGACGGATCTCTGAAAAGAAATTGACGGTAAAAAGGATCTAGCCCGGACTGGTGATCCTATCTTGATATAGCTCTCCCGAAGAATATGTGTAAAATAGATTTAGCCCGGACGGGTAATCCGAATTAGGGTCTGAATTTAGCCTAGACTGGTAATTCAGATCCAAGCTCATTAGAACAATTGTCGTTGCAAGGGATTTAGCCTAGACTGGTAATCCCGACAATACTCTATGAGTTTATATTACAGGGGATTTAGCTTGGACTGGTAATCCCGTTGTAAGAATGAGGTTCGCGGGAGTGTGCTATTTGAAATGGAAATGTGTGCACATGAATATGAATTGACGAACCCAGAATTGTACACTAAAAGTGTATCTCTAAAAATCCATTGAAATTTCGAGAAATTCAACAGGATAATTATGGAAAAATAACAAGGGAATGGAAATCATGGTATTGATGAGCTCATCAATCATGGTATATATTATTGATACATGGAAATTATTGGACTAACTTGAATGTTGAGTTTGTGCATGTTAGGGTAATAATGCATTGAATGAATATTTGAATGTTTATTGCATTGTATTGAAAATATTAGGTAAGTATAATTCTTGTTACATGAGCTTACTAAGCACAAAGTTCTTACCCTGTTTCATTTTCCCCTGTTTTATAGTGTTAAGAGCTCAGAGGTCAAATTCGGTCGGAGACACATCACACTATCAACCTCAAGATTTCGGTATATAAAAAAATTTTATTTTGGAAATAAATGGCATGTATAAGCTAATAAAGTAAATGTTAATGTGAAATGATTATAAGGTCAGCCATTGGTATCACTAACAAATCTTGGTTTTGGTATGTAATGAGGTTATCTTATAAATATGCATGAATCTATCTTGAAAATATGTTTAATTGGATTGGTTGTAACACCCCGAACCCGAGACCGACACCGGAGTCGAACACGAGGTGTTAGCAGACTTTAAACCCTTTATAAAAATATTTCTCAGACACTGCCAATCTGCGTACTAGTCACTTTAAAAATCAAATCTTGAGTTTCACAACTCGAAAAGCAGTTTCGTGATTTTTCCCTGAAACTAGACTCATATGCCCATCTACATATTTTTTTCTAGAATTTTTGGTCAGGCCAATTAGTACAGTTTATTAGTCAAAGTCTCCCATGTTACAGGGATCGACTACACTGACCTTTGCGCATTACGACCTGGATATCTCCCTGCACAGAGCTTCAATACTGATGTCGTTTGTTTCTATAGAAACTAGACTCAGAGAGGAATCTATCCATATATGGTATGACTCCTAATTGTCTCTGGTTAATTTATAATGAATTTCCAAATTCGGAACATGGAATCCTGAAACCGTTCTGGCCCTGTCTCACGAGAACCTGAATATCTCTTAACATACTGTCCATATGATCTTTTCGTTGCTTCTATATGAAAATAGACTCATCGAGCTTCGAATACATAATTTATTTATCAATTAATCCCACTCCTACTATTTTTAGTGATTTTTCAATCTCACATCACTGCTGCTGCCAGCATCTGTTATGAAAGTAACTATGCCCATTTCGTGATTTCTCCTTGATCTAACTAGTGATTCGTCATACATATCACAAATTATGATCATGACTAGCCATGCCAAAGGCTAATCATTGTCAAACATCCCCCTACTACACTATTGCCATATCATGAATTTTAACACCAAAATAATCAACCATGACATATGGCATAAAAATCGTATTACCAAGACTTACGACCCAACATTAGAACCAAATTCAACCGAACATTATGCCATTTTCGCATGGCTAAAAGTTTACATACCAAAGTTCAAACACAACATAATAGCCTATACATGCCGAAATGTTCTCCTAAGCCGACTAAGAAGAAAGTACCAAAACTTGCTAGCCGGTGTGATGACTTCGACGACGGCACGATCACGCAAAAAGAGACGAGTCCAAGAAACCTAGAATAGGTGACAAGCAAACACCGAATGAGTATATAACTCAGTAAGCCATAAGCATTCCACAACCATCCATTAATAAAATTATCACAACAGGAAACAATGAAATGAGGTTAAGTACTCCATCCATACCAAACTATACCATAGTTCCTTAAACCCTATGGTTCAATCTCATACCAAGTCCTACATTGGCCTTTCATACATCATTTTATTTTCGTTATAATCATACAATTAAACGAACTTTCACCTATTCCACAAGGAACCTTATGTACGTGACTTCAACTATAATCGTCACATAGGTTCAAAACTTACCAAGCTCAACTCCAAATATAAACATAGCGCCTATTAGCCATGAACTCAAGGTACTTACCTTTTCCGCTGTCCAAAATTGACTCGGTAAAGTCGCACCCTTCATGTAAATAATTTATAGAAAATATATATTGGGTTCGCACACATAGTGCTTAATAATCAACCGCGCACACTTAGTGCCATGCACTTTAAACTCACACACTTAGTGCCATGCATTTCAAGTTCGCACACTTACCTTTTCCGCTGTCCAAAATCGACTCGGTAAAGTCGCACCCTTAATGTAAATAATTTATAGAAAATATATATTGGGTTCGCACACATAGTGCTCAATAATCAACCGCGCACACTTAGTGCCATGCACTTTAAAGTCACACACTTAGTGCCATGCATTTCAAGTTCGCACACTTACCTTTTCCGCTGTCCAAAATCGACTCGGTAAAGTCGCACCCTTAATGTAAATAATTTATAGAAAATATATATTGGGTTCGCACACATAGTGCTTAATAATCAACCGTGCACACTTAGTGCCATGTACTTTAAACTCGCACACTTAGTGCTGTACAATTTAAACCCGCACACTTAGTGCCAATCTCATGACCGTGAACACTTATTGCCCGCACACTTAGTGCCGAAAACCAGCCACTCAATAGGCTTCACTTCCTTTTTACATTCGACAAATTTCGTCTCTACTTACATATTCATTTGTATACATTTCATCTCATTAAACACAATGGTGTAGGTATTACGATCCTTTAATCAATACCAAAGATATGCTTAATGACTTACTTGTGTTGGGTAAGATGGTTCCAACTCGGCTACTCGATGATCTTTTCTTTGCCTTTGCTCGATTCTCCTCCTTTAACTCCTTGAGCTTAATCAATAAATCAACTAGTTTAACTGCCTTGCTAAATATTTACAATCCAATTACACATGCATATGTATGTTAGTATATTCGGCAATCACCCTTACTAATCACCCACTTGATCAATTATGGAGAATCAAAGTTAATATCACAATGTGTACCCTATATGGCCCATTATACATAATCAAATTTAACATCATCTATATATATTTACTCATATGGCCGAATATACCTAATCATACATACACCTAACCAAAAATAATTTCTAAAATCTTTATATCATTTATACACTAGTAAAGCATCCTCTCCCTTTCCATCAATTTAGCACATGCATTACTCATTAACCTACAAAAATTATATTCGGCCTTAGCACACAACTTGCTAGCCGATTCTTCCCCATCTAGCAACCAATGCACATATGTGCTCACTCAAAAATGCTAAAAAAAAGAGATTCAAGAATCATCAATCCACCATCACATGCATCATTAACAAGCTTCATATTTAGCATGCAATGGCATTAACACAAACTCCACCTAGGCCGAATCTTAACTCATCTTCATGCCTCATCACCACAACATCAAACATCAAAATACCAACCAAGAATGTAACATGCATGGCCGAATATCATCTCCATCATTTAACAAAGTTTGAACCATGGCTAGGTAGATTTCAAACTTACAACTTAAAATATACATGAATCTCAAAGAATAATATCAAACATACCTCAATCTAGTTACATGCATGGCCAAACTTCCTCCTAATTCTCTTCCAAACCAAACATGAAGCAAGAACTCCTTCCTCCTCCCTTAGAATTTTATGTCAAAAGAGGATGAAAAAGGATGAACAAGTTTTTCTTTTCCTTTCTTTAGCTCACGGCAATGGGGGGGGGGAAACAACCACTCATTTTTTTTGTTTTTCCTTTCTTTATTACCCATATTCCTTATTTTATTTTTTTCCTACATACCTCACTAGGCCAACATGTTCCCAACATGTTTCCACCCATAGCATGGCCAACCACTAGCTCAAATTTTGGGTAATTTGACATGCAAACCCATCATTTTCACAACATGCATTAATAGACCATTTTAAATTAGCCTATCATATTTTCACCATGTCTCATATCGATCCCTATTTAATAATTTCTCATGAAATTGGCAAAATTGGAGAATGAAACTTCCACATACTCATGTACACACATAATAAGCATAGAATATGGAAATTAATTATTTTTATGACTCGGTTTTGTGGTCCCGAAACCACTTCCCGACTAGGGTCAATTTTGGGCTGTTACAACTCTCCCCCACTTAAGAAATTTTCGTCCCCGAAAATCTTACTGGTAAATAGGTTTGGGTATCGTTCTTTCATCGAGCTCTCGGTTTCCCAAGTAGCTTCCTCGATCCCATGTTTGAGCCATAACACCTTCACTAACGGAACCCTTTTGTTTCGCAACTCCTTCACTTCATGAGCTAGGATACGTATCGGTTCTTCTTCATAACTCATATCGGCTTGAATTTCAACCTCTGATGGGCTAATTATATGCGATGGATCAGATCGATAGCGTCGAAGCATCGAAACATGAAAGACGTCGTGAATCTTTTCAAGCTCAGGGGGCAAAATCAATCTATACGCAACCGGACCAACTCGTTCGGAGATCTCGTACGGCCCAATGAATCTCAGGCTCAACTTGCCCTTACGGCCAAACCTGAGTACCTTTTTCCAAGGCGAAACTTTAAGGAACACTTTATCTCCCACCTGATATTCAATGTCCTTTCGTTTCAAGTCCGCATACGATTTCTGACGATCTGTGGCTGCCTTCAGACTTTCACGGATTACCTTTACTTTCTGTTCGGCATCTTTAATCAAATCAACTCCGAAAATTTTACTTTCACCGAGCTCGGTCCAAAACAATGGTGTACGGCATTTACGACCGTACAAAGCCTCGTAAGGTGCCATCTTAATACTTGATTGAAAACTATTGTTGTAAGCGAATTCAATCAAAGGTACATACCGTTCCCATGAACCACTAAACTCAATGATGCAGCATCTCAGCATATCCTCGAGTATCTGAATTATCCGCTCGGATTGACCATCGGTTTGGGGATGAAAAGCGGTGCTAAAATGCAGCTTGGTACCCAAAGCTTCTTGCAATTTCTTCCAAAATCGCGAGGTGAATCTCGGATCTCTATCCGACACGATAGAAATAGGTACTCCATGTAATCTCACAATCTGAGAAACATACAATTCGGCTAGTTTATCCAATGAAAAATCCGTACGCACGGGGATAAAGTGAGCCGACTTAGTCAGTCTATCAACAACAACCCAAATCGCATCCTTCTTACTTGTTGACAATGGTAGTCTGGACACAAAGTCCATTGTGACTCGATCCCATTTCCACTCGGGTATCATGATCGGCTGAAGTAATCCTGAAGGCACTTGATGTTCCGCTTTCACTTGTTGACATATTAAACATCTCGAAACAAAGTCGGAGATGTCCCGTTTCATACCATGCCACCAAAATCGACGTTTCAAATCGTTGTACATTTTCGTACTCCCCGGGTGAATTGACATTCGGCTACAATGGGCTTCGTTCAAAATCATCGAAATGAGTTCCGAATTTCTTGGAACACACAAACGACTTCTGAACCTCAAACAATCGTCCTCATCAATTTGAAATTCGGATTCCATATTCGGAATACATTCAGCCCGTTTTGCAACAAATTCATCGTCGACTTTCTGAGCTTCACGAATTTGATGAATCAATGATGGTTTGGCCTTTAATTTAGCTACTAACACATTGTCGGGTAGAACAGACAAGTGCACATTCATCGCTCGTAAAGCAAACAGCGATTTCTGGCTTAAGGCGTCCGCAACCACATTAGCCTTTCCCGGGTGGTAATCAATGACAAGCTCGTAATCTTTCAACAACTCAAGCCAACGTCTTTGTCGCAGATTTAAGTCTCTTTGAGTCATCAAATATTTGAGACTTTTGTGATCCGAAAATACATGGCACTTTTCGCCAAACAAATAATGTCGCCATATTTTCAAAGCAAATACGATGGCGACTAGCTCGAGATCATGGGTTGGATAATTTCTCTCGTGTGGCTTCAATTGTCTCGACGCATAGGCCACAACTCGACCTTCTTGCATCAATACGCAACCCAACCCGAGTAGGGATGCGTCACTATAAATGACAAACTCTTTGCCTGATTCGGGTTGCACTAAAATTGGAGCTTCAGTCAAATGAGTTTTCAGTTGATCGAAACCTTTCTGACATTTCTCCGTCCATTCGAACTTAGCATCCTTTTGAAGTAGCTTCGTCATTGGTGTGGCTATCATCGAGAAACCTTTGACAAATCGTCGGTAATAACCGGCGAGTCCCAAAAAGCTCCGAACCTCAGTAATATTTCTCGGAGGTTTCCAGTTAAGTATGGCTGAGATTTTGTTCGGGTCAACTCGAATACCCGATGCGGATACCACATGACCCAAGAAGCTAACCTTTCTTAACCAGAACTCACACTTACTGAACTTAGCATATAACTTCTTATCCCGCAAAACTTGCAACACTAATCTCAAGTGTTCAGCATGTTCGATCTCATCTCTTGAATAGACCAAGATGTCATCAATGAACACAACTACGAACCGATCCAAATATGGTCTGAAGATCCGATTCATCAAATCCATAAATACTGCAGGGGCATTAGTGAGCCCAAACGGCATCATTAAGAACTCGTAGTGACCGTACCTCGTTCTGAAAGCAGTTTTGGGTACGTCCGAATCTCGAATTCGCAACTGATAATAGCCCGATCTCAAATCTATTTTTGAGAACACTGAGGCTCCCTTCAGTTGGTCGAACAAATCATCGATGCACGGCAACGGATATTTGTTCTTTATCGTCACTTTATTCAGTTGACGATAGTCAATGCACAACCTCATGGTTCCGTCCTTCTTTTTCACGAACAATACTGGTGCACCCCAAGGTGAGAAACTTGGTCGAGCAAAACCTCTATCCGTCAATTCTTGCAACTGAGATTTTAACTCTTTTAACTCGGTTGGTGCCATACGATACGGAGCTATCGAAATCGGCGTAGTCCCAGGTACAAGCTCAATACCAAACTCTACCTCCCGAACAGGTGGTAAACCCGGTAATTCTTCAGGAAAAACATCCGGGTATTCACAAACCACCCGCACAGATTCGGGTTTCTTTTCTAATTCTTTATCATCAAGTACATACGCAAGGTATGCTTCGCACCCTTTCTTACATATTTCTGGGCCAACATTGCTGATATTACAGCTGGCAACCCCTTCAAATCCGTAGACTCAACTCAGATTACCTCGTTATTTGCGCACCTCAAATCAATAGTCTTGCTTTTGCAATTCACAACCGCATCATGCGCGGTCAGCCAATCCAAACCAAGAATAACATCAAATTCATCAAACGGCAAAAGCATCAAGTCCGCCGGAAAACAAGAACCTCGAATTACTAGGGGACATCTCTTACACACTTTGTCGACAAGCACGTAACGACCCAAGGGATTTGACACCCGAATTACGAACTCAGTAGACTCAACAGGTAGAGTCTTACTGGATGCTAAGGTTTCACATACATATGAATGAGTAGAGCCAGGGTCAATCAATGCAATCACATTAGTATCAAAGAGAGTGAAGGTACCAGTGATGACGTCAGGGGAGGATGCCTCCTCTCGTGCGCGGATGGCATATGCTCTAGCAGGAGTGCGGTTCTCGGCTCGAACAGCCGTATCAGAGGCCCCTCTCTGACTACCACCCCTACCTCCTAAAATTCTCGGTGGTCTACCTCTAGTTGTCACTCCACTAGGTCTTGCACCTTGAATCTTATTCTTCTCATCAAGCTCCATGCAATCTCTAATGAAGTGGTCCTTCGAACCGCATCCGTAACAGGCCCTGTTAATAGACTTACCCCAACATTCACCTATGTGTCGTCTTCCACATTGGGGACATTCAGGTTTCTCTAGACGATTATTGCCCACACTAGCTACCGAAGTAGCTCGGGAGTCCGTCGATGGTCTTGCTCTGATGGAAATTCCCGCAGTCGTCCTCGACTTATTAGTGTCCTCCCTGAACTTCTTTACGGCTGAGAACGGAGCTTTACCCGTCGATCTTTTACGTAGTCTCTAGCTTCAAATTCAGCCTTCTTCTTCTCCTTTCCAAGTTCTTCCGCCTTGCAGGCTCGTTCGACTAGTGTTACGAATTCTTTTATTTCCAAAATACCCATTAGTAGCTTTAAATCTTCATTCAATCCTTCTTCGAATCTTTTGCACATAGCAACCTCATCAGCTACACACTCCCGGGCATACCTACTGAGTCTTACGAATTCATGTTCGTATTCAGATACTGTCATACGGCCTTGCTTGAGTTCCAAGAATTCCTTACGCTTTTGATCAATGAACCGTTGACTAATATATTTCTTTCGAAATTCCGTCTGAAAGAAGTCCCAAGTTACTCGTTCGTTTGGGACTATGGAAATCAGGGTCCTCCACCAATAGTAGGCTGAGTCCCGCAACAAGGATATAGCACACTTTAGACATTCATCGGGTGTGCATGACAGTTCATCAAACACCCGAATGGTATTATCAAGCCAGAACTCGGCCCTTTCAGCATCATCAGTAACTATGGCCCTGAACTCCTCAGCCCCGCGCTTCCTAATCAAGTCTACAGGTGGCTTACTCAGCCTCACAGGATCAGTAACTGATGGCATTACTGGCTCTGGGGTGGATTATTCAAATTCGGGAATTGTTGGACAGCCGGATTGGTTCTGGCATACTGCGCGACCCACTCATTCATCATGGTAAAGAAGGCTTGTTTAGCCCCCTCACCTTGATTATTCGCAGATGACTGAGGTTCAACAGGCGGTGTCCCTTGTGCAGGAGCAGCCGCTACACTTTCAATGTCATCCGCCAAGGTTCTCTCTACACCGGGATCCATTTACTAATCAAAACATAAATTTTAACCGTCAGAAGTCATCACACAGTTAAACATTAACATTCGCATGTATAGCTAGACTCATACGTGCTATGGTAGTCCTAGAACCGACTAAACCATAGCTCTGATACCAATCAAATGTAACACCCCGAACCCGAGACCGACACCGGAGTCGAACACGAGGTGTTAGCAGACTTTAAACCCTTTATAAAAATATTTCAAGACACTGCCAATCTGCGTACTAGTCGCTTTAAAATCATATCTTGAGTTTACAACTGAAAATCAGTTTCGTGATTTTTCCCTGAAACTAGACTCATATGCCCATCTACATATTTTTTCTAGAATTTTTGGTCAGGCCAATTAGTACAGTTTATTAGTCAAAGTCTCCCATGTTACAGGGATCGACTACACTGACCTTTGCGCATTACGACCTGGATATCTCCCTGCACAGAGCTTCAATACTGATGCCGTTTGTTTCTATAGAAACTAGACTCAGAGAGGAATCTATCCATATATGGTATGACTCCTAATTGTCTCTGGTTAATTTATAATGAATTTCCAAATTCGGAATAGGGAATCCAGAAACCGTTCTGGCCCTGTCTCACGAGAACCTGAATATCTCTTAACATACTGCCATATGATCTTTTTGTTGCTTCTATATGAAAATAGACTCATCGAGCTTCGAATACATAATTTATTCATCAATAATCCCACTCCTACTATTTTAGTGATTTTTCAATCTCACGTCACTGCTGCTGCCAGCATCTGTTATGAAAGCAACTATGCCCATTTCGTATTTCTCCTTGATCTAACTAGTGATTCGTCATACATATCACAAATTATGATCATGACTAGCCATGCCAAAGCTAATCATTGTCAAACATCCCCCTACTACACTATTGCCATATCATGAATTTTAACACCAAAATAATCAACCATGACATATGGCATAAAAATCGTATTACCAAGACTTACGACCAACATTAGAACCAAATCAACCGAACATTATGCCATTTCGCATGGTAAAAGTTACATACCAAATTCAAACACAACATATAGCTAACATGCCAAATTTCTCAAGCCACTAAGAAGAAATAAAAACTTGTAGCCGGTGATGACTCGACGACGGCACGACACGAAAAAGAGACCAAGAAACCAGAAAGTGCAAGCAAACACCGAATATATAACCTAAATAGCATAAACACATAATAAATATCACAAAGAAACATGAAATGATTATACCATCATACCAAATACCATAGTCCTACCCTATTTCAATCTCATACCAAGTCCTACATTGGCCTTTCATACATCATTTTATTTTCGTTATAATCAATACAATTAAACGAACTTTCACCTATTCCACAATGAACCTTATGTCGTGACTTCAACTATAATCGTCACATAGGTTCAAAAACACTTACCATGAGCTCAACTCCAATATATACACATAGCGCCTATTAGCCATGAACTCAAGGTACTTACACTTTTTCCGCTGTCCAAAATTGACTCGGTAAAGTCGACACACCTTCATGTAACATAATTTATAGAAAATATTATATAATTGGGTTCCAACAAAAACATATAAAAAAAAAAAAGAAATAATGGCTAATAATACAAAATCGCGCACACTTACGTGCCATGGCATTTTCAAGTAATCGCACA